>NC_058049.1:24702359-25011446 GCF_020085105.1 Siniperca chuatsi
TCAGTCTATGACAAAATACCTAAAACACCTGAATGACTAAATGCCCATCACCCTCTGCTGTACTTTGTACAATGCTACCATAGCAACCGCTAGCTTAATGTTAACCTTTAGTTAACAAGCTAGTATTAGCATGTTAAAGCTTCTTCAAAGCATAGCTGAGCTTTATACACATGAAACGGATAAAGTATAGCTTAGACTGGTGAAAAGTGAGCCAAGTCTGGCAACGCAGAGCTTTTTCTTTTCTGGCGCGTGATGAGCATTACAGCCTCATTGGAAATTGATCTTAACGGATGATAGCGATGCATTTCATATTGATGAGCCAAAAGGACAGAAAATTGCCTGTAAATTGATGATTTTCCGCCTCTGGCACAGGAAGATGATGTCCCCATTGTTAATCCTGCGTGTAAAACTTGGATCTGGCTCCGATGTTTTTCCTGAAGAAGCAGCTGTCAATGAGCGCAACACCAGACCTATTTGAATTGCTGAAAAAGTGGCCAACGATTTAGAGGTCTGCAATCAGGCTGTTTTTAGTTTGATATTCAGCTTTTCACTGTGTTGTGTTGAGTTGTCGCTCTCACTATCTCCCATTTCTTTCACTGTAACTCACATGTGATGGCCTTCAGTTTTTAAGCGTGCTAGCGGCATAGGGATGGCAATGTCTGTCAGATCGGTCAGATCAGATCGGTCGGAGTATAATATCTCGACAGCTACTGGATGGATTACCATGAAATTGAGTTCAGACATTCATGTTCCCCTCAGACTGAATCCTACTGACTTTGGTGATCCCCTGACTCTTCCTCTAGCGCCACCATGAGGTTGAACCTTTGTGGTTTTGATAGAAATATCTCAACAGCTGTTGGATGCTGTGACATTTTGTCATCCCCCCCCCCCCAATTGTAATAACTTTGGTAATCCTCTGACATTTCATCTAGTGCCATCATCAGGTCGAAAATTTCAATTTATCCAATACTTTTGATCAAACACCTGCAAACGTAATGACGTTACCATCAGCTTCAGCTGTGCTTTGTGTTTTGTGCTACTTAGCAAAATGTTAGCATGCTAACATACTAAACTAAGATGGCGAACATGGTTGACATTATACTTGGTTTATATCAGCATGTTAGTATTATCATTGTGAGCATGTTAGCATGGTGACATTACCATTTAGCAAGTACAACCTCACGTAGCCACCAGCATGGCTTTAGACTCCTAGTGTTGTCTCTGTACAGACAAGATTTGTGCAGGGCACTAGTGTAATACTCGAAACACTGCAAAAGTGCTTTATATCATAAAGTCATATTAGGAATACATTAATGTGGCACCGGGCTACTTTGCACATTAGCAACCTGAAATCACAGTAAAAGATGCGTTTCAGATTTAAGGACTTCCATATCCCGATAACATTATTTCAATAAACTGCATGCAGGACATTCATCTTTCACAATCTGTCTGTGGTTTCAGTCTTTAGTATTGATTGGTCACATTCTGTGCAGAATGAATTCCAGGGACTGCAGTGTGCCCAGGCCTGCTGGGCCATCAGAAAACCCTGTGTTTAAATATAGTTTTGGACAGGACGGGTGCCATCAATTACACTAATGCCGCTGAGCGAAAGTTGGTTCCATTCCTATTGAGCCCACTGTGTGTTCAGCCAATGGCATCTGGCACATTACACACCCAGCTGTGTGTGTGTGTGTGTGTGTGTGTGTGTGTGTGTGTGTGTGTGTGTGTGCGTGCGCGTGCGCGTGCGTGCCTGTTCAGATGTCTGTATGCTTAGGCAGTAAACCTAGTTGCCTCATTAAGTCACATGCTGTCTTATTGGCACAGGTTGTAATGACTTAGCTGTGTGTTGATGTGAATACAGATCATGACTAGTTTTATAGGGTCATAACATGTTTGTTATGACTTTTACACTCAAGTGAATTTTATTTCATTGTCCTGTCCTGCACCATAAACCAGCTTCATAACACCAGAAGGGGATTTTTCATGTGTCCACAACACTGGTCTCTGTTCCGCTCCACTAAATACTTACAATGGTGCTTGGATGTGCTTTTGTCCGTTTTGTGAAACTTTCCCATGCTGAGATATGTAGAACTGGTTTCACACTGTGTACAGGTGGCAGTAATGCACCAAGAAACGCAGCACAACAGCAGCAAAGGCAGGGAAGAAGAAGACTGCTTGCTAGTAAACATGGATATGCAAAAAAAACAACAAAAAAAAACGGCTTTGCAAATGTTTTATGAAGAAGGAAAAGCATTCATCACCTTTGTTCGACCTCAAGGATGCACACAATGCATTTTGGTGAGTAACAATGGAGGTAAACAACTATCTTTGTTTACAAGACAATTCCACAGGGCACCTTTAACTTATTGTGCCTGACCTCCCAAATAATGTCATCAAGCTCCATGGACTAATAAGAATCATAGGGGTGTAATATGTCCCGCCCTAACAGTTGCAACAAAAGTGATAAAGATGTCAATAAAGCTCAGTTTGGACACACCCACACAGTCCTGAGAGGATGTCTAATCAGACAAAACAAGTGAAAGCACCAGTGTGGGTGGACCAAGATGAATAAACCCAAGTTGCTCCCGGTGGGCAGGCCAGCCACGCCCTGCATGGCAGCTCGGCCGCTGTGTGTGAATGTGTAAATGCAGTCCATTTACCACGTACAATAAGCCACTGGCTGGTGAACACAGAGACAGATATTTCTCTCAGGAGTTGACGGAGACCAAAAGAGAGCTAAGAGAAGAGTGGACACTGGACTTACATTCATCAGGTGGACACAAACACGACTCCAAATGAAGGCTAATGTTACTCTGCTGTATGTGTAAAGAGGCAGCTGTTTATGCAGACAGGAATCAAAGAATTTGGCGTCTTGTTCTTGTTGTTCTTGTCTGGTTTAGGAGTTATGACATGCAATTTTCCTATCAGTCCCAGGGCCCAACTTTGCACTAAATTTCACTAAAAATGCTGAATAGTTTTCGAGATACCCTGCTAACTAACAGTCAGACAAACAAACAAACACAGGGGACTGAAAACACAACCTCCTTGGCAGATGTAATAATAATACAGAGTAAATGGACCATTGGAGGGTTACACTATGGGCTGCTCCACTATTATAAGACGTACGGCTATTAGAAGCATCTGACTACTGGAGACAATTTAGTGGCATCATCATTCACACAGATAGTAGGTGAGAATCTTTTTCCTCTCTTTCAAGTAAAGAGTAATTGTGGCTGTTTTCAATCTATTTACTAACTCTGGCTATAAAAAGCCATTGTAGCAGATAAGCAGGTAGATTACATTAGCTGACTACTGCTATCAGTGTGATTGATAACAGGTTGCACCCTTATTGTGAAACCAGGCAGAGTTTATGAATAGAAGGCAAAGTGTGAAAAAAACAACAACAATGTTGTGTGAATGAAAAGAGCGTGGAATGTGCCTTAGCATCAGCACAGTCATAAAACAATTTGCAGAGCCATGCACACTATCTGCCTTTTACCTCCAGCAGTCCTCTCCTGCTTTTGGAGCAGCAGCAGCAGTTTTAGCTTTCACTATCCTAATCTTTCTCTATCACTCATGTTTATTCATTAAAATTAATCATTCATGATAATAGTTTGTTTGTGTTTTGTAAGACAGGCCTCAGTTCTTGTGGGAAGTAATGAAACGAAACGTACACCTTTCATGAGACTGAAATCGTAACACCAGGTCTAGAAGCCCACAGAGAAGTCAAGACAAGAGACGGTGAGTCATAGCACCTCGCAGGAGAGTTGACTCACTCGCTCATTAATGATCCTGCTCTGTAAGTTTAGTCTCTTCTTCTTCTTCTTCTTCTTCTTCCTACAGTTTCAGGAAGAAAGTCAGACAGGAAGTCCCCAAAACAGTCCAAAAGTCCACTTCCCAGCAGACACCTGATTAAACAGCTGTGTGTTCCTCCCTCCTTCTGTGAGTAATGGAAGCGATGGCTGATGTTGTCACCCTGGCAACATGGGCCATCCACATCACACACACACACACACGCACACACAGGCATTCAGAAACATGCCAATTTAAACATAGAGAAAATGTCTTCTCTGTGATTCTTATCTTCCTCACTCTTTCTCCTCTGCTCCTGTCTCCTCCCTCTCCCAGCATGCTTTGCCCTGCGCGCCCTTACACTAATAAACTCTTATCACTAATATGGATAACACCATATTTGACGGTGAGCTACTTAGCCGAGACACCTGGCAGATTTGCTTCACCTCTTCACTCTCAGCCAGTATTCTGCACCAGTTTAGCCCATCACATTATGTTTCCTGCAAATTTAACTATGCTAGAATTCTATTTAATAAATTTTTTTTTTTATCACACTCTAACCTAATTCATGAAATGGGGCTGCAAAAAAAGAATAGTGTTACTATTCCTTCTATTATCCAGAACCTGGCCTAAATAAAGGAAGGGTGGTGCACACAACAACCTTCACCTCCAAGTCATTATAATATAGAGTCTAAGAGGCTGTGTTCAGCTTGGACGGACGCGAGAATGGCCACGGTGGTCGGTCATTTTAGCCGTTTTCAAATTTATATGTGCAATAACTTTGTTGAATTAAAGAGTACAATGCTGCTGGTACCTGACTTTTCCTAAAAGTTTCTGTCTTTTCATTTAAAATGTTGTTATGTAAATTACACAAAGAAAACATGATCATGTTTATCTCGTATCTATGTTTCGGCCTTACCTGGTCATACCGACCGCACGGAATTTCACTCACACATTTTAGTGTGTCTGGCGATGCATTTTGGTTGCTTGGCGACCTACGCTCCCACAGTTTGCGTCAGTACCGTGATCGTGCTTTGCTTTAGCTCGCCTCAAAAACAGGCTCCTGTAGCCATGTAGCCTGTAGCTAAGTAAAAGAAACAGAGTAACCATGACAGATCGCCTATAGGCCTAGCCTAGGCATTATTATTATTATTATGATAGGCTAAAGATCAGAGATGATGATGATGGTGATGGTGATTGTTGTTGTTTTTGTTATAATAATAATAATTATTGTTATTAGTAGGCTATTATTGTTGCTGCTGCTGTTATAGGCCTACCTATTCCTACGATTAGACTAGTATTTGAGGAACATAAAGTCATTCAGATATTATTGGTATTGTCAACTCTAGGCCTTCCCGAAACAGTACCTGCTCTCGAGCAGCCAGCCCGCGCTTGGAGTCATCTTGGCCGGAGGCGGCTGTGGAAAAGGGGGAAGGATGGGATTGTGTACAGTGGACGGTCCTTCAGCCGAGTGAACATATAGGGAGAAGGCAGAACCAAAATGTCCTCACTGAAGCTGCTGGCCCCACAGCAACATCGAACATTTGCTCACATCCTTCTTGTGCTTGTTTGATGATGCCGTGTTTGATACCGCGGCGACAGCTCATGGGACCTGACAGTGGAACTGAACTAAAAGCCTTCATAGCTGTTGTACATCTGTGGAGCACTGGGTGCAGCTGGACGGCCAGTGGTCTGAAAAATGGGGCTTTCCCCCTTTTTCAAAGAAACGATGGCCAGAAATCGTTTCAGAGAGATCATGAGATTCTCATGATTGCACTGCAATAAAATAGTTGCAGTGCAAATCATTGGTCTGTCTTTTGGTTTTTTTTTTTTTTGTCTTTTAACTACTTGTTACTTGCTACTTTGTCATGGGCCTCTTTCTGGCCACTTTTTCTTCCCGTGGCCACGTCATTTAACGGCGTCCGTAGCACAGATCGAACGCACCGTACAGGCAGACGAAGTCGTCACAGCAGAGTGGCTGAGATCTGAAACCGTCGCCATGTGGGATTTTACATAGAAAATACTATAATTGGTGTGGGTGCCTTGATGTGCTGTCAGCTACAATAGCTTGAGAAGCGAACAGCTCGCGTCCCATAGAAAACGAATAGGGGTGAATTGCTTCAGGATGCACTGCTTTCAGTGGGTCGCCACTGTTGCCGGGCCAAACAAAGCTAGAATGAACTCACTTTGGACAAGGTAAGCGAATCATGTGGATGCCATATTTTTCATTGATGAGTTTGCAGCTATGCTTTATTTATCAGCATTACCACATTGTGCAACCGTTGTGGCCGTCTGCCTCTGGACGACTCCCAGAACCCTGTGGTCGCTCGTCTCAGTCCAAACTCCTCTCTGTTGTGGCCACACAGTGCTGGAACAAACTCCCTATCAAAGAGAGGACAGCAGAGTCACGACCCAGCTTCCCCCACAGGCTGAAAACACATCTTTTCACAGTACAACTTGACACTGCTGTCACTGACTTCTCATTTCACCTGTACTGTAGCATGGAATACTTTTTTTTTTTGGAAAAAATCTACCTCTTGTTCCTACAGAGTTTGGATGCACTTACTGTAAGTTGCTTTGGAATGGATGTAATGTAATGACACTAATATGTGTGTTTCTGAATTTCTTTCCTAGATTCAATATGACTACCATTTAGGCCTTTCTGATAAACTAGAAACTACACACACACACACACACACACACAGGCAGCCAGACACTTGGCACACTCCTGTGCCACCGGCTGCTCTCTCAGTGATACAAGTCACTGCCGTTCCAAAAAGCATCTTGGCTCCGAGTTGGTAAAGCATCTGATTCTTTTCTCATTGTTGACAGAAAAATCTCTTTTGTTTAAACACCAAACAAGGATTTCAAGCATGTCAAATATTGACAAAGACAGAGAAAGAAGGAAAGGCGAGCATCAGTCATCTGACACAAGGCACAGGATTACATAGAGGACGGCCATCTGTGTGTGTGTGTGTGTGTGTGTGAGAGAGAGGGACTCTTTCTTTCTCTTTATCTAGATTGTGATATGTCTCTTAAAAGAGACAGTAGCATACAGAATGATAAGTAATTGCAGGCACACAGCTTTATCTCACAAGTGCGACAGCTTGCAGCAGCTCTGAGGCTGATTGTTAGTAATTGTAATGATTCATTGCTGAACCTGTCAGAGTTGTTTAGCAGTTTGGTAAAAGAAAAGGAAGGATTCACTTTCCATAGCAGATGATCTCTCTTCCTGTGAGACTACGGAAACAACTTGTGCATTTTGCATGGGATGTAGGAGCTGAGTTATACAGACAGGTAAAAGTTTTGCGCTGTTGATTTGTAATGGCATTGTAGAGCATTTGTTCTCGGAGGCTTTGAATTCCCACTTGTTACATCTTCATACTTTGGATAATGCGATTTGAATTTGATACAAACTATCATGGTGGACATATAATTCCAGGAAATGGTTTGTCTCAGCAAGCTGTATAGGAGTTTAGGGTCCTTAAATTCTAAAAAAAAACTCATGATGTTTTCTTTTAACCATCTAACGGTGTTGAGTGGATTTTAACTGGGAAATAAAGCCAACAGAGGCCGTAAACATGAAGCAGATGTGTGCAGCTCCCTCAGATCTACGGAGCGTTTTAGCGTCTTTCAACTCACTGTTTTGGTTTTACAATCTGCAACTTTACTGTTTTGGCTCATTCTCACGCACTAATCTACCTTGTTTCCTGCAGCTGTTTTCAGTGAAAAAGCTCTGATAAACCTAGTGTACGCTCCCTGCCCAGCACCAAACAGCAGACACACACAGTTAGAAACCAGCTGGTGAACATAGACCATTTAGAGCCAAAAACTCCTGTCAGGAGTTGATGGAGACCAGACCAGAGCTAAAGTGAGAGTGAATACTAGACATTTACGAACGCTAATGTTGCTCTGTCACTGCTGGATATGTAGGCTAACACGTTATCACCATATCAACTTTAAGGGGATCATCTGTCAGTGTTGTGGTTATAGTTTAGTCTCCAAGTGGTCAAAAAATCTCTTAATGCAGGTTAAATGGACTGCCAGATTATGTTTTCCAGACGCCCCCAAGGATCCGGCCTAGGGACCCTGAGAACAAATGGGCTGATAAAAACACTTTTTACTCGGGTTGTCTCATTTAAAAAAATGGCATCAGAATCACTTTAAAAGATGCTATGATCACATATAGTTTATACACAAGCTCTACCTAAATGAAAATAGTAAAAAAAAACTCTTGTAAGCCAGAAATAAGGCTTGTTTGTACCTTAAACAGACTGTTTTTGTCTAATCATATGTTAGTGGATTTATGGCAGTGCTGTAAGATTAGGCTTAGAATGGGGGAAATGTACAAGAAATGTAACATATGCAATATAATGCAACATAGTATATATTTTAAGGAGAGTTATGATTCACAAGACACTCCCCTACAGGGAAATGAATGGTTTCCATATAGCACCATCATAAACCAAACTAAAGGTCTGTTTTTCTGAGTGCAAAACAAGGTGCTGGAAACAATAATATCTACATTAGATTTAAAGGGCTGATTTATTGCCGGTGGAACACTCTGCTCCTATTGCTATTGCAAATCAACCGAGTGAGGAGCATTATGAATCCTTAGTCTTCTGTCCCAAAGCCACAGTTGGCCTGTGCACAGTAAGTGTGTGTGTCTGCGTGTGTGTGTGCGTGTGGAGAGGAGGATGTAAACTGGCCAAAAGTACTGTCCCAGTAGAGTCACTGAAGACTTTCGACTCAAGTCATTGATTCTAATTATGATTTCATCTGGGGGCTGGAGATTTAGAAGGAAGAAGCTACTCATGCACATACAGCACTCACACAAGAACACACACACACACACACACACACAGTTGATTTGTAGTCCAATGGTTCTGAGAATTTGGTTAATTCCATTGTCATCGTTAAATAGAAACACACATACAAATGTGAATAAATAAGCACACATTCACTTACAAATACACACAGAGGGAAAACTGTCAACAAAAAACAACTTTAGAGTCAAGTCATCTCAGTCATGGTCAGATGATAAAAACCTCATTTACTTCAAGTACTGGCAGAGCTGGTGCTACGCTGGATTAAAGTAAATTATGTCTTTTAAAAAAATGACCTCGCTTAGCACAGAGCGGCTTTCAGTGCTTGGAAGAAAAACTAACTGTGGACATCCAGCATGGGGCCCAGGAACGGTTCCAAGAAATGAGGAAGAAAGTAGTTTTATAGAAAGGGAGTGACGTGATCTGACAATACTGTTTTTGTTTTTTTTTTAGTTTTAGAGGATAAACACCAACGCACACTATAGTGCTATAGTTCAGTCAACCAATTCACGTGGAATGGATTATTGCGTTAACTTAGAATATGTACAGCGTTGTTATTTAGTGTGTAGCCTCTGACCTCGTCACTCCCCACAAGGAAAAACCAAGCTCAGCACAGGAGGGAGTGGGGAGTGACGATATTAATTCTCCCGTGGCCGTACGTAGACTTAAACTGGAATTACGCTACTCCGATGATGCACGTAAACATCTCTGCAAACCTACGCAGAGAAGGGTGTTATAGGCAACCGTAGTTTGCAGAGGCTCACAGAGGAGCCGCTGCGCACACCTCCCAAATCTCTACTATGTGTTGTCTGGACCTGCAAACTGATTGGTTGATTTAACTCCTGTTGGGAGCCAGGTCCGAAATGTAGACGATAAAACAAACATAAATGATTCATTCAAAAATAATTCCAGATTCAGAGCCTGCTGAAATGAGTAGCTCATGTGTGTAGAACATTTACAGCATTGATATTTGGTGTTTAGCCCTTGACCTTGGTGCTTGGAAAACAGAAATGTCAGCATTTGTTACTCACTGGCTAATTACTGTGTGGTAAATATTGTTATTTTAATGTATCTTCATGGCTGAAACCCAAATATGAATTTAAGTCATTCATATACCACACATAAACATACAGTACTTTCTCTTTATTAACATTCATCACAGACAGCTTGATGAACACTGTCCTCCCCTGCAGTCTTTCATTAGATGAAGCACCCAGTAGACGAGTAAAGTGTCTGCTTCCCCGTTCGTGTGTCTGAATGTGTACATGTGCATTAGTGTGTGTGTGTGTTCCAAACAGCGGCGTTTGAAGAGCTCCAGGTAATTACTGGCTCCCTCTGCTCGCGCCGCAGGAAACCCACTTCCTTGGAAACAGGGCGTCCGACGTTGACTCCGTGTGTGTGTGTGTCTGTCTGTGTGTGGGGCTCTGCTGTGAGAACAAGGCTGTCTGGGGAAAACACCAGCAGTCTACTAACTAACCAAGGTTGAGTTAAGTGTGTGTGTTGAGCAGTAAGAAGAGGAAGCTGACTGAGGGAGGGCCGACTTTAATTTGGTGTAGCACTTAACGTTGATAAGGCAAGAGGCACCACAAGCCAGAGTGTTCAACTGTCACTGACTGTAGCTTAATTTTGAAAACAGCACACTCTTTTGTATCAGTTTGGGCTTTGATTGGCTAGTTGCATGGCCACAATGCCATACAGAAAAAAAAAATGGGTTTATCGAGAGACCCTGTGTGATATTTTTAGAATTCAATAGAAAGTCAATGGTGTTAATTCTTTCTATTGTGGTTCACAATTCCTTTAGCCGCAAGTGTCTGCATGTACGATAAGGCTGTGTTCATTATTTTCAGTTTTCATAGGAAGTATTGCAGTCGACAGAAAAATAAAAACTAAAAGAAATACTTCTGCTCAAACTGTCCTTTGAGTATCAAATCAATCCACCTGTTGGCTTGAATCGCGGCTCTGAAGGCTTTGTATCCGGCTTCTTAGTGGAGGACAGCAGCTGTAGTCGGCCTGGATTCGCAGCATTTACAGTGGATTCCAACGGGTTCCCTCCATAAACCACAGCGAACATTAAACTTAGCTGTCAGTGTTGCTCTTACTTTTCACACAATGAGTCCACTTCCACTTAAAATTTACATGACTGCCTCAATAGCCAAAGACTAACAAACATTAACAAACAAAGAAATGATCTCATATTCACTCCATGTTTGTGTGTCTCTGTAGGTTTAGAGGCGTCAGTATGCTCCAACAGAAATGCTTGTTGGATGGTCTAACAATGTATGAACCCCCCCCCAAACACACCAGAACTGGGGGCTACATCTAATAATATTTTTTTTTATTAAAGATTATTTTTTGATAGTGACAGCTGGGAAGACAGACAGGAAGGTGGGAGAGAGAAAAGGGTTGACATGTAGCAAAGGGCCACTGGTTAGAATCGAACCCAGGCCGCTGTGGTAACTGTGGACTTAATCTTAATGGTACATGTTCTACCAGGCACCCCTTGTCTCACTATTTTTGTAACTTTCCAAAAACGACAATCCCACCCACGTTTGTTTTGAGCATACCCCTGCCTTACCTTTGTTGATCTCTGTGTGTTCACCTGTGTGTCAGTGAGCTACAGCAGCACAAACTGTAGAGGGAATATAGGCACTTTACCTGTTCTTGCCAGCAGTTAGCATTAGCAACATTTGGCATTCATTTGGAGTTGTGTTTGTGTCCTCCTGATAAATGGAAGTCCAATACTCACTGCTGTTAGCTCTGTTTCTGGTCTCCACCAACTCTAGAGGGAAATATCTGGCTCTTTAGCTGCAAAGTGCTCCACTTTGTTCACCAGCTAGGCGCTCACTTTATCTGTCTGCCGTTTTTAGAAGTATTTTTTAAAACCGTAATTCATAGACATACTGGACTGCCAGATGGTTATCAGTTGGTTACTGATAGAATTTTGGATGTCTTTATGATCATGTGATTGTGACAATGATATTTTGATGTATGGTATTATGTAATTCTACAACATGAGAGAAAATGTGATGCTCGCTCCTTCACAAGGTGTGAATTAGTGAATTGGTGCTGTCTCACAGTACAAACTAATTAGGCCACACATCATGTTTAGCACCCACAATACCAGCTGTGAGTACTGTGGTAGAGTCATTCAGCAAACGGCAGTTTCTGTGATGAGAATTTCAAGTCTCAGTCAGTAGAATCTCAACTTTTCAACGCTGTAAAACCTTTTCCCCCCTGCTCTTCCCCTTCATCGCATCTGTGCTTAGTTTAGGTTTGATCCATCTGAAAGTTAAAGTACAATCAGAGGTTCATCCATGTGTGGGGAGGCACTGAGGTACAACGCAGAACCGTGGTAGGCTACATAACGTTGGGGGATTAAAACCACAGAATAATCACAGGCTCACTTACACTGTGGCCGACTACAAGACAGGACAAGGCAAAACCACTAAACAATATGTAGGAGACAAACCAAAACATGGGAGCACTGCAGCACCCATGATTTCCTTCAGTCATCATGCAACATCTGTTAGAGTAGCAGATACATTTTTTCCTTTAAAAACCTCTGGACCATCAAGGCTTTCAACACTTTGCAAATCTTCAGAGAAGATTCAAAGTTTCAGACAGCTGATTGTTTCTACTTTTTCTGAATTTACCGTTTGCTACACCCCTCCCCTAACAATGATCGCCAATTATAGCTTAGGAACCAGAACTAGGCATATGCATGCCTGTCAAGCTTTTCTCCAGATTAGACTGTGTGCATGGGGCTGTAGTAAGAGTGGAGGGTAGCGTCTTTTTTCAGCCTTTCTAAAACCAAAAACACAAGAGCAAAAGTGTAAGGAATGGATTAAACGATGCGTTTCTCTGCTTTAACCTAAGCTGCAATCATTAGCATGTCTGGCAAACTAGCTTTCTACCTCCAGTAGTAATCGAGTGTCACTTCCAAAGCCACTATACATTAATTTGTGGAGTACACGTTGCGTTAAAAAAAGCCTGTTAATGACTAGCACATTCACTGTGTAGTATTTCCTCAATGTGTGGAAGCCGGGCTTCCTAAAAACCTTTACTCTTGTAACATTAAAAGTAAAAACCTACGGTTTTAAGCATTTACATTTTACCTATGATACTTATAATACAAGGACTAACTAGTGCTACACGCCAGTACAAGAACAATGCAGTTTCTTTAATTACATGTCTCCTATATCAGTGGTTCTCAAACTCACTCTTTAGCTCGTAACTAATCATGGATGGATGCACATGCTACGTTCATGAACGTGACCACGTAGCAGGCTTACTTACTATGAACATAATCTCATAGTTTAAGTATTTTCATTAGAAATTTTGTAGTATTTTGATAGTATTATATGTTTTTAAATTCATTTCATTTAAAAAAATATATATATTTCGGAGATTCCTCCATGTACCACTAGAGGGAGCTTGCGTACCACCAGTGGTACACGGTAGTCAGCTGGAGACGTGTTTAACAAACACATTAGCTTAATTAGCTTACTAGCTACGGCTGATAAAATCTGCCAGCAAAAGTTATTTCAGCCACCAGAATCGACAAGTGCGAGTAGAAATGAGAAGCTGCTTTTGTCTTCCTCTCTGTGAAACCAAGGACCCATTGTTTCAAAAATTACAAAACATTTCGAGTGGTAAATCTGCCACCACTATCGTTGTAAACTGAGTGAGAACGGAGAGCTTGACAGGCATAGCAACAGCACAGGTGCTATGCCATTGTTTCTAAGGCCCATTATTCTGAAACCCCAATAGTCCAAAAAATATCCCACTGGACCGAAAGCCCATTTGTCCGACAGCCCGTTATCCCGCAAACAAACGCCCCATTGCTCTGAAAATACACACTCTCCCTGCAGTTGTTGGTTCAGTGACTGCCGGCCCTGTCCATTGTGCTGAATTGGCGGGGGCTTTGCCCAGGCGGCACGCACCAACGGAGGTAAAACTCATGATTTTAATCCAACTTTGCAAATTAGTCTGCAACAGCAAAATCACTTGAAATGTTGTCTGGTGTAAGGCCAGAAAGATAGCCTATTAAGGGGGTGGGGCTTAACGAACTGTCTATTACCAGCATTTCAGTGACTGTTTTGCTTGAGTAGCTTGTACAGGTTGTTTCCTCCTTTTCACTCTCCAAAGCTCAGAAAGAAAATCCAACACTGACTCTTTCTCTCAGCTCAGATGAAGCTGAGTGCGTTTTTTTACCTTCCTCTATTTTGTTCTCAAAAGAAAAACGACACAAATCCTCTTTTTTCTATATCTCTCACCCTCGCCTCTGTGAAAGGGGATGTTCAAGTGTCTACATTTTTCTCTTTCTCGCTCTAATCTCTCAGCAGGAACTGTGTGAGCTTCCCTCTCATTCTTTTTAATATGTCTCATCCCATTCTCAACCTCTTATTCCGATAGGACAGATTTGTGGACAGACGACCCATCTGAACCCTTGAACACGGTTCATCCTTTGACAAATTCCCCTTTTCTTCCTCTTTACTCCACCCCGATTGTTCCTTTTTGATTGTTTCCTTCTCTTCACTCTTTAACAATGTCTTCTCTTTCTCTGTTGCTCCCTGCACCAATCTTGTCATTTTCTAATCCTCTTTCCCCTAACTACCACTAATACCATACTATGCTACAGTTCTGCAGAAAGTTACTATGTGTTTGGTACAGTAGGATATAAAAACAAAATCAGCTACTTTTTTGCTCTAAACAATGACAGAAAAGAAAGAAAGAAATTTAAATGAATACTGTAGTTTTATCAGTAAACTTTGTACCATGACATACACAATAAAACACCTTTAATCCTGTGGGTGTCAGGTGATTGACAGTTTAGCAGACTGTAATGTAATGCAGCAGCGATATGAAAACACTCAACTCTAACAGAGTCAGATAATGACAACGCAGAAACGCTGATTAAACCAAATGGATGCTCACTGTGATGGATGATCGAGCCAGGGCAATTTTCTAATCTGTCTCTAATTTTTCATTCTGTAAGAGTAGAAGGCTGTAAACACATTCTTCTGGAAGTCGAAGACTCAGACATAATTAATACAGCTACACTGTTCTCCAACCAGGGATATTGGGGTGTTATTCACCTGGGTGGGGCTGCAGGGTTATCCAGCTGGATGTGCAGCAATAGGCCGATGCTTTCAAATTTCCATGAACTGGGAACTTTGACACCAGTTACACTGAGTTACCAGCTGTACGATCTAAAGCAGTTCACCACAACAGCCCTGTAATAAATCCTCCCCTTGTAAAGGAAACAGAAATAGTTCAACAGTTTTGGAAATACACTTTTTTTGGAACGGGGAACGGATTGACACCACTCTCATGTCTGTGCCTTAAAGTCCAAATAAATCACATTTATGCTGCTTAATGTGCTGCAGCTGACCAGCTAATTAGCGATCTAGCCTACAAACTGACATTAGCAGTTAGCACTTTTCCCCGTTTGTTTGGTTGCTAGTTTAACGAGAGAAAAACATAAATGCAATTTGATTTCAGGTGGTATCGAGCTAGAGCCAGGAGCCGATTAGCTTAGCTCAGCATCAAAACTGGAAAAACAAGGAGAAACAGCTAGCTTGGCCCCAAGTACAAAAAAATCTGCGATCTCCCACCAGCAGCTTTAAAGCTCAGTAGTGTACATGTTACCTTGTTTGTTTAATCCGTACACAAACAGAAATGTAGAAATGACAAGTGGTTTTATGGGGAATTATGTGCTGTAACTATTTCTTGGCGACCAGTGGCTAGGCGCACTGACTTCCTGGAGTGCCTGGCATCCTTACAGGGAGGACAAGATCTGACGAAGTCACTGTGCACGGAATGACATAGTTGCAGCATAACCCCCTCGTAAAACCAACTAGTCATTTTCATATTTCAGTTTTTGTATGGATAAAGCAAACAAGACAGAGTGAGCTTTAGAGGTGCTGCTAGGCAGAAGCCAGCTGTTAACCGCCTCCTGGCTGTAGCTTCATATTTACCGTACAGACACGAGTAGTATCAAACTTCTCATCTAACTCTCAACAAAAATCGAATAAGCCTATTTACCAAAATGTTCAGTTTTTTTGTTGTTGACACTGTGTCAGAGAGGTGACTCATACATTTTGTAGCTGTTTTGTAGTAAGTAGTCATATATGTAGTCATATATTTTTACTGGTCTGCATTAAATTAAAAGATATTTTTTTATGTTTTGGTCACCCCTGTTTAGGGCACTATCCATGCAACCTATTGGTGTCAACATTTTTGTGAATAACGACAGAAGTCCAAGACAGGTTATCAAAAAAACTGCTTTTTAAAAAAAAAAAAAATCTAAAAAGCTAAAGTAGCCTTTTAGCTAGCTAACAATGGTGAGACAAAATTCAGTTCAGGTTAAATAAGCGCATTCCTCTTAAGCTAGGCTACAACCTTCAGATAAAACTTTAGAAAAGGGTCTGTACACTTAAAGACAAGACTATTTCTTAGTTCACAATAACCTGAAGTTGGAAACTGAATAACATTTTCTATCTCAGGCATTTTTTCACTGAACCTCCATGATGGTCCCAGATGTTGTTGCTATCTAAATAACATTTCTTCTAGCCAATATGTGGTGGAATACTTCTCTGCTAAGGCCTTATTTTAAAGTCAGTTACCATACACACATACACACACGCTCACAAGAACAGTGCTGACACAGCAGAGACTCAGGTCAGAGGAAATGTCCTTTGTACCTCTGCGACAATATCAAACCCCATTCATTATTTAGCATATCCCACATGTGTTTGTGTATGGGTGAGTGTGTGTGTGTGTGTGTGTGTGAGAGTGTTGGCTTAGACTACTTTTGGGGACAAATTCTGGTGTGTGTGCTCTTTTATAAATTCAATCTTTGCAGCTTTAGCAGGAGGGAAGAGGAGAGAGAGTTGTTTTACAGCTGCTAGCATAACAAAACTCAGCTAACAGTGCAATAATCCTGTTAGCATAGCACATTTCCCATTAAGGTAAATGCTAAATCCTGTGAATGTAATAAGCTCTTTCTTATTAATGTAATGTGGTGTAACAAAGATTGCCTCTCAGCAGGCAGCGAAGCAGCACTGGGCTATTTTCCCCCAAGAATTGGGCAGGGAAGGAATTGAGAGTGGAGACCTCCATTTTCTAATTGACAGGAGATTTTTTTCGAAGTTGAGATGCAGGTGCAGTTTATTGTTCGGTTGTTCTGTTTCACACAGGTCTTGGCCTTAAATTTGAGGTCATCACTGCCTGGTGCAATGTAACTTTGTGGACATGCCATCACACTACGGACCTGACAACAATATACAAGCAACCTCATCGCCAGTTCATAGTGGATGAATTTGCAAAATCCTGGATTATGCTCAATGACAAACATTTTTGATGTTCAACGCCAACTTTTTTAACAGGCACTCCACCAAATTTACACGAGTACACATTTACTCAACATGAGGAATGCTTTTCAGCCTGCGAAAACAATTGTGTAATGTCCACTTTAGCTGTTGGGGGAGCTTGCTATAGTCTGAGAAAATAACCCTGATGATGTCATCAAGGTCATCACATTTTTATACACATACACATTTGTAACAGAAAGCATGCGTTACAAACTGGGAGTGCAGTTTGAAAGATGTGTGCGTTTATCAGGTAGGGAGGGTCTAACAAAAGATGCTATTGAGTTGCATCATGGGAAATGTAGGACCCAGCATTTTTGGAGTTTGACCCATCTTAGGGACTAAAAGTCAGGATATCGCAGCCTCTGCTGCTTTAATTTTGGCCATTCTTTTTAAAATGTGCCTCAGTTTTTCACTGCCAAATCCTTGGAGTATCTCTTTAAAATTCTTTATTTCTACAATATCTGCGCATGACGACTATGGTACACTCAAGGTTAGGGAAAGATCGTGTTTATGGTTAAAACATAAATAAATACAAATGCAAAATCTGACTTTAATAATATTCAAATATGAATATTATTAAAATCAGATGTGCTACCATTCACCATCTTGATCTGCACACCCTTACTCTCTGCCTCATTTCATTAAGGGCACACACAATTCCTAGGGACGCCGGGTTTACACAAGCATAACAGTATGAGCTAATGCTAACAGTGTAGAGGGTCTAACACAACATCAGAGTGTAGCTACAAGCATGCCTAACCCATGATAGGTCTCACTAGTTTCACAGCAAACTAAGACACTTCTTTGTCCCAGCAGGGAGCACAAACCTGGACACGGTAAAATGATAAAATGATGACTGGGCATGACATTGCACTGTAGCACTAATTTGTTTCATTTCTCATACAAATGAACAAGGCTGCTGATGCTAATAACCTTCACTTACAGTAGAGTAAGCCTGTGTGGCCAGTGGAGGTCTCTGCCTACTGACACATAAACTTATGAAATACCATCACTAAACCAGGGACTGAGCCTCTGTTTCTGATTTGGTTTGTCACTATGGAACACAAACAAACTGCTGTGTATGCTGTTTGCTCTGTATAGCATGCCAAAAGACACACAACGGGCACTGACCATGCAATGTCTCCTCACTGCCCGGAGTGTTTGGATGCATCCAACGGAATCGTCCTGGACCTAAAAGAAGCATTGTTGTTCACAGGATTAAATGATTGGATTGTCTGAGTGTAGTGGCACCCAAATCCCATTTTACTACAACCAGCTGGAGTGGATGGGCGCACAGCTCCGTCATATTCTTCTCTGACATCACCGCCAGAAGCAGCAATTGAAGACAAATCTGTTTAATAGACTCTCCAGAGGTCTTTGGAGAGGACTTGGAGCACCAAAGGCAATTCTCACCAGGGGGAAACGGATGTATTACTGGTCGATTCATTCTTTACCCCTGCAGAAAACGTTTCAGGAGAGGGTGGGCAAAAATGGCAAGAGGAGATTGCTCTTACATTCACATCACACGGAAAATGTGTTTCCGTTTTACACAATTCATGTACAAAACCCACTTTCAAAACGCATTTTTATGAACATGAAACAGCAGATTGTTCCTTTGTGCCCTGAACACATACTTCTTCTACACTACGTTCTTTAGGCCTGGAAATGTAGGGCTGCAATATTAGCAAGAAGAGCTGATAGGAGGAAGATGGGGAGAGATAAGTAGACTTGTAATTGTTGGTTTTGGTGTGCTGTTACAAGTACTACAGGTGAGAAGGTGAAATACAAACCAGGAAGTCGAGTTTAAAGGCTTACCAGACACAAAGACTCTGGAAAGTTTGTATTTAAAAAAAAAGTTGTATGCTCCCAAGTGGCAACCTCCTGGCTGAAAAATGAAGCCAATGTGGAAGTGCAAAAAACGAATGGCCACTTGAGGCTCCAAAAGCGATAATCCCCATAGAGCCCCATGTTAAAAATGCCCAACTTTACAGCAGACATGTTTACAGCCTGGTATAAAAAATGGTTTTGGTCTCTACAGCTTATTTCCCCGTTAATGACATTTGTATGGGGGGAGATTTTTTTTTATAACTCACCCATTTAAATTATATTAAGGCTTAAAGTTATGCATAATTAAGGACGTGGCCACTTTGAGTGACAGGCGGGTGCCCTCTCAGGCGGCTAGCCACTAAGATGGTTCAGTAACCACCAAAAAGTACTTATTAATCCAGGTACAACGTCTCAGTAGTGGACAGAAAACAAATCCATCTAAAAGCTAAGAGTTAAAGAAGAAAAGATCTTCATATTTATCGTAGAAAAGGTTTCAGTCGTAGTCATCTGGACACTGTTTTCAGAATCAAGACGTTTCGGCTCCCATCCGGAATCTTCGTATTTACTGTGTGATATTTAAGTGTGAAGGATAACAGGTGCACTGTCTCAGAGCTCTATATGGGAAGTATATACAGTAATTACTGTGTAACAAGACAACAAATTGACAATGGGTAACACTTCACTTTAACCCCCTCTCACCTATTTAGCGTATATATGCACTATACAAACATATAATAAATGGTTTATAACACAAGCAAATCATTCAATTTCATTTAAAATCTTATAATACTTTTCTAGCAAAAAGCTTTCAGCTCATTGTTTTGGTTTTACGGCCCGCAAAGTTTTTATTCACTCTCAGCACTCTCATCAGTCTGGTTTGCAGTGGCATCAGGCAGCTGTTTTCAACAAAAAAGCTCCAATAAACCCACAGTGTGCTACCTGCCCAACACCAAATAACAGACAGACAAAGTTAGCGACTAGCTGGTGAACATAGTGGAGCATTTAGCAGCTAAAGAGCCAGATATTTTTTTATCAGAGTTGGAGGAAACCAAAACAGAGCTAAAAGTGAGTGAATATTGGACTTACATACATTAGGTGGCCAGAAACACGACTCCAAATACAGTCTATGCTAATGTTACTCAGTGACTGCTGGATGAGTAAACAGATATTTGTTTGCTTACATGTTTGCCATTTCAACTGCATGCGGTGATAATACTGTATGTCACTGTTGTGTTTGCAGCTTGTTGCGCTGCCCCCATGTAGGCAAAATATCAATAAATGCAGGTTTAAAGAATCCGTTTTGTTTCCTGACGTAACTGTTCTTACACCCAACTGGTGGAATTTTTTTTACTTGTTTTGCAATGAATGACGTACAACAAGGATATTCACGGTGCAGGAGGAGCAGGTACAGAAAAGAGAACAAGAAGGGGGAACATGCAGAGAAGAAGAGAGAAGCAAGTGGAGGGTGAGGAATGAAAGAAGGATGGAAATAAACAAGCGAGACAATACAGTATTATTATGCAAAGAAGACATTTACTTAACTGCTCATCACCGTTCATAATGAAACAGACATTTCAATATTTTCTTTGCCTTCACTGCACCACATTTAGCCCTGACCACCAAGTCATTGTTTTTCTTTCCTGCATGTGATTGTGTGTGCATGTAGGTGAGAGACAGACAAAGAGATTGCTTGGGATGGATTAACATTTGAGGCCATTTACCGCATCCTAATAATAACTGCTTGGTTTCCAATAAGATCCCACCAAGCAGAAAATCAGTAATCATACTCGCTTTTATTTCTCCTCACTGTGGAAAAAAACAACATTTTCAAGCTCAGAGAGCGAGAACAAGACAGAGAGACAAAAACAAAAGAAGACAGAGAGAGAGAGAGAGCAGGATGGAGGTACGGAGGTGAATGAAAATATGAAATAGATGTTTAGAGAAAATATTAGAAAGATGTTGAACTCTCAAGCTGTTTGGTAAAATTATATGTTCAATATCAGTATTTAATTCAGTTTACAGCCACGAAATAATGAACGTTATAAATATCTCAAAATGCCATGCAATAATTTCCCCCTTTTATATAGAAATCTTCCGTATCCTAACCAGTTACCCTAAACACAACCTTTACCATCACTCTTTTTCAATTCTACCCTCACTCTAGTCTTGCAAAAACTATAAAATAATTGTTCCTTTCATCAAGTGTGGTGTAAGTTCATTGAGTTTGCTGGAAAGTAAAAAAAAAAATCAATGACCACCTCAGTGATGGAGCCAAACCAAACCAACTGACATATCAATTAGTAAAGCAAACGGCAAAAAAACCTGGCTTCAGGGTACCAAGGCTCCACATGGATGCTTAAGCAAGCCATTTGATAATTGGAGCACAGATGGTGTGTAACAGAGCTACAAGTCCATGAACCAGCCAGGGAGGACAGCTTTCTGAAACAGAAAAACAAATTTAGTCAGATATGGAGTTTCATTTGGCAACTCGGAGGGAAAATCTAGTTCTCAAACTTGTTTCCAGCAAACAGAACTAAGACTCATCATTGGTAAAGCTCAACAAATCACGTTACGTGCCAAAACATACTTTTTTTTTTGACACAGAATGTGTCATTTGATGCACGTCAAAACAGCCACTCCTATTATTTTCTATGCAAACCCACACACCGGTGGAGAGGCGCCGCTGTCCTATTTTTCCAGCTTTGATGGCGGTCAACACTCTCAGAAAGCAGAGTCTTTCAGAGTTGTTCCCTGGATTGGCACATCCCAGCTACTGTCCCTTGTTTCTTCTCTTGTCAAGTGATAGCATGCCTTCTTCTGTGGGCAGTTAGCTGTCACAATGGATGAGGAGAAACTTATTGCTGAGGTAGAAAAACATCCAGACTTCTACAAGCTGCAGGCATGGCTGTAGAAAGATAATGCAAAGGCCAACATTTTCTGGTGAGTCATACCTGGAGAGATTGAGACTCCATTGTGAGGAAAGTGAAATAATCCTCAAATAACTCATGTATTTAGGACAGCACTCCAAATTCACATTTACGAATATACTCAGGTAAAGGTGGTGTATGCCATTCTAATCAAATACACGTCTTTTTGTCAAATTCACCTCACGGTCGGCTAGCTGTCCGGTGTTTGTACACAGCCCTGGCCCTGTAAATGAGAAACAAAGCGGCTCGGATTGAGCCACACAACACTATTCCAGCCACTCCAGCCATTCCAGCCGTGATTTGTTTGCCAGGTAACATTAAATGACTTGCCCACGGACATTCAGCTTACTTTCTAGTTTGCCAAGATATGCTGTTGTCGGTGTCTCCAGAATCACATAACATGCATCACCCTCACTCTCCTGTTAGTTCTGTTGCAGCTCACACCTTGTTAATATTACTGCATAGAGTTTGGTAATATCACATAATACCCTTCATAGTTCCACCCAACCAACTTGAGCTGAGGTCTAATCATTTCAACTGAAAATACATGTGTGGGGGAACGGGGCGTTTGCACGGAAATGTAATGCTTCATTCTTTTGCACATTCATTCATAGTCACTTTTCACAAACCTGATCTTTTAAATATGTGAGAAAAAGCTTCATCACAGTTTTTGAAGTAGTTGCCCAGCAGCAGCCCTACAGCCCTCACGAAAGAAAGTAAAAAACCAATGACTTTGATCAGATTTACCGACTCACCATCAGCCACAGGTTCTGTCATTTCTCATTCTTCTTGAAGGGGCACTTCCATAATGTTGGGGGTGAGAGACAAAAACAAGACAAGAGTCTCCATACATGCTAGCGGCTCTGCAAGGCTGTACTTAGGCACAGCGGTGCTTTGAGCTAAATGCTAATGCAGCATGCTAACATGCTCACAATGACAACATACTGATGTTCATCAGGTATAGCATGCTAAAATTTGCTAATGAACACTCATAAAGTCATAAAGTATTGGACAAATTAAAAAATCTGAGCTAGTGCAGGGCCAGCTCTCCATTATCCAGGTCCCTTACCACCCCCATCAATTAAAATTCTTCCCTGAATATTAATGTTGATTATTATTCTGTGTTATATAATTAAAAAAGCATGTCACTGAATGCCAAATAACAGATTTGATTTCATTGGACAAAGAATCAGGCCTGGCGACAGGATAAAGTGACTGAGGGGGCTGTTAGAAATTGCAAGGGGGCAATTTTTTAAATAATAAAATTGAATTCATTGATTTACCCATGCACTAGCCTCAGAAAGGCTAAAAAACAACAACATACTGTTTCAAAATCATATAATACATTTATTAATTAGGGCACTCACGTGAGAACACTAGCAGAGCGCTCTGTCAAATCAGATGGAGGCATGTTGAAACAGCTGTTTGCAGCTTACAGCTCTCTTTCTCTGTCTCTCTCTCGTTGGCTGTCCCTTCACTTTCCTGTAGCCCACACACAACAGACAGCGCTGTCCACTGTGCAGAAACAACAGCTAAGCGATAGTCACACGTATCTCGGCCAATAATTTAGTTGTTTTTGCTATTTTTCTATAAATACATAAAGCTTAAACAGAGGGGGCAGAAAATACAACTGAGGGGGTAAGCCCCCTTAAGACTCCTTGTGGCACCGGGCCCGGTTGGAAGATCATTATCATTAGTTTCCCCGGGAGCAAAAAAGCCATGTGAATAGAAATTATATTTATGAGTGTGCAGCAGTTAGAAATTTGACATTCAAACTTAGTTCTGGTTATTGATCACAAACAGCAGCCAATCAGAAATGCCAAACAAGAAGCATTCTTATTAATTGTTCCAATTGAGAATGACTTCCGGATGGGAGCCAAAACGTCTTGATTCTGAAAACAGTGTCCAGATGACTACGACTGAAACCTTTTCTGCGAATTGTTCCAATGTTAAACAAGAGCAGCCTACCAAGGAAAAAGTCTGAGGCTGCTGAAAAAAAAGCAGAAGGATATGTAGGCTATCCTATATTATAGGCCTATTTATCTTAACTTTCAAAGGAAATAAGGTAAATTCCTTTGAAAGGTAATGTGACCCCTGTGAGAAGTTATTTTCAGCTGTAGTGTCCAAGTCCAAGCGATTGCGGTACTTGGACTACATGTGGAGGACATGGCTGAATCCCTGCTCAACAAAATCAGTTGTTGGGAAACCAAGAAGAAGCAGCCTGCTCTTCTCCCAGAGAGCCAGGTAACGCTGGGTATATTTGACCCACATGCTGCCCCAGCCAGAGGTGTAGAAAGTAGCCTGGGCCTTGATGCTCCTGGATAGTGGGCTCGCATTCACCTGAAAGGGCCACACCACCCAGACGGGAACATCGAGGTTCAGGAGGTCCCTGAAGCGGATCTCTATGTTGGCCTTGACCGTCCTCAGGTGGTCGGTGTAAATGAGGAGGCGGTCATTGGTAAGACACCTGCAATGAGTATAGATATAGACATAGATATAGTATACAGATTTTTAGACTATCCAATTTTGAACTGGTTATTTTATTGCTAATTAGTCTACTAATAAACGTTTCTTTATATTTATATTGCATGTATAGGCCTAACACTAACCCTACCCCTAATCCTGTTTTACTTTTCAGAAGTCAATATAATAAACATAATATATTCATAGAAATAAAATATATTAATTATAATAATAGCGGGCCTATTATATCTATTTAGCGTTTCTGAAAAATAGTAGGTCACCTTGGTCAAGTGCGGGAAATGAGCAATGAGCCTGGAGGTGAGACTGTGGATGACAGCCTTGCTCTGGACCAGACTAGACTCAATTTCCTTGGACCTTTAGCATGAGGTACATCATGTACCTCTGTGAGGCTGGATGACACCTTTTCCCTGAGAGCTGCATCAACCTCCTCCAGGAACTCCACGATGCTGTCAAACAGCTCATTAAAACAAGCAAGCGGACATCAGTGTGGAGAAGAAGACGCTCAAAGGTCTCATCGTTTTCCTGACACAGCTGTCGGAACAGTCTGTCATTCGGGGCATGGGATTTTGTTTTGTTTATTGCCTTGACTGCAACATCGAGAGACTCGTGGAGAGCTGGACCTTTACGCTTGGCCCACACTGCCCACCTCTACCTGTGCGTGGCGGCTGCTTCGCTGACATGCTGCGGCTCGCATGTCCACACAGACAGTGTTGCTGCTGCGGTGCTGCCCTATCTTTTTACATTTCCTATAATAAATACAATACAATAAAAGCCTTGTTAACAAATGAAGGGATTCTGTCCACAGAAACACTACAGGCCTTTTACAGTTTTTCTCAATTGCTAAAACACTAAAACGCATTGGCTGAACAAAGTTCTCAGTTGCCTGACCTCATTTAGCTAATTGTGCAGTCTGCTGTCAATACTTTAAACCATTTCACATGGTAAAACACAATTTGCAGATCTCACTTAGACTTTTCAGTAAAACTCTAAACACATTCACATTCTCAAAACCTATTCTGCACTCTAATGCACATGTCAGCCATACTGGTAAACACAAGTGGCAACAATCAAATACAAACGGAGAACACATGTCATTGATTGAACACAACCACTCAAAACTGATGTAACCTGTTTCAAATGATGTGACACAAAGCCAACATCAGCCTAATTTTTGTCCCTTTTAGTGTTGTATACTGCAGTACAGCGCATTGTAGGCTGTATACTGTACAATGAGCAAATTGTGTGGTCCTGAACATTGTGCTTTCCATTTGTTAACAGTACTGTCTGCTCAATAGATTTTGACTGGTTGCAGGTTCATATCAACAAAGAACAAGAATTACAGTATCACAGAGACAAAGGACCAGATGCAGGGTGCAGTACTGTAAAAACAGGGGTACAAGGAGGAGGAAGAACAACAAAGAGCAAAGCAGAGGAGTCATTTCTGATCAATTTTGATCTACTATGATAGAACATGTTTTCGTTCATCAAAAGACAACGACGGAGAAATATTACATTTGTTTTGAGATTACAAATGCACTTCTCCCTGAGAACTATGTTTTGAACAATGTTCACTTTGTTTATGATTTGAAAGCAGTGCTTGATTTTGAACACAGGTAAAACTGTTTTGAGGCAAAAGTTTAATTTTGCGAGAGGAGTCAGAGATTTTGTGTTTAATGGTTTCAGAAATTGGAACAAGGTTCCAGAAATTGAAATTTCTAGCTTCAGAAATTTTAGCAATTGAGAAAAACTAATTTGAAACGGATACAGGAGGTATTGAGTTGTGTGGCATATTCCACAGATATAGACATCAATGATAACTGTAGTGTAGTGAAAGGCACATGCTTTGCTGGTATGATGTCGATATGACTATGAACAGATCATTTTCACTGTGTATTTTTGCTGAGAACCATGCGTGTCGTGGAAAAAATAGGCGAGACCCAGTGGCGGGTGGTGGAAAATCTTCTAGGTTGGGCTGTGCCCCATCCAATCAATTTCAGCAAACATCCCAGTATGATTAAATGCAAAAAAGTGAAGGTATCAAAAAGGAATTACTACTTTGCAGTTAAATATTTAACAATCATTTTATTCCAACATAAAATAAAGCAGTAAGTAATGGCTGATGCATCTTATTTTGGTCAACCACACAGGCAAATTCAGTATAATATGAAACATGTAATAGAAAATGTTTATTTCTTGAGATGCCCCTATGGACCTTGTTTTGTTTGGGAAACTAACAGGGAGGCAAAGATCAGGATAAGTAAACATGAAGTGCAATTAGTAGTGTTAAGTTGCTATTCAGACACTGGAATGCTCTGAGGTGTAGAGATAGTAAACTCCAGCAAACTTCTGCTTCAAAACTCTCTCAAAAGTGAATAAAATTGAATTATACTCAAAAATAAATTGTGGGGTCCCTGATAACCAAAACAACACAGTTAACAGAAGGGAATAACCAAAATAATAACATAAACAACCTTGTAAATATCAATTGATGTCTCACACATGGAATCATTTGAGATTTGTTTTAAAATGTCAACTATGCACATCGCACAAAAACACACACTGGGGCTGAACATGAACAAATGCACACTGCCGTCAGAGTTTGACTACATCTGCTTGATACCTGGTTATTCATTGTCTTCAATATGAACTCAAAAAAACACCTGTTGGATGTTACTGTTGGCGTCGATGTAGCTTAGCACAAGCACCAGCTGGCAGTGGGTGGAAATGTCAGTCGTCTCGTCTGCTTGAATGGCAATAAAATCAGCGCCCTTTACTTCCTCCAGAATGTAATCTTTTAGCACTGACAGCATGCAGTGCAACAGCTTCTTTCGTACCGTCTTTGACGTGCCTTTAAAAACGGTAACGCAAGTTAGCAGGTGCTCCTCCAGCACACTGTCTAGGGAGACAACAAAATCCACCAATCGACTGAAAATGCCAGGGTTGTCTGAGGAGTCAGTCTCAACATGCCCTTGCAAGGCCGACTCAAAAGCCCCACAAAACTTCACACAACTGATTACTTTGGATAAAATGTGCCTGTTTTTATCCACCTCCTCACTGTGTTTGCGCACCACAATCCTGTGGCTGTCATCCGGCTGCATAGTGATGTTCACTCTGCCTAATGTGGCTTACATTAGCTTGACAGAATTATCCTTGTGTGTCCTGGTGTTCTCATGTTTACTTACTTTCTCAGCTTCATATCCCTTTCTCCTGTAACTGTCCATGCTGGATCTGTCCCCGTTGTTTAAAAAAGCAAGCACAGAAAGCAAAATAAGACATTAGCATGGTGTACCAACTACGAGAGAAGGCTCGCACAAACTGCTTCCCTTTTTCGCCAGCCTGCTGTCTGATTGCAAGGTCAAGTTGATTTGGGCCCAGCTCTTTCACCTGTAGTTTCTCCGCCAAAGTTCTCCTCTCAAACGGATCTTTGAGTAAGTCAATGATCGCGCTCGCCATTGTCATGTAGTTAAAATGGCGGTAGAGGTCCTGACCATGGGCAGTATGAAAAAAGGTCCTGACTAGCAGTGGCTTGCTTGGGGCGATAAAATAATCGGATTAGATTTGAAGATGCTGATTGGCAAAATTTTATGTCATACGTCCATATCTTTGGCTAAATTGCTACACAGACCCGCCTCCTGTGGGCGATTTCTCCATTGCCCCAGAGCAGCTGAGACATGCAGACAGGCAGAGGGAACATGTAGGAAAAGCACATATGTAGTGCAGATGATTTTCTATCATATTTTACACATATTACTGAGTGCATTCCATATTTCAAACACACAAATATTGACAATTAGTTTAATCTACTGTATTATTATTATTATTAGTAATGTTTTTTTTGTGGCTCAAGGGCTCAAGGAGGGTGGCACCCTAGCGCATGCGCATGGGACAAGCTGCTCACGCGGGCTGTGTGGCTGCTCTAATCTGTTAACATGGGTGCCGAAATGAAAACCAACAGGTTCCGTGATGCACACATGCTGCTCAGGTTGGCAGTGTGGTCACGCCGTTAGATTTCGCCACAAGGTTGTGGTGGTGCAAGACACAGTGGACTGTAAGGATATGCGGGACCTGCTCCTTCAGCAATAGCCCACTATCATTCTGGCTTGTCTTCCCAGCGAAGAGACTGCTGATGGTGCTCCTACATGCTTCTCTTTGACGCTCCTTGTCTGGCTTGTCCGAGTGAATCTTCGTACAGTAAGGTGCTCCTTAAGATGTGAGGGTTTCCTGACCTCATTTGAAAATACTTGTTCACACAATAAACACATTGGAGGTGCATTGTGCATTGGTGGGAGAGGTACAAATCAATAGCTAAGGTATTTAATAGAATACTGGCTGCATTTTTTCTTCATCTGCGCCGTTTGCTGATATGTTGCTCATGGTTTTCCAACGCGCCATGCGAAAAGTAAAAGCCGGTTTGTTCAATCTTTGGTGTAAACTCAGCTTAAACAAAGAACACATCAACTCCCCCTTTGTTGTATAACACTAACTACTTTTACTTGTCTGTAGTGAACTGATGGTTGTTGTGTTGGTTGAGTACTGTATTGAAGCTACTACTGTATATTCCTGAACTCCTGTGGCGTATTGGTAACAATGCTTTCTTGGCTAATGTTAGTAGGAGCAGTAAAAAGTATAACTACTGTAACCATAGCAGCATAATGTCAAGTGGGTGTGTCCAAGGCAGCAAGGAAAAGGACTCAAATGCAGACAACCAGGCAGACAGTAACAGTTCAGTGATTTATTGGTAAAATGATGATACAAAAGCTTACAGGCAAAGACAGCAGTCCAAACTGAAGTAGAAGAAAGAAACCACAGGTTAACAGGAACAGGGAAGGTAAAAGCTACAGGCAGGCAGGTAAAGGCAGTAGGTGATTTGAGGGGGGATGCCATCCCCCTTGTTAGCAAAGTGACCAAAATCCATCCCCCTTTTTAACCTGCTCAAAAGATGCTCTGTACTTTGTCCCGCTTTTAATAATTGCCACAATCTCGGAACATGAGACATACTGCTTTTGAACTGCCTGTGGGGAGGGTTGAACATGTAAGAGTCTGTCCATTCTTGATTAAAAGCTCTGTTTCCACTGTCTACTTTTCTCTTTTTAGAGCACACCATGTGAAATTATTTCTCCGACTCATCTTGTCTCTGCTCTCCCTGTGTGTGTGTGTGTGTGTGTGTGTGTGTGTGTGTGTGTGTGTGTGTGTGTAGCCTAACTCACTCACTGACTTGACGCGCGGGCTGTTAAACCAGTGCCGTAAAGGCTAGAAAAGCTCTAAAAATGCTCCGTCAAAATGTAACAATACTGAACAATTTATCGATGTACTCTACAGCAGACGAGGGGAAAGAGAAAGTGTGGCAGCAGCATGACCGAGGCCGGGTCAGAAATTAACAGAGCTTGGACCAGAAGTGTCCTTGAATGCTCATGAACTTTTTTTTTTGCTGTTGTCACTTGTTATTTTTCAAATAAAACTAATCTTTGTGTCATAAATTGAGTGTTTATTTGACAATATAACGTAATAATTATACATTATTTCAGAGTTTAGTAAATGCCCCTGAAATCAGTTAAAGGGGCAAAAAATAGGCCAACTTCCTGAAAGAAAGGCACAAGGGAGCCTGGGGGGCTGGGGCTACCATTGGGCCATCCCCCTTGTTAAAAATTAATTAAATTAACAAATCGCCTACTGGGTACAAGTACAGATTCGGGTTCAGGTTCAGGAGAATGGCAAGTCTGGAGAGTTCCTAAGAAATGCATGGGCCTTAGGGAAGAGAGGTGGCTCGAGACAGAGGGGCAAACTGAGTAAACTAACTGAGGCAGCTGTTGTGACACATAGATTCAACCACAAATGCAGCGGTAGTCTGAGCAATAACCATATCCACAGCCAGAGCTTCAACCACCACAGCCAGCCAGAGCAGCTACAGCTGTGCTCACAGTCAGTGGCTGTATACTGTCGGAGCTCAGCCTTTTGAAAGGGGTAAGGAACAATAAATGCATCATGTAAAGTGTCACATCATCTCCCCTTTCTGTAGTATCTGCAGAGTGTTTCCCTAAACTGCTGTATTAGAACTGGACCAACACACTAACTGTTCCTCTGGATCGGGGGAATGCAAAAGTTATGGCTAGGGAACACAACAGTAGTTCAGAAAAAAATTCCCCACTGTGACCGCACCGTAGTAATGAGCATTCTCTCTCCTTTAAGTCCTTTTTTCTTCCATGACTGCAGCAAAAAATCACCCTATTCCCCGTCATGAGCTCTACATAAACACCTTAACTAACTTTGTGTTTTAGTAAATTACTGACTTTCTTTCTTCCCATATGCCTCTCTACTTTTTGCGCACAGGATGATAAAGATACAATTCTCCACTGATCTCTCAACAGAAGTGTTTGTTTACGGGGGGTCAGAGGTCAGCTACAGAAATGTGTGCTGGTATTCAGGGACTCAGAGTTTTGCTCAAGGACACCTCAGCAGGGAGGAAGTGCATTGAACCCAACCCACTTGTATTTGTTGATATCTTTTATTAATTATCCTTCCTTTGATTTTCTGAGTGTCTTTTGTTGTCTGGTGAGCAGCTTGTGGCACACCTGTTTATTAAAGGCACTCTATAAATACACTCGCCTTGACTTGACTTGAAAGACGGACTGTGCAAAACTACAGTGGAGCTGATGTCTGCAGACCCTTGACGATCAATCGTACCTGGGGCCACTGGTTGCCATGGAAACTACATCCTCATTATAAAGGCTTGGCAAAGGTTACGGCAGAGAAAATCTAAAGAAAAGTGGAGAGAACGACAGAAACAAACAAGAGAACAAGTGGAGCAAGGCTAAACGGAAAGTGTATGAGAGGTAAGATAGATAGTATACATTGTCTAAAATAATATCCACACACATCAGTTTCAAAATGAGGTCTTTATAGCCCAAACCCACCAGAACAGCTTTTAACACACACTGATATCAATTCTAATGTGTTTAGAGCTTTGAAATGTCACCATTTGCTTTGATGATGATGATGGTGGAAAGCATAGCAAAGCAATACCGTAATTTGGTTAATGACTAAATATGACATAAAAATGACATTCCCATTAGCCTCAGCTATACTTTGTCTCGCAAAGGTTAGCATGCTAACACGCTAAACTAAGGATGAAAATGGTAAACATCATACCAGCTCAATGCTAATATCCGATCAGGATATCAGCATTGTTGTTGTAAACATTTTAGCATGCTGAGGTTAGCGTTTAGCTCAAAGCACCACTGTGCCGAAGTACAGCCTCACAGAACCGCTGGCATGGCTGTAGATTCTTAGTCTTGTTGTTCCTGAGTCTGTCAGTTACTCATAACTTCTGTTTCTATAAGCAAATAAAAAATTCACACAATAAATCCCTGCATTGCCCTCACCCCCTTCCAAATACACATAGTCACCTGCACACCTGTTTCCCTAAATATTTAGAAATGTAAAGCAAGTTTATTCATTCAGTTACAAGAACTGTACATACAGTATATATACTTCACATCACAGCTAATCATTGTACAAACCATGCTGTGTTTTAAAAATGCTTAAGGGTTCTTGCTGGTTTCTATTCATTTCCATACAATATGAAAATCAATTAGCATTCCCATGAAACTCGAGTTATGTCATTTATCACAGTGAACACCAAGTCTGAATAAATGTTTTGTCAATTTTCATTTTGAGGCAACGCAGTACAGACATTCAGATCAACCTGCACTGTAACTGCAACACTAAACAAAGATTTTGTAACCTTGACAAATGAAGCAGACTTGAGGTTTGCTGTGATGGATTATTCTACTCAAGCAAGTTTTCATGAGAATGCTAATTGATTTTCATTCCATAATGCAGCGAATGGAAACCAGTGGCTGCCTGGAAAGTAGGAAAACTTCATTTAAGAATCTGAAATTGCACAGCATTTATTTGAAAATGTTAAGCAAAAAATGAAAGTGTTTGAATGTAATCAAGTAGATAAAACTACCAAATACACTGGGATGGTCCTTTGAGGAATGGATGGGGGATTCAAACTATGATTTCTGTTTTTCAAGACTGAGACCTTGCCAAACCTGGCCTCAAAACCCTGGCTCTCCTACATTTGGATAAACTCCAAATGTAGGAAAGCGTGATATTCACGTTTTGCGTCTTCAAAATGTGCTTTGAGACAATGCAATTCATTAAAGAAGAGTATCAACGCTGAGCTGCATGAACTTGGAGCTGGTGCAGTTTTCATTATATCATTTTTACTTGAATAATCACACCAAAAAAATCTTCCTGAAAAGCCCAATAACAGTGTGTTCAAACTGTGATCAGCAAATCCTTTCATCTCCTACAGAGGTGGGTGACCCCAGCTGTCTTTACACAGCTTCACACTGACATAAAGCCAAATCTATCCTGGCTAAAATTCTACATGAATATAATTTTCAGTCTAACGGAGAGATGAGCACTGAGCCACCTCTCTACCGAGCAGAACAGCCCGAGCAGAACCAGGTTTATTCAAGCTGAATGAATGCGGGTGGAAATGGCACTCATAACAAAAATATTCCCTCACCTTTCCACAAGAGTTACCTTGTAATCACTGAGGCGAGTAATGCTGAAATCATTTACAGATTTCTTTAAAGTGCAAGCGTGTGAAAAGCACATGGTCTGCCAAGTAAATTACTGGTAGACAGAAGTGTAAACTGGCCATTGCTTCATTAATCTGGGCCCAGATTTAGTATTCTTAACTGTTATAAGCAGAGTAAAGATGATGAAACCTTGCAAATGTTTAAGAAAGTCAACAAACTTGTTTCCACTGGGAATGAACATCAGATTTCTGAGCTCCCTTGTTTAATTACCAGTGTGATATTGTTTCATTGTTTTATTTGTTGTGCTGCAAAGTGCAAAAAAGAAAGACATGAAACACAAAAACAAATTCATTGTACTTTGGGAATAAGCTTTGGCATCAGCAGTGAGCTTTCGCTTTGTGTTTATTTTCACTTAATGCTTCCTAATTTGCGTCTGCCTGACAGCAGCATTAACAGCTGAAAAGACATAACTTTATGAGCAGTAAAATACACAGTTTGTCTGTTTGAAACCATTTCTATATAGAAATAATTTGAGTCAGCAGCACTGCTCACAGTCCAGTTTGGCCCTTTGACACTGAACCAAACCCGTAGATGAAGAAGTTGAAGAAAAAGTGCTGCATCTGTCTTAAAACTGTGTTCAAAGTATGAGGACACACACACGCAAAAATAACAGATGCACATAAGAACAGCTGCGTATGACCAATCATATTTACTGTCATCTCTCAGTTGCACAACAGGGACAGTCTCAGCTGATTTCCTTAACATCATCAAGCACTTTATGCAATGAGTTCATTATCCTGAGCACTCAAGCAAACACTGTCTATGTTGTGTGAATTGTGTAAAACTGTGTGCAGACGTCTGAGCGAACATAATGTCTGCGAGTGTCTGAGGATCCATTTCTGCGGGCCTACGGATGTGTTTCTGTATGCATGCGCTTGCTTGTTTGACATGCTGCAATCAGACAGAATTAAACACAAGGAGACACATAATGGGACATTTAATTTACAAAATTATGTGACTGTGAGTGTGTGTGTGTTTGGTTGTGTGCGTGCATGAATCCTCCTGTGATTGTTGTAAATGGGTAGCAGGGGGGTCATTATACTGTGGAAAACATCTGCGTCACTGCTCTTTTATTTTTTTTAATTTAATGTCCAATTATAATAATCAATGTAGACACATGCAGACACCCGCACATACGCACATACACACACTCATATAACAGAATGCACATTAGTTGCCGCTCTAATTAAAGCTACTGAGGGACGGCAGCTATGGAGGAACTTCTTAATGTGGTCTTGGCACTACCCATTCATTTTCCTCTGCTAAATCAGTATCTAAATACATCTGTGACATTTGCTGTGAGGATATAAAAGACATTTAATGGAGGACACAGAACACACTGAAATCAATTGCGACCACTCAATAATTTGCTAATGCCCTGCTACCTATCCACATTTAAAGAATGCCAATAATCAGATGATACCCACTCACTCCTGCAACTTTTTCTCTGCTGCAATACCTGCACCTTCATGGAACAAAAGGCACTGATTTTATGAGCCAAGGAGTAAGACACAAAGTGCTGTCAAGTGCAACGTGCACAGATGGAATGGTAGCGCACTTTGGCTATTTTGTGGCTAAATGTACATGGCACACATGGAAACAGCATTAGTAAAAATAAGATTAAGACAATAATGGGAATCAAACAGAAACAACAGTGTTGGTTGTTAGTTAAAATGCTTACAGTTGTTATCTTTAAGATTTCAGTCCTTGTTGATTTGGCAACACCCATGGTCACCGTGGTAATACTATAGTATACTTAACACTTGCCGAGCAGCCACTTCGGCAAAAATACAACAGAGGCAAAACTTGTATATCTGTTTGCAGTACAACCAAGCAAACTGGTGTTGTTAATAAAGAAGTCAGTCAAAAAATAACTGCAACCCGCAATCTGATGTCATGCTGCACACGACGTGAGTAGTTTTACACTCAACAGCAGTTGATTACCTTGCTGAGGAGTTCGAGGTGTGTAGTCTGTCGCCTGCAGCTTCATCTAACAGCTCACTGCGGCTGCTCCTTCTTGTTCCATTACTCCTTTGCAAATTAAAACGGTTCTACTGTCAAACAGTGATTGTTGTCTTGATTTACAGATGCATTTTTGATGAACGATCACGGTTAACACTAACCCCGGTGACAAACACGTTGCTTTTCCTGTGGCATTAAGATGTTCCGTTTACATTAGCAGTGACGGTGTAAGGAGAGTGAACAGTAAAAGTTGAGGCTGTTATCACTGAGCTTAAATAACACTGGATTACATGAATGCATCGTTTTCCTGTGAATCCCTAGTGAGTAGGTAGGCAATCTGAATCCAGCGGGAATGGCAGACTCCACCACTATCAATAAAAACTCCTATCTAGAGAGATACTTACTGAATGCAAATACATTGAATGGCTATCATGAACAAAAAGCTGACCATACATATTAGCAAAAGTAGGGTTTGAGTTCACGAAAATTTTGAGGATTATAACTTTAAAGTACCTATGTTTTTATACCTGATCTCATTGGGTTATGTGGATATTGACTGTCCTCTCTAAGTAATTCCAACAGTGGAATTAGTGTGACGCTGTTATATATCTGCTGAACATCTCAGGGAAGAGGTCAGGATGGATGTTTGGACGTACAAAGTTTGTGACTTCGGTTTGTGTTCCTTCTCCTACCAACAGTTAATGTTGGTTTCTTTTAACCATGACCATGATTTTCCCCCTAGTGATAACCAAATGATGATGATCATGATATGACCAAAAGCTCCGAAACAGCTACTAATAGGACCTGGCGGTGAGATTCTTTTCTCAACTGCTGTTTCCAATGTCAGAAATGAACTTTGAACATCAGCTTTTAAGCCAACATGGACACGAAGTCATTACATTTTAACATACCGTATACAATTCCATTATAACTGGGCAAACTCCATGTGCTGATGAAGACCATGTGATAAGACCAAAAGCTCTAAAATGGCTAATAACAAAACATTTTTTGTTGTCTATGACCCTATGAGCATTCAACAAATGACTGATATGGGTTGCTTTGGAATATCCAGACACATTTTTGTAGGTGTCTTTCCCATATGGTCTAGCTGTTAGGATTTCTGGTTTTCACCTAGGCGGCCTGTGTTCAACTCTATTTATGGGAATGGACTTCCCTTCGAAGGGTCAATACACTTATGTTATCAACCCATTTTGTAATTTAAGCACAACAACTTGCATTACGCAGTTTTCCCATTGGAATTGCAAAAGTTTCATCCTCTTTCCATCAAAGAGGATTGAGGTAAACCAACAGTTCTCTTGGCGTCAATTCCATTTTTCAAAATCGCAAAATACAGTGCTTCACATACACAATGTCTAGTGTCTCTGCTAGGATGTAAACTGGATGGTAATATCTTCTGGAGAATATCCTCTTATCACCTGCTGGGTAAGTTGACCAATGGGACAAACTCCCCAAAAAGCTGGTCTAGTCCTTTAAAGGTTAGAAAACGAACCCTGTAATTGGAAAGTTGCCAGTTCAAATTCCCAGACCTACTAGGAAAACCAGGACAGGGAACATGAATGATTAATGCCCTCAGCAATCACCAGCTATGTTGAGGCAGATCATGGGCAGCTGCTAGGGTGGGAAATATGGTCTTTTAGTAGAAAAGCAAAATATACAGTCCTGTATTGCTTGTTTGGAGACGAGAGCATGCCAATCGCTATACTCACAGGGATATGTTGCCCTTGAATGCTAACAAATTATTTGTTGTTTGTCTTAGTATTCATTATTTTGGTGCATTTAATGGCATATTAATATATTTATTAAGTTATTTCTTTTGGATTTTGGCAGTTCCGGTCCTCCATAAGCTAGAAGTGGAACTGCTATGACCTCCAAGGGTCTTGTGACAGAATGGGGGGGTAGCCAAGCTAACACTACCTCTATCAAGCTAATCTGCAAGCATGTGTGGTGTCATTATATTGTGATTGTATATAGACCACACTGACTGTGGGTTTGATGATGTTGTTTTATGCATTTTTTATATTACAGTGGATGTATTTCAGTAGGAATTAATATTTTATGTTTTGCCTTTCCACTACAAAAGCATTAAGCTGTTTCCTCTTCAGTGTCTTTTTCCAGCCAGAATTCAATATTTCAAGCTAGGGGCTATTCAAAACTAGCCTACTGATGGCTTTGGATGTTTTCGTTGGTGACATTTGCCTTGCAGGTCGTAGCGGCCCATCGAGAGTCTCCCTAGCTGGAAGGCTTTTTTTATTTATTTATTTATTATTTTCTTTATAGGGATATGAGGGTGGAACTTCCCTAAATGTTGACTGACGATGTGGAGAGAGAAAGAAAGAAGAGAGGAGAGATTTTCCTGCTGAGGTAACTTATGCTACCTGCTTATCCTAGCTGAGAAAGAAAAAGCAAGGACTCATGTGTCATCCCGCCATTATCCATTCATCCATCCGTGCTTGCGCAGCCCTCCGTCTCTCACCTCCCTCCTCGTACATATACTTTGTCTCCTTGTCTCTCCATCCATTTCCGTCTCCTTCACCCCTCTGTGAGCCTCTCTCCACTTTCTCCCAAAATCCAATTAGTCAGAGCTGGCTCCTCACTCTGCAGGACTACTGAGAGACGGGGGGATGGGAAACACTGCCAGCGGAAAACCCTTAACCAGAATTTTCTCAACCTTAGGTTGTCTCCTGTGGTTTGACCACAGAGAACAGAGGAAAGGAAACAAGGAGGTGAAAAAAGGAAGAAAATAAGTGGGGTTACTGGCTGAAATCAGCTGCCAATAAATGTCCTGCTTTCTTTTATTCTGCAAGGTATGATACTAGACATGGGTCAGACTAACTAGTTATTTTGAAACAGCTCTGAATTTAGGTTTAGATTTGTAGTACAAATAGCAGTCGTCATGGAAGTTATTGGTACTGACAGTTCCTGCAGACATTATTCTTTGCAATGGGAAGGTTAAAACTATCAATATGGGATACATGTTTTCACTGAGATCTTTCCAAAATAGGCTTGTCACATCCCTCAAAATCTCAAGTCAGAAGCTGTGTCACACACTGGAGTGCTTTCCCAGATGCCTGCACTTATAGATTTATACTGCACCTAAGCTACAAACAGCAAACCTTCATCCCCTCCGTCAAATGATTCTGAATATACTGATAGAACTGTATTATTTCTCATGAGTAATTCTATTTCATGTCAGACAGGGGCAATATAAGCAAATCTAAATTGTACTGAAAAGTAAAGGTGATGAGCAATGTTTGCAAATCATTACTGCATTATTCTGCTTTTTTTGTTGTTGCTGGTGACAATTTAAAAAAGTATCTTGTATTGTCGTAATGTAAACCAAATTACATTTCAAAGTTCTTGGCCTGTGAAATGGTCAATCCCTCATCCTCACACAACAAAACTCTTTGGTGTGAAGCATGAAAGCAAATGAAAGGATTTAGCTTAAATCTGCTAAAAAGATTGACTTCAGATCAAAGTCTTAGAGTATTTCAACACAAGTATTTTTCAAATGCTAAAACATGCTTTTCCGGGCTGCACATAATCAGCACGGGGGGTTGTTTTCACATGGCTGTTTCTTTCATACTTTCACAGATTTTGACTATATGTGTATGTGTTTTTTCTTTTCCATTTTGAATCCACCTCCTGAGAGGATTTGTATGAACTAATCACTGTGCTTGCCATACGTGCAAAAGGAGCGACCCGATAGCCGAGTGGTTGATTCCTGGCTCGCTGGACCGTTTGCTGCATGTCATTCCCCTACTCTCTTTCCTCGCACTTCCTGTCTCTCTACACTATAACTATCAAATAAAGGCATAAAATGCCCAAACTCAATCTTAAAAAAAATATGTATGTGCGCAAAAAGATTAATATTTATGTTTACCTTCGAAGAACCTCAGTGTCAGCCAAAGGCAGTGTGACAAGGACGGTATGTTTTGAGGGCAGAGTTGCTAATAGTCAGTGAATGAATGATGTACTTGTTAATGATTAGATAAACAAATCTCATCAAACCATGAGGTTTGTGAAAGCACGGCACTGTCTTTTGGTTTCTGCACATTGCAGTATGCCACTAACAACATGGCAGCTGAAATGATTGGTCAGTCCACTGAGCATTTTGAATGTTCACTGCTAACACTGTGTTTTTTGCATGTTACTGCAAACCCAGACTGTGTCCAATGACAAAGGGTCATTTCTATAAAGAGTTATTTTGTGTGTTTTACAACTGAAAACAAAACAAAATCTGCAGCACAGTAAACTACAGTACAGTAAAGGCTTGATTAAGATTAGGGAACTAAACTGTGTCATGTTTGGAAACCAGATGTTTAGTAATCACCGGTCTATGGTCGTTGTTCAGTGAGGTTTGAGTATTCCCCTTCTGTATGTAGTACTGTTAAATAAAATCTCACACTTGTTCACTGACTAAATATACATTATGGGTACATTATATTGGATATAAAAAAAATAATACAAGGCAAGGCAAGTTTTATGCTTTACATAAAACATAAAAGCAACATAGGACAATATAAAAAGACAAGTAACATTCAGCTTAATGGACTTAATGGACTGCACAGGACAGCTACTTATATCAGCAGTGATTTTGCTTCTGTGAAGACTACCAGTGTGTCAGGCTTTACTGGAATTTATTAAATCAAGTTAGATTAAAAACTAAATAAGCAACATAAGCTGCCTTCATTAAGTGTTCTGCACCCAAATGATTGAGGGGCTCCAGATTCACACAAATATATCCACAAAACAAATCAATTGAACGCTGGGAGGTAATGGTGATAATAGCCTGCGATTAAAGGAACCAGACAGCTTGGTAATAGCTGCAATTTTAAAGACAGTATACGGGAATGAGAACACTGAAACCTGAGTACGCAGAGTACAGTGTCTTCACTATTTGCCAGTAATAGTCGATCCCGAGGAGAAAGACATTTTCCAGATTGTTCAGCTTTCCTTCAAAGCTCAATCATCGACGCAGCCCTCAGTTATAACCTATGTACCTGTACTATAAACAATATGTACGCCCATGTTCTCATACAGAGATAGACTTTCTGATTTGTTTCAATCTTCGGTGCTAAGCAGCCGGGTTTCTGCACTGCACTTTCCTGAGACTACTTGTCAGTCAAAGCATACGTTCTCTATTTCTTCACGGTCTTGGGTTGCTTATGCTCGTTTCATCTGCACAGATATCCAACCACTGAAGCTCGCTGTTTCAGAACTTCACTCCAACCCGACAGACCCTTATGATGTGCGTTTTCTCCCTTTGAATGAAATGACCGTGAGATCAGGCAAGTGCTGTGATCTTCCTGATCCACCAGCTCACCTTCATCATCATAATCATTCATCATCATGTGTGAAGCGATTTGACACAGGAATGTGCAGCGGCACAGATGCCGCATTAAAATGTAAATGTGCACATTCCTAGATTTGCTTGCTATGCGTTTTGTATGTCATGGTATTTTATAATTTCGTTTTCCCAGATCATATCAGGCTGCCTTTGTTATTCCTCCATTTTTCTTTTAAGGACTGTATTTCCTATGTTCACTCAATTCACTCATAGTTTGCGACTATTTTTCTATATACATGTAAAAAAATACAATTAGTTTATAATCTGTTATAAAGTTAAAATGACCATACATTACTAATGATTAAGAATTCATAAATGCATAGTATTTTGTTAAAGCAAGCAAACAGCAAATAATTATGTGTTTAAAAAGGGTTAAAATGCTTATTGTTCTTCTTTATTGTTTCATTTAAACCTGCTCAATTATTGAGACTCTCAGTCCTGACAGTGAACTGATGACTCGATGCACCATTGATAGTGAATTTAGTTCTGAATCTAAAGCAGTCAGATATACAGTATTATCTTACACTAATACTGATTATAAATATAGATTCTTTGTTTGTGTGACTTCTACATTACTGGCAAACTGACCTCATGTCCTCCTTGCAGGCACTGGCCCTGTGGCGGCGCGTTAATTAACAACTGGTTGATATGTTTGTCGCTGTTTCTGACATCGAAAGTTGTGATTACCTTTGATTGTAATTACGCAGTTATATGAGTTTGACACTTGATTATAGTGTTGTTGCCTTCAAAAGAACATACATGTTAAAAGATTTGAAATTTTAGAAATTAATAAAATGATCTGAGCTGTATAAATCTGCCCCATTGAACTTTATGACCTTAAACCTAGGGCTGCTCCATTATGGCAAAAATCATAATCACGATTATTTTGGTCAATATTGAGATCACGACTATTTAACACGATTACTCCTTGACTTAGGAAACATCATGCATTTATTGAACTTTAAAAGAAACCTTTTGAATGCTTCATTTTTTATTATTATGAGCTATACATGCATGCCCCCTCCCGTCTGAGAGCCGAACCCCCCTTGGAAAAAGAAATGCATGAATTTGTTTCATATTATATCATACAAATTAAATTGAAATACACTGTATGTGTGTGTATAGAGTTGTGTAATTATTTATCAATCATACTATTTCATTAGTAGGGTGTTGTTTTTCTTATACAACTAGGATGGCTATTCTTGACATATCCCACTTTTTAACCATTAATATACAGAATATTTCACTGTATTGCAGATGAAGAATGTTGCATATTTATTTCTTGCAACAAATAAGAACGTAACTTAGGCAGTGACGTTTGGGAGCCGAAAGGAAAGGAGCGGAGCCTTAAGATCCGGCTCCATTCAAAGAGCCGGAATTCCCATCACTAACTGAGAGTGAGCTTGAGCTTTTAGGGAGGGACGAAAGCGCACCCCTGTAAAGGAAAGGGGAAACGGAATGCGGCACAAAAATCATTTTATCTCAATTATCTTGTTTTCATCATCGTTGGAAGCCAAAATTGTAATTGAAAATAAAATTTGATTCATCGCCCAGCCCTACTTAAACCTCAGTTAAACCAGGTCTGCAGCATGTTTAAGTTAAACCTCAGATACAGTGACCTCTACAGGAGTTTAGGTGAATTACACAGGACACAGCAACCTGGTTCAGACTAAACCACAGGTGCAGTTTAAACCGCAGCTGTACAGTAATGGGGTTTGAGTGATCATGGGTCTTTGACCCAGAGAACACAGGCTTAAACCCGTCCTAAACCTTAAACCACAGCTAAGCTACTGACAGAGCATGCTCCATAAAACTGACATGATGTACGTGTCAGCAAACAGTTAACTATTTACACATCCGGCAGAAACGGAGCAACATTAGCATTCATTTGGAAGTCATGTTTTTGGCCATGATCCATTGTTAATATAAAAATGTGTAGAGCAGCTTTAAGTCGTGATCATATTGCCAGTGATTTGCCAAGTAGCTTGGTGTTTGCTAGAACCTGTCGAGAAAATGGGAAGTGTGTCTCAGGGAAATACTGTATATTAAAAGAGTACTCCACTAACATTGCACTCCTGTAACACTCACAGACAGTGAGAAAAATCGAAATCGATGCAGCACAATCAGAGATATCGGCTTTTTTTTTTATTTCATGCATTCTTCTTCCTGGTCAAAACCTGACACCTACATTACCCACAATGCAACTCGACCGCAAACAGTTTGGTCTGAGTTTAGGTGTGTTACGCTAGTAGCTGCTAATGTAGCCTCGAGCTGCTAGCCTCAAGCAGAGATGAGGGGCGGGCTACAGAGGTCTGGTAAGCTCACTCCTTCCTAAGTCCGCACCCCCAGATTTGTTTCATTTTCAAACTTGTAGCCTTCAGACCCAACCGACGCTGATTTCACGTAGCTTCCGCTGGAGCCTCAAAAGGCTTTATATGACTTCTTCAACAAATCCAGTAGTGCTCCCCAAGTCTTTGATGTGTAAAAATGAATGCCGCTCAAATAGGGTCTGTATTATCCAGGGACATGTTTGTTGTTTTTTTAAAAATCAAGGTAAAGTTCTCAGTGAGGAAACACCACCTTGTCCTGTCAGATTATTTATTTATTATTTTTCAGGGGTTGGTACTTTGTACACTCTGAATATGCTTTTTACCCCATTTTGCTGTTCTCTGCTTCATTTATTTTTTGCATATGTAATACACTGTAGGGATGAAATTGCCAAATGTGTTATTTTTTATGCTTTCCCATTTGCCTTATTTGTTGTCATCTAACCGCTAGTTTGGCCATGAGGATCATTCGTTTAATCAGATTCACTATCACTATCAATCGGACTAAAATCGTTGCGTACCTTTTATATTTAAGCTCCTGATTGGGCACAGATGAGGAAACACCATTAGAAGGTTTCCCCCCTCTCTCGTGACTTAAATATATTAGGTGTTTTTCTCATCTCAACCTGTCATATTGGGGGCAAACTATTAGCCGTGCAGCCATGAAAGATTAATACAATTATTCTTAATCAGCATTAAACAGACTTCTAACAACCTGATCAGAGTCGAACACAGCCAGCCAGCTAATATGCCAAGTAGCTGATAACCAGCTATCTGGCAAACTCTGTATTTCCCACAGGCGATGATGAGTTAATTGCAGAGTTTTCTCTTAAACTCATAAGTTTAGAAAAAAATGATGGATGCAAAACACTCTGGCAGTATTCATATCAGCTGGAAAACTCCTCCAGCTTAGCACATACATAGAGAGTAAACTCGACAGAGGCAACAAAGATGTTCCTCCGCTGCTGAGGCTTCTCAGCAAATCCTCTTTTTTTCTTGTCTGGAAGTGCATTACGGGTCAGTGTACAAAGCTTTTGCATGTAAGGTAATCCTGTCAAAATGTCTCTGCTAGTGCTGACTTCCTGTGGAGGCCTGACAACACAGGAAGCAGCATCTAATCTATTCCACATAGAGAGTTCATTCAGTATGAAGTGGCCCACTCTTACTGCACATGATACTGATGGCTGCTTAAGTGGAAATATCATCTCATAACTCCTCCTGCTTTAGCTTTCACATGGTATTTCTTGTACTGAGAATGCTTCATGACCCTTGGCATAACCATTACTCATTGCACTTCATGTTGTCAGGATGTGTTTCCACAACTGCTATGTCTGAATGGGATTTGTACGTCAAGTTGAACTGATCATGAAGTTACATTTGTCGCTGTCCAGTGAAAGCCACGTGCTCTACATGTGTATATGTATCGCATGCATCTGTTGTATGTACGGCATGTGTGTGTGCATTTCTAGACATGATAACGTGCAGGCTGTGAAAGCAAATTTCCATCCTGGAACAATAAAGACTAAATTAAACTAAACAAAAGAAAATTGGGATTTTTTATACAGCTCACTGGAGAATTATTTTTTCCTTTATGTTGAGAACTTTCTCCTACCCCCAAAGCTACACTAACTGTTAAAAACCCATTGGGTTAAAATGCATTTTCATGAAAGGGAAAACAGGAGTCTTTTTCTTTGCTCATGAAAACTTTTTGGACGTTTTAGAGATGCATGGTTTTCACATGACAGCGACAATTTGTGCCACTGAAAGAAATGTAAGTAGGTAAAAAGCAAGGGTTCCAAAGAAAGCTTCAGGTTCTTTTCATTATCACTTGTTGATTATTTTCTTCGATTAAACTTCAGATTACTTTATGTGCTTTGTTTGAACATCAGCGCCAAACCCAAAGATGTTTAACTGACGATGCCAAAAAAATGTAAGAAGCTTAAACCTGTGAATGGTTTGGCGTTTTTGCTTGATGAATGACTTAAACAAAGCAATCAATTCATCTACTGATCGTTTCATTCCTTCAAATGACAAAATACTGAGCTAAAACTGATCAGAATGATTCGCTCTTTCCAAGGTCAAGACTGAAATTTGAACCTCATCACTTAATACGTTTCCATACGCATTATCAGCACACATCACAGTGTGGCTGCAACAGAATGACGCTACAGCAATAAATTCACCCGTTCGATCTTCATGATATAAAGTGCTGAAGGCAACGATAAACAGGGCCAGTACCTTGGCAAGTGTTATTTCTCTTTGCCTCCTCCAGCAGGGAACGCACCCCCGCTGAAACGCTAACACAGCCCATCACCATCCTAACAGCCTGTGGATTAGAGTCAAGCCCTTCTACTGGGAACTAGTTAATACTTTCAGCAGGGCGAATTAGATTTTTATACCTATCTCATTGTACAGACAGCTAGCTGGCAGAAAGAGTGAGAGATAACAGAGAAGAAGAAAGGGAGACAAAGGCAGAGAGACCTTGAACTGTGGATGATGAGCTTTTTAAAAGACACACAGACAGACAGAGGGAGACAGACAGTTTGCAAGGCAGACAGCCAGAGCCACGAGGGGCAGATCCTGCTGTCTGATTGCAGCTTGTGACTAGTCAGCGATAGCAATGACAGAGAATGAAAGAGTGAAGCGCAGAGAGAAAAGTGAGGGAATGATAGCTGGGATAAAACAAGAGAGTGTAGGCACCAAAAAGGGGCGAGTCCAGACGGAAGACAGGAGGAGGGGAGAGAGGGAGGGACGGTTGCTTGAAAGAGAGTGATGAAAAGCGACACAGAGAGGGACAGACAGAGAAGAAGAGACAGTGGTAATTATACAGATAAATACAGTTCATGGGGGCCTCTCTGTCTGAGTCAGCGCTTCCCCACTGTTCTCTCACTGTGTGTGTGTGTGTGTGTGTGTGTGTGTTATGGACATAGGGCAGAGACAGAAAGAAAGAAAGAAATGTTATAAAAATGTTATTGTGAATTTGGCAACTTTCTGTGAGCTGGAGCACAGACGCAGGCTAAAACAGAGAAAACAGAGAAGACATTTTTAAAGTTTTTAAAGTCAGTACCACTACAATGCTTTTCCATCATTGCTTTTCTGTCGACTTAGGACTAAGCAGAGTTTTTGCCTTAGCTTTGTTTCCTAGGTCTGCAACAATGTAGCCATGCATACCAGACGATGAGTTCAAATGTTTTCAACTTGAACGAAAACTTCGTGCTTTATCGTTGGGCTTTATGACACAGCTTCACATACATGGAGTGATTTAGGTGATGGGAGATGGAAAGGTGTAAGTACATTGGAGTCTCTCCAGCAAAATAGAGAGGAAGCAACCTTCATGCATGGAGCACAGACACTCAACGTCAACGTTGAGTGGAAATCCATTCTGTAACGGGTGCAGACGACCTTACATAGATCAGTATGCATTTGAATAAAAACCTCTAAAGAATCAAAAGTCTACAGGTTTCATCCGTTATGCAATTTTTGAAATGCCTGAAATTCACAGCATCTGAATTTAATGCTTAGAGTTCATTGATCTTTTGGACTCTACATTTATGTAAGCATGAAAAAGAAAATGTCGTGCTGACCTTGTTGTACATTTTCACAGTATAACTTCTGCAGATAGCTCATATCTCCAGCCCTGACAATGGGCCTCATGCAAGAACCACTTATATAACAGATTTGTACTTGAGCGGCAGTGGCACGTATGAGTGATTTGGGAGAACTTTGACCAATTTTCTCTTATTCGGAAATTCACGAGTGATCCAGATCACTGTCATGTACAGATAATCTGCCTGTCGCCACACGGGGAAAAACACTTAAGAATGAAGGCTTAAGAATTACAATGCCTTCATCTGACTGAATTTAGAGTTCAGATACGTCACCGAAATAAATTACAACAAGAAAGGAATAAATAAAACTGAATGCAAATTTAATATTCTGTTCGGGCAGGGTCAAAATTATACTCTGGTTTTACTGCCGTGGGTTTCCGGTTCGTGTCTCAACACGTCTGATACCAAAGTGGATCCGAGTGGAGCGTGCTCAGTTCTCGTCATAATCACAGCAGTTGAAAATATTTTAGGAAATCAGTAGCCTATGTTAAAAAAATGTTTGCTGTTAAATGACAATTACTGTTTTGAGTCACAGATATTAAATTGTCTAGAAAATCAGTATCTGCTGTTTATGTGTTGCCCAGTTGGCTACAGAATGTTTTATTGTTGGTGCAGGAGGTGAAAATAGAAAAATTCAATTATTTCGATACATTTGTTTTTGAAGCATGCAAACAGATTGTTTTTGGAATCACTGTCTATGACTTTGCATTCATTATTAGGACATTATTATCATATCGCCGCTCTTTTCCCCTGCGGCTCATCACGCCGTTACTGATGTTGGTGTTCTCCCTTTGTCGGGGTCTGTTGGGGGTCGACCGCATTTTGGATCAGGTCTCATTATCCTCGTGTCTATTCGGGTCGGGTCTGGCTGTGCTCAGGTCCCCCCGGGGATCAGGTCTCTATTTTTTTTTTCCATTTTGGACCTGTGAGGATCTTTACCACCAGCCCTACAACTAATGGATGCCTCTTTGACCTAAAATACCCCATGATAATATTCATGATATTCTCTTCTCTTCTCTTCTCTCTATTCCTCTCTGTTTTCATTTCATTCCATTCCCTGTGTGACTGCTCCTCTTCATCCTGTTGCTGCTCTGTCCTTCCCATCCTGTCCTTTCGGCCTCCCCCTCTCTGATCGCTATTTCCTGCTTTCTTTCTCCTTTTCTCTCTATCTCTGCCTTGCATTCTTCCCCTTTCTATCTCTTGTGCCTCCGTTTCCACCTCTCCCTCCTTTCTTGTCTCTCTTTCTCTTCTCCTTCTTTTCACCACTTTCAGCCTCTGCCTTGACTCTCAATGAAAAGCTTCCTCTCTCTCTCTCCCTCCATTCATCCGTCTCTCCGTGCCCCTTTCCTCGCCCTTCTTATTTCCTCTATATCTTTGTCTCTCTGCCTCTTGGTCTCCCCCTCTCTCTCTCCATCCATCTCTCTCTCTCTCTCTCTTTCTCTCTTCCTGCATTTGTTAGAAAAAGTTGATTTTTATGATCATACAGAGATAATAATTTCCCACATTTGCCCTCCCGCCCTCCTTTCCCTCCAGAGGCATGTGATCAGACAATACCAGTCCAATCCAATAAGATGGCATCCTGAGCCAGCTGTGTGTGTGTGTGTGTGTGTGTGTGTGTAAAGCTGGCATTCTGCTGAGCACTACTGGCATCTACAGGGTCTTCCTTGGTCTGTGAGCAGCCACACTTCCTATGTGAGGAGAGAGGAAAGAATCCTAAAAGAGAGGAAGGATAGTGAACCAAATTGAGGGGGAAAGTGTCAATCTTCCATTTGAATTAACAGAGAAAGCCGAGCGCACGATTGGCTGTGTTGCCTATTTGCTTCAGCTCGCTCGCCTGAGCCCATTGAAATGGGGATGATCCGTAGGCTTTGTTCTGTGCAGCTGTATACAAGCTCACAGGGATGCAAGCCGCTCTCTTCTCAGTTCAAATACCTGTCGCTTCACCAGCCGCAGTTACACACAGCAACCACAGGAGAGCAGTATTGTCAAATCCATGAGCACGAGAAAGCATCAGAGCTGCGAGCCCACAGTGTGCTCGAGACACTGCAAGTTCAAAAAGAGTGAATGAGATGCAAAGTAAATCTAAATATAGAGCATGCACATGCTCATTCAGTGGATTGCTACTAATTAGTTTTTAGAAAAGTAATTAGGCTCAAATGCCACGCAAGAGAATCAGTGAATGCACCCTGATCCTGCCCAAGTGCCCTAAAGCAAAGCACAGTACAAACTGGCCAGGTGGTGAATTTAAATGTATCTTATATAGTGTTGAATTGTTTTCTCTGTTTGATATGTATATATATTATTATTTGATACGTTTTAGCCATTAAAACCATTCCGTTGATACATAGAATAGACCTTTTCCACTGCTGACACTGTGACGTGACATAGCAGGACAAACACACGTGTAAGTAATAACATTAATTGGGGCTCCATTCCATTAAAGTGTCCTTTAAGCCATGCCAGTTAGCTAGCAGAGCAAGTACAGACTATCCTTGGTTGACAGTTCCCTCATTCTACATTAGCTTTGTTTCACATTGTAGGGTGGTACAAATTCCAATTTTATCATTCATGTTAGTACATTGTGTTCGGTGAATGGTAAATGGACTGTACTTGTATAGCACCTTTCTAGTCTTTTTACTCAAAGCGCTACACACTACATATCCCATTCACCCTATTCACACGCATTCATACACTGATGGCAGATGCCAACTGCTCATCATCATAGGTCCACCCGCATTTGACTTTAGCAAAGTGGGTGTGCGATGAGATTTGTATCAATCTCCTCATCCCACCTCTCAGAGAAGAGATGGTATGGAACTTACAGTAATTTTGTTGTACTGACTATCACACATTTCTTCCTTATAGAAAATAATAGGAAGAAGGAAGGAAGAGTTGTTTTTTTTTTTTTACAGCAAACACGTAGCAGAAAAAGCTCAGGTGTAATCAGTTACTTTAGTCATGACTGCATTACATTCAGGTGTGCCAGTTCCAGGGTCCTTCCATCATTCGGAGTCCTGAGAAGGTCTAATCAGCCAAAATAATTCAAATCACCTGTGTGGGTTTACCATGCAGGGCCTTCAAGTACAGAGTTGGAGTCAGGATATGTCTAGCCTAGCTTAGCATAAATACTGGAACCAGGGGGAAACAGCTAGCCTGGTTAAAAAAAAAATATGCTGAAGCTTTCAGTCATATCCAGGTTTGGTGCCTGTGCAGAGATCTCTACTACAGTCTGCTCACTGACTGTATCTGACAACACCGCGCTATAGCGCTATAGCGCTATAGCCAGAGATGTTGGGTGGATGGAACTGGTGTCAAAAATAGTTCCAGCAGGTAACTCCTCGTAAGACCGCAAATGGTCAGTTTTACATTTCATTTTGTGTGTAGAATAAACAAACAACATACAACATGTTAATTAGTGAGCTTTAGAGGTGTATAGAGAGTTCCTGTCTTTATGCTAAGCTAGGCTAACCACTTCCTCAGTCCAGCTCCGTGCCTGAGGAAGTGAAAGAAAAGATCAGAGGTTGATATCAATCTTCTCATTTTACTCTAAGAGAGAGCGAAAGAAAGTGTATTTCCCAAAGTGTTGAACTATTCCTTTAAAACAGAAACTCAGCAGAATGCAAGTGTACCTCTTTGCAAAACACCCAAACCACATTAACCCGTTAGGAATGTGTTTATATTCGTGACACTGGAAAAAAACTCACGGTCAGGAGATACCACTTATATCGAGATAATACGAACTGAACAAAACAAAAAAACAACAACAACTTCATAACAATAAATGAGCTCTTCAAAGTACATTTCAGAAATCAGATTAAATATTCTAACTTGTCACGTGTTAGTATTCTTTTACAAAACAGGTGAATGCATAGCAACAACAATAATGTGAAGGAAGCAAAAAGTGGCCAGTTTAAGTAGTCGTTAAATCTTTTGTCTTCCTGCCCTACTGTACCTATTATATTCTAATTAAATGATTCATAATTATCTTAAATGATTCGGCATTGTATTAAGTGTTTCTTGCTCTCTAACAGTGTCCATGTGCCAACCCAGGGCAATGGCTTATTTAAAAAAAAAATTCTCCTGGCAGAGGAATTGCTGATGAGTGATTTTTTTTCTTGGCCTGCCCTACAGTCCGTTTCTTTGGTCCAAATTGTAAATCAATGGGGAAACCCAGGTGGCAGGTTTCAACTCCACTGCTGTTTTAGGCGATGTAGGTGAGGGAATACTGTCTGTGATGTGAGCATGGAGAGGTGACACACACACACACACACACACACACTCATATTCATACACTGACACACAATCTCTCCAATTTCTATCAGTACACATTCTCTGTGTGAGAACGCAGCTCTCTGACTGGAATTCAAGACGACAAATAAAGTCTTTAATAATCATCGGTGACTCTCTGACAGCCAATCAGATGCATTTATGGGCCGCATTCGCTTGCGCGATTTTTCACAGTAAAAGCTCACCTCCCGTGATCTTAATGCTCCATTCAAATCACACAGCCTCTCTGTAAGGCCACGTGTGAAAGCGGGGATTTATGAGCATCTCAACTGGGAATAATTCCAATAATGGTCACCGCCCCAGCAGGGGAATTGTGGAATTAGCTGGGACATTTGCCCACTAAGCCAATGATTTTCTTGAAGGAGCTGTAGGAAATTTTTCAGATGATTGATGAGGTTATTAGGTGGGATATTTTGGATAGCGGGGCATTGTTTTCTTTCAAATATATTTGGTCTTTTTTTTCAGGTAGTTTGGCATTTAGCTGATGGCCCTATCCACACTCTTTCAAAGAGGGAGCAGTTCTGAGGGTCAGGGACTTGCACAAAGACACTTTGGCAGACTGCTGGTGGACAGCTTTAGGGATAGAAAGGGAGAAAGAGATAAAAACGCTCTATCACCGCTACCTCACCACCATGAAACCTTAACTTATCCAGGATATTAATGGGTAAAATGCATGTGTCTTTAATGCCATGGCATGCTTTCCACTCACAGCCGGGGACAATTGTTGCATCTCCCTGTTTCCCTCATTTCCTGTCATCTCTTCACTATATAAATAAAGGCAGACATGGCCCAAAAAATAATTTAAAAAACTCATATCAATAGCCTTGGTCTTAGGCAAAGACCTTTCACTTAATTTGCCTTACTCTTTTGTTGCTCTAAGAATAAAAAAAAGCTTTGTAAAGAGCTTTTGAACAGTATTTTGGTAAGTGACATATAAATTAAGAAGCCGATTAATATTATTTGGATTTGGAAATTATTTACTATAATATGTAATATCATAATATGCTAATGAGGCCTAAACTCTAAATAGATGAATGGCAAATATTGCCACTAATCGAGCACCCAAACATTGCACTTGAACTACGTATGTACCTGGATGAAAAACTTATCAGAATATCATTTTCAAAATACAGGTATAGAACACAATATTGTACAGTATGTATAGGCCCTAATGTAGGCTAGAGTAGTTCACAAAACAATCTAAACTCAATGGCCACTTACTGTACTCACTTGTTCTGGAGCTTTTGACCATATCACACGGTCCTTTGCTCAGTTGCCATAAAACTGGAGCTCCAGAACAAGCGAGTAAGTTTGCCTCGAGTTGAGATTGTTTTGTCAGCTGTTTCCAAGATCAAGAATGAACTGTCAAGCGCAACTAGTGCTACAGTGCATTAAACTGAATATGAATATGATATAACCTTGTTGCATACATATATCAGCCCCAGCTTGATGAAGACTCACTGGCCTTCACAGCAGTGTGTCCACGAGCAGTTAACAGTGTCTGTCGATGTTCATCACCTGATTTCGGCAACTTTATTTGGTCTAAGCATTATAATAAAGGCTAGGGGTCTCTTGTGTTGGCAGATGTATGAAGGTAACGTGAAAAACAACAGAAATGATTTATTTGTCCCACTGTTTGTTTAACATAAAGCTACAATAGCCTTGACTAACCACAACCAATTCATTTACAGTGTAAAGCGCCACATTTCTCCAAATCTTTATACACATTACAAAGGTCCAGGTTAACAGTTACAACACGCTGACAACAAAACCAAACACAAATATAGGCTCCGCGTGGCACGCTCTGTGCTAATTTATTGATTCATGAGAATCAAATAAGAACAAAGCGGTCCTACAGTCTAACCTTAGTTTGACGAAAACAAAGAAACCGTAATTGCTGAGTAAATAGCCCACATTATGAGAAAAACAGCAACATTTTGTTCATTCACACGCAGAGAAACAAAGAAGGAAAGACGAAAAAGTGGTGGGTTCTTTGTCGGCTCATTCCCTGAAAGAATGAATGCGTTGACGGTAGTTTTTTCATGCGTCAGAGCATGTCACAATAATAATTATAACAACAGTAGCGGCAGGGGCAACAACAAATAATACATATTATTATCTATTTGGTCCAGCGGGGCACTTCAGCCAAAGGGTAAATAGGCAGCAGCTCGAGCCACTTTGGCCAATACATGTGTATGTCCCTGATGCTCACAAAGAGACCTAGCCGGGTTTAGTCTGTCTGTGGCTCATATCTTTATCTATTCCATATTGGAAACTGTGGCATTTTGACAGTGTGAATCAAATCTAGTCCCCCTCCAGTGAAAGCCAGTTAAATCATTATCTCACATTTCCCTTTGTCTCTAAGCTGTCTTATCCCAGCTCTCTGAGGATGGAAAGACCTCGGCTCTGTTCTGTGTGTGTGTGTGTGTGTGTGTGTGTGTGTTTGGCTGCATCCAGATTATCTTTGTGTTCGTGTGTGTGCTTATGTGTTAACTTTCTTTTGAGGATCTCTTTATGGTCTTTGCAAGACCCTTGCACAGACAAAAAGGGGTGCGTTATAGAGAAATTACGCACGTGTGTGTGTGTGTGTGTGTGTTTGCTATCTTCACCGCCCCCACAAACCAGATAAGTCCCACTCAGTTAATGCTATGAATTAAACATATGTTCTCTTGTTTATCTGTGTGTGAATGCATCTTATATATTCAGAGTGCCTGACTCGCAGTATTTTAAGTCTTTATCACAGTTGACATATGCATTCCCTTGGCTTTTAAAGGTGGGCTGTGTGTCACTGAATACACTTCCTCATATGGTGTGGTGTATACGGTTATGTGTGCGTTACATTCAACCAGTCAGCAAGTCAGTTAGTTGTTAGTGTTAAGTGTTTGGGGGCTTTAAGAACCCTTTTTAAGTTAGAAGCTTACAGTACAGGGTTGGTTGCCCTTGTCTCTCCACCCACGCAAATTAGACTTTTCCCCTCAGTTTCTTCACCATTTCCATGCAAACTGCAGCTGAAATTAGAATTCATACGGCCTTTTAAACAATGACTGTTTCTGTTTGGGTTCAGTCTTGGGAAAATTTGTGTTCTTGTTGGTAGGGACACAACACTGGTACTTACTCAGTCCTTCAATATGTGCTCCTTTCAGACCATCAAGAAATCTAGCAAATACACCTGTAAGACACATCACACCTGTATGGCAGGCATGTAGGAGCTACTAAAAAAGTGGTGAACTGCTGCATATTGTAACCCCAAAATTTAAGAAAAAAGCTACATTTTAGTTATAGACCTTGGTCAGGCATTAATCAAACATACAGTACAGTAAGCCGCAGATACAGGAGGAGCAACGCAGGCTCCGTCCGATTATAGGACAGTATAGTGCACCTTTATAGTTTGCCCATTCAGTCTGTGGACTTGGAGAAGGCTTATGACCATTTCCCACAGGATATTTTGTAGAGGGTGTTGTGAGAATATGGGGCTGTTGCTACAAGCCATCCAGTCCTTTTATAATTGGGGTGAGAACTGTGGCTGCATTTAGCAAAAGTTAAGATCTCAGCGGGTGTTGGACTAGACCAAGGCTGTCCCTTTTCACACTTTCTATTTGTGACTTTCATGGACAGAATCTCGAGGTGCAACTGCAGAGTGGAGAGCGTCCAGTTTAGTGACCTTAGGATTGCATTTCTTTTTCCGAGTTAGTTCCGCCAGCTTCATTGACCTGTGATTTCCAGCACGGACTGAGGTGGTTTGCAGCCAAGTGTGAAGCGGCCGGTATCCGACTCAGCACCTCCAAGTCTGAGGCTGTGGCACCCTGCCTAAAAGTGGTGGGCTGTCCCTTTTGGGTTGGGAGTGACTTGCTGCTACAAGTGAAGGAGTGCAATTATCATGGGGTCCTCTTCATGAGTCAAGGTAAAGTGGGAATTGATGGAATTTCAGTCTCTGTTGGTCCCTGTAGGTTTCAATGATCTTAAAGTCGGGACTTTACCCCTGCGGCATCGGTGCTTCCCCATAAAACCTCCTTCTCATCCCAATGATATCATTCTGAATGTGCCTGCTGGTTGCGGCACCCTACAGGGCAAACATGCTGGTTTAAAAAATGATCACCCATCTGTTTGTGTATGCAGACATGTATGTGTAATGTACTGCCTCCAGATATTGTGCTGTGGTGGAACACCTGAGTCTCAGATGTCTGCGACCCAGCTGATACAGATCTCCACTGCGGGCAACCTGCCTGGCCTGGTCCTCACTGTAGGTTGCAGCTTATCACTAATGATGTGCTCGTTGTGCTGTGAAGCAATCCATTGGCTTTCTATAGTCTGACACACAAGATGGCAGACAATGTAAAATACAGTGTACAGCTTGTCTTCTCAGACAGTGTTTATGTCAATTAAAGTAATGAATAAATGACTATAAAGATTAAACATCATTACACTTGCCCTGCAGAAATGTTCTGGAGCAAGATACTCTGTACCAGCTCCAGGGCTGCTGCATTTTTATTTACTGCTCTCACACTAGAGTTCCTTCAAAGATATTTAATTATCACAGTTTCATCATAAACACAATCTGTGAATTTGTTTCTGTGTACCCATCCTCTCCCTCCTTCTCCAGTTCTATGTGTTTGGGTTTGCGTGTGAGAATCGGAACTGCTGCTGTTGTCCCCGGGGTGGACACAACAGATGGGTGAACAGACACACAGACACACACACAGATACACAAATACGCAATAAATGACTGCCCCTGTGGCACTGTTGAGTGCTTAAATACCAATGTTGCTTCGCCTCCTGGTGCCACTCTGCAAGGTCAGTGAATAACACCTTATTACTCTCTCTGTCCCCCCAAGACACACTGGTAATATCCCAAGAGCCATTCGTATGTGTGATACACAGTTGCTGTATACAGTATATCTCACATCACTCTGTTGCTATCTAATCTCCATATGTGGGTAAACTGCACACTCGTTCTCTCGTCTTTGTGAAAACACACACACACACACACATTTCTGTACTATGGTACCAGATGGCGTGCCTCAACACAATCAGGTGGCAAACCGAACCATTCCTCCACGTGGTTACCATGGGGACTCACCACCACACACACAAACACCAGATACTCTGATACACTGTGCTAGCAGCGTTTCACCAAGAATGCTAAATATGAGGACATGTGTCTCAGCAATTACAACTGAGAGGCAGCAAGTTCCAGTGCACACTCACATACTTAATACGTATGTTTCTGTTGCTGTGCGTGTGAGGATTACTGACGTCATTTATTCATTCTCAACAACCCATCTTAACCCTCTACTACACACCTTCACACTTTAAATTGTAATCCTGAAGATTTCAGTCCTGGTTGATTTGGTGACTCTGGTGGTTACTGTGGTAACAGTAAGTACGGTTTAACTCTACAGCACTTGGCACTTTAACAATGGTTGAGCTGCTACTTTGTCAGAAATATAACAGAAGAGCAGTTGGTGTATCTGTTCACAGTGCAGCCAAACCAACTCATGTTGTTTTAATGACTGTTTTAAAGTCAGTCAAAAATAATTGATTTCATGCTGCCCACAGTGCAAGTAGTTTCCCACACAACAGCAGGGCACAGTAAAATGGTTACCTTGCTGAAGAGTTGGAGGTGTGCAGTCTGTCGCCTGCAGCTCTTCATCAACAGCTCACTGTGGCTGCTCCCTCTTGTTCATTACTCCATTTCAACATAAAAACTGATCCGCTGACAGAAAATGCTGAATATGACTGTTGTCTTGTTGTGAAGATGTATTTTTGATGCACAGGTCAGTGCCAACTGTGTTAACAAACACACTGCGTTTCCTGTGGCTGCTTCACAATAAAAGCCACACAGTGTTTCGCCAGTTGAACACTTTTAATGTGAAGCAGCAGCAGTGGGATGTTCTGTTTGCATTAGCAGTAACTTAAATGCACAGTATGTAATTTCTGCCGCTAAGGGTCCCTCAATCAAAGCAATAACAAAAGATGGACTTTGATGATGTCGTGAAGTAGCGTGGAATCATGGGAGTTGTTGTCTTCATTGTTAAACAACTACCATTGCCGATCAAAATCTATCTGACGGGACTCAGGCAGATATCTTGTTCACGAACGAGGCAATGTATTACAGTCTTATGGGGACAGCTTCGGCCACAGAACACGCAGCAAACGGCAATGAATCATCGTGCTTCATCACGAGTGAGCAACACAAACAATAGTAAACAATAGAGTGGCTAGCTAGCTAGTTCGTCAACTTCCTTCCTCACTCTCTGACATATCATCTGGTGTTTCCCTGGAAGTTTGAGCAACTAGAGCGGGTAAAGGGGATATGACACCATTAACAGGCGACCAAATGAAATGCACCGTTACCTTGAATAACATTACTGATTTCTCTGGGTTGGAACATTGTTGGAAACACTTGGGAAAATATAAGTACTCAACAAAATATATAACATAGGTCTAGTCGTTTTTAGACATTTTAATACAGAAATGTTACATATTATGCCTTTAATGCAGCTCTGATATGGTGAAAGAACAGTAAACTGTGAAGCTGTTATCAATGAAAATTTTACTGGATTACATGCAGGGAATGACTCGGGAATGGCGGTCTCCACCACTACCAATTAAAACTACTATAGAGAGATAACTGCTGAATGTTAATACATTGCCGAAAAACGCCGACCATAAATAGTTTCAAAAATGGAGATGATTTTCATGAAAAAAGTGGCTATAATCAATATTTTTTTATAATAACAATGTATCAAATGACGATAATGTGAAAGGGACTGCTCGTAGTGATGAGCCTACAGAGAATTATCACCTGAATCTGCAGCTCCCCTCTGCTTTACGGAGCTTTATAGCGAGTTTCAGCTCACTGTTTAGCTGCCCGGCCCAAAACTTTACTGTTTGAACTCAGACAGCTGTATTTAGAGAAGAAGCTGTAAAGACCCACTACCTGCTCAGCACCAAACAGCAGACAGACACAGTTAGAGACTAGATAGTGAACATACTGGAGCATTTAGTAGCTAAAGAGCCAGATATTTCCCTCAGGAGTTGGTAGAGACCAAAAACAGAGCAAAAACAGAGTGAATATTGGACTTACATTCATCAGGTGACCAGAAACACCATTTTGAAATACTGATAATGTTACTTGTTTGCTAACAAGTTTGCCATATCAACTTAAAAGCTGATAAGTCAACACTGTGTTCACAACTTGCTTCTGCTGCTCCCCAAGGAGCCAGAAAAAAAGTTAGTGTAGGTTTAAAGATAACTTTAACTGACTTTGATAATAATCCTAACACTACTCTTATGCAGAAATGTAACTAAAACGGCTGTTTTACTGCAGGTTTTGCAAGTAATTGGCTCCCATTGTTTTTAAAATCTTCTTACAGAGACAAACTGCTGCACTAATGAATATAATCCATCATTTTCATAATCGAAACATCATCAAACACACCTATTGCAGCTTGTTATCATGTTTATTGGCATTATTCGTCACATTTTCCCATGCTACACACTGTTACGCATTATCCTTGTTTCAAAAAAGACCAAAGCCCTCTGCTCAAATGACTACCGCCCAGTAGCACTCACTTCTACCATCATGAAGTGCTTTGTGTTTGTGCATATGACAATGAAGAACTTGAACTTGTTATGATTGGTAGCAGAGAAGGTAAACAAGGACTCAGGGCAAAGTGAGGGGTTATGTCTGCTGGACACAGTGATCTGTTCCCAGCTCTGGTACAGCAGAACCACTTTGGTTCCATTGTGGTGTTATAAAGTGATGTTAAAGTACAATACAGGAGTTGTATACCATGATGGATTATATCAGTCAAGGCAGCAGTGTCTCTGCAAGCTGCTTTTTAACTGGTTTTGAGAACAATGGAAGTCAAGGGCTTCCAGCAGGCGACGAGTCACATCTGTAGTAAAACAGATGGAAGCTCAGATTGGTGGCAAATATCAGTCAATTTAATTCAAACCTAATCTTAACCCTAATTCTATCCAGCCCGAGCACTTAAAACCTTAAATAACCCCTTAAACAAGTGAGCAGACACGTTTCATTTACTGACACAAACCATAATGGTAATAATAATAATAATATTAATAATAATAATAATAATAAAACTTTATTTATAGAGCACTTATCAAAACAAAGTACAAAGTGCTTCACAACAAGAGAAATAAAACACCACAGTGAATGATGAAATACAAAAGAAATAAAATACATAAAATACACAAAAGCAATAAAATAAACAGACAGTTCAGGTAAAATCAGGATATGCTTTCCGATAAAAATGTCTTTTGAGAAGATACTTAAAAGAAGACACTGACTCAGACAACCTAATTTCTTCAGGCAAATTGTTCCAGAGCCTCGGGGCCCTGATGGCAAAATCTCTGTCCCCCTTAGTTTTCATCCCGGACTCTGGAACAGACGGTAAACCCCTGCCCGAAGATCTCAAAGTACGTGAAGGTTCATAAGGGATTACAAGGTCTAAAATATAGTCTGGAGCCAAGCCATGGAGAGCCTTAAAAGTAATCAATAAGATCCTAAAATCAATCCAAAAACAAACAGGGAGCCAATGTAAAGAGGATAAAACAGGTGTGATGTGATCGTACCTCTTGGTCCTGGTTAAAAGCCTAGCAGCTGAGTTCTGTACAGTCTGCAGTTGTTTCAAAGTTTTTTGATTAAGACAAGTGAGCAGACTGTTACAATAATCAAGGCGTGAGGAGATAAAAGCATGTCCAACAGTTTCTGCATCACTAAAATTTAAAATAGATAGGATGTTTGCAATGTTTCTCAGGTGATAAAAACATGATTGGACAAGCTTAGTGATATGTTGCTCAAAACATAAATTGCTATCAAATAGGACATCAAGATTTCTTGCAACAGGCTTGATATGTTGTGACAGGTTACCAGTAGATGGCAGTATTTGTTTAGTGATGTGTTGGGGCCCAATAACAAGGATTTCAGTTTTATTTGAGTTGAGCTGAAGAAAATTTATCGATATCCAGTTTTTTATGTCAGACAGGCAGTCCTGCAGAGAATTCAGCGTACTAAGGTCAGTGGGCTTGACGGGGAGGTACAACTGTGTGTCATCCGCATAACAATGAAAAGAAATCCCATGTCTGCTGATGACATCACCCAAGGGAAGCATATATAAAGAGAACAGTATTGGTCCCAGAATTGAACCTTGAGGCACACCATACTTGATATGGGAGAAGGATGACTTGAAGTTATTAATGCTGACAGAGAATTTCCTATTGGACAGATAAGATGAGAACCAGTCTAGTGCAGTGCCAGATATGCCCACCCAGTGCCTCAGTCTATCTAAAAGAATGCCATGATCAATTGTGTCAAAGGCAGCACTTAAGTCCAACAGCACAAGAATTGAACACATGCCTGCGTCTGCATTCATTAAAAGGTCATTAGTGACATTAGTGAAGGGCTGTCTCACTGCTGTGGTGCTGACAAAAGCCATATTGTAACTTTTCAAAGGAATTATTGTTTTCCACAGCAGCAAGAAGCTGCTTAGATACAAGTTTTTCGAGAATCTTCTAAATAAAAGGCAGTTTGGAGATTGGACGATAGTTGTCCAAGAGGGTGGGATCAAGCCCAGGTTTTTTTTAGGACTGGCTGGACACAAGCAGTTTTAAAGTAATCTGGGATGAAGCCAGTAGACAGCGAGCTGTTAAAAATAATTTGTAAAAGGGCCGCAATACAATCCATAACTTCCAATAAAAACGTAGGATTTTGTCCAGAGGGCTGGAGGATACTCTCATAAGTGTCTGCGAGTTCAGGCAGAGTAACAGCAGAAAAATTGCTCAAAGAATCCCTGAGCGGGTGATCCATATCTAAAAAGGCAGGGTTGGGGGTGATACCAGATCTTATTAACTCCACCTTACCAGCAAAGTGCAAAAGAAACTTTTCACAATCAGCATCACAATCAGCAGGGGCACAAGGAGAGGCTGGGTTAACTAACTGATCCACAGTCTTAAATAGGAATCTGGGGTTGTGCTGATAGGCAGAAATAAGTGCAGAGAAATGACATGTTCTTGCATCCTTCACCATCCTATTATAAAGGAGTAATAGCTCTTTCATGGCCATAAAGTGGACCTGGAGACCAGATTTCTTCCATCTGCATTCTGCTCTTCTGCATTTCCTTTTACAGCTTCGAATACTATTATTTAACCATGGCTGTTTTCTAGTCTTTGAGTTTGGTCTATTTTTCCGGGCTAAAAACAAACCTAGCTGAGCAGCAGTGGAGGCAGACCGGTAAACCATGTCAAGTTGCAGCCAGCTTAAAATCACTTAAGATCCACACGTCTGATGACTGAAAACTTTTACCAAGTTAAAACATATAGGTAAAACAATGGCCAGGAAAACAGTGTAGTGTAGAAACTTGGCTTAAAAACTCGATAAAATGTCAATTATGATGGTTTATGATGAATCTTCTGGCGGGTACACAAAACTGGAAGTAATCAAGAAAGAAGAAAGCAGATTGATGCATCTATCAGGGGTGGTTGTGGAACAATTTGGTGCAAGTTGTTGCTGTGATTCTCCTCTACAATCTCCTTTGGTTGAAAAATAGCATTTTTGTAAATGTGTTAGCCATCTCATGACCTGGCTGGTCAACGTCTATAGTCATCCCGGGGAGAATCAGAGAGTCTTATCTCATTCAGCCCTGTGGTAATTTACCAGTGGCAGCAAAATAAGATACAACTCCTGGAATAATTTCTCGTATAAATGACAATGAACGAAATGAACAACACTATTTAAATGGACTCGGTATGGCAAAATGCCCCGACTTAATCTGTAGCACTAATACAATTTTACATCACAGGTAATTATTTTTGGAAAACTGGCAAAAACTAATACAGGCATGCCCCTTAAAGACTGTTGGGCAGCCCAGACAGACACACAGCATTGTGTCAGGTAGTCATTTGTGAAATTAATCTACCCACTGTTGTTCTTTACACACACACATAACTGGTACAAAAAAGCAAATGTACAGTGAAAGTATTATGGCACGATAATCAGTGTTACTGTTTCTCTCTAAATCTTTCAACCGACTTAAGAGATATTGACGAGACATAGAGTGATTTGACAGGTGTGTGTGTGTGTGTGTGCGCGCTTGGTTTTTAAACCTCCAGATTCTTTAGTGAGAGCAGACGAGACCATGCTCTGCCTGCAAACTAGGACTTCACACACCCACACACATCCCCAAACATACACAGGAGTTTTTGATACAAGAACTGTCAGTGACACTTTAATATGAATTTTACATGTGTTTTGAGGGTGTGGAAGGCTTGTTTACTTCTGTAATCTGGGTAAACAGTGGTGTTCAGTCTGTATTTTGAGTCGTGATGGGTTTTGGAAACTGTCAGACAGTCTATTTTCCATCCCCACCTGAGATGGTGGTGAAATGTTTAAGAAGCCTCAGACTCAGGGAGTAAATGACACTGTTTGATGGCACAGTGCGTGCTTAAATCTCATTTCTCCAACTTCCCTCACAGTCACAGGAAGAAAGTTTCTATCAAAATCCAACAGAGATGATGCAGAAAAGGTTACGTTCTGGCTCAATCCTCTCTGTCTGTCTGTAAAAATCCCTGGTGCAGACACCTACCCATCAATCCACCCCTGCCACACAGACACACTGGGGCTCCAAGACATGTACTTCAATTCAATTAAGAGCAAATTAAAATAAAACAATCTGAGGAGATGAGATTTTGTCCGCCCCGGGGTCTTTGCAGCAGGCCCCGAAGTGAGCCTCGTGGTGAGAGCCGAGCTTTGGGAGCTAGCTGCATGCTGGGGCCCTGCACCGTCTCCTCCGTCGCCACCTGGGTCTCTGTCTAATTAATAATGTGTAATCAGGGAATGAAAAGAGGGAGACGGGGGGTGCTAGCTTGTGTATTTAGGGACTGACAGAAAGGATGGAGGAAGGGGGAGAAAGAGAGAGAGACAATGCTCTCCATTTTTTAGACCTCACCATGGTCACACAAGTGGAAAAGCGTGTATGTGTTAGACAGAGTCAGACAGAATAAATTTCCCTTTGTACTCGTACCATCCTTTTCAACTTTTAGGAACATTTCGTACACAAGCGTACATGCAACACAAACGATCATAGTCTAGCAGGCAGAAAAATCGGTCCTTGGCACTGCAGTTTCTTCATTTATTTTATTAAGACGCATTTGGGCCGAAAGGAATCAAAGGAAATTTAGTATTTTAGAGCTCAGAACCATCTAAATCGATTTGGAACAGAACACTTAGGTTTTTGAGGCACAAACATGAACCTAAAGAGGCAGAAAAATCACTTTTGGTTCAAAACAGAGAGATAGATGAGAACAGATTGCTGTCAGGGTTTTTTTTTTTTTTGCAGTTGTTGTGTCTTGCCAGTACATGTTGGATGCCTGACAGCAGAGCTTAACAACTCTATATTCCTGCGGGATGGTAAATTCTCAAAGAGATTGACTGTTTCAACCAGGGAAGACAGATGTGGGAAAACTGCATTTGGCTGTAATTTTCTGGTGAGTCTCCTGGAGGAGTCATGGCCCTTATTCAGACAAAATTTCATACACACTGTAAACTTATTCTCTTTCCATGTGACAGCAAAATATGTCTTGGATTATTACGAGAGGGATTTTGTAACCGGCTCTGTAGACTTCAAAGTGTGTTTGTATGATTGTGTACTTCAGATCCTGATGGCAAATTTAACCACTGAGACTGGCAATTTTATGATACTGATTATAATATTGTTGTGAGGATATTTGCAGGCCATCCCACTTCATTAGATGATAAATAGAGGGTGGAAAGTAACACTGGCCAGCAGGGAAATGCTGATTAATTTTTGAAGTTTTTATCTCTACCAGACACATTGGAAAAATTGGATGTCTGGCAAATCCTGGGATGAACCAGAAATTGCTCAGCAAACTTTTTAATAAGGCCAGCAAAAATGCCTCAGACTGCACTTCAACACTTTGAGCAATTTTGATTTCACACTAAAATTTAGAATTCTGGTCGAACACTCTTATTTTTGATATTTGATTATTAACAGGAAGCAAAAAAAAATTAACAATGACATTTACTGAATCTGCCTGTAAATATTTATAAAGCAGTGATTCATTTACAATTTATTATTACCATTAAACAGGGTGGCAGCCTTATTTAGGTTTGTCTTGGTAAACTCCGCAAAGAAATCTCTCAGTTTAAAGACAGAGAGACAGTCAACAGCGCTGGATGGCAGCACTGTTCCTTGTTAATGCAGCTATGAACAATGACTGTTGAGAATCTGTTCGTTTTCTGTGAACGTTCTGTGAACTCGCTTCCCAACCAGGTTTTTCAGAATAAAACCACAGTTAGTATGACAAGTTAAGCTTTCAGATAAAAAACATTTCCACTTCCATTTCCACATTGCTTCCCAGGAGATTTACCTAGGAAGAGATTGTACAAATTTGGTCCTCCTTTTTGCAAGTCCACTTGATGTAGCGTATACTCCTATGGCGCTGACAGATAAGAAATTTGTTTGGAATCACAGATTCCAGGTGCACACCCGAGAAATAATAACACAGAGCCGAGTGGTGCAGTGGAAGCGTGCTGGGCCCATAACCCAGCGGCCGATGAATCTGAACCATCCTCTGCTGATGAAAAATCTTGTCAACTAGCAGAGCTCCATGCTGCCTCCATCTCATCCGTCCATACACACATTGACAAATATTGTGATGAATTGCCACAAGTCTCTCGAGTGAGATGTCTTCTCTCTTTGGTGCTGTAGTGGCCACCTTAGTTATGTAGCAAGCAGCTGATGCAATATGTGCTGTAGCAGCCTTTGGCTACACTTTGGCGTCAGTGAAAATCCTTGAGTTATTCTGCCTGTTCTCTCGTCCACATTTTTGAACAATATTTTGATTATACTCAAGGATTTTCATAGACCTTTCACCAGTGGAAAAATCTGCTTTTTGGGGTAGTGTGGTTAAGTGGTTTAAAGTGCTGGTTTAAGGCTCCAGTCTCTCAGGGGGTGTGGGTTTGAATCCCACCGCTCCCAATTGATTAGATTCATTATAGGACTGGTGAAAGTGGTCTAAGCTGATTGCTTTAGCCTCAGTGGATGTATAGGCTGGTACCTACATCTTACTGACCTTTGAGTGTTGAAAACTGCAGGACTGTGAAGATCTACAGCAAGTTCCTTCATGCTGCCACTGTTTGTATGTTCTCTAAACTAAGCCTTTTGGCAAAGTAAGCTGTCAGTCACTTTAGCACATTGATTCCCAATAGTTTTAAGTAGGAAGAACACTTGCCAATCTTGTTCTCTCATGTTAAGCTCCAGTCAATTTTGGAAGTAGCTAATTGTGCACTAATCATGCATAATTAGCCTCTGGAGAGAATGGACAGTGCAGTGGGATATAACTAAATGTTCCGGTGTGGCTGCTCTCACAATCTGGGCCAAGACGTGGGCGGCTGCGTGGAATAGTTTGATTCAAATGCTTCTCTGCACAGTATATGACTCAACATTTTTGGAAGGTGCTGCATACCTACGGTTCTTCTTCTTCCAAGCAGATGATTTTACTTGCCGTAAATGTCTATTTTTCAAAAGGCCGGAACTGAGGTGGTTGCTGTAGCGGACATCACATTTGTTTTAGCTTCTCGCCTTTTGCAGAATTATCGAGTTCAACTGAAGCTCTTCACAGATGCTCCCCTTTTCAAAGTACACATATTCCTCTTGTGATTAAAAGTGAGGTACTATTCAATTATTAAATTATTCAGCCTCTCTTCCCATAATAATTTGATGTAAATGCACAGACATCACTGTAAAATTGCAGAATATTAGCTACAACACTAATCACACATGCCCAACTCGATGTTGCTAAGTGGTCACTCGAAGGGGCAACAAAACAGCTTTGTTTAATTTTAAGGCTTCATTAATGAGCACTTATGAACTCAGGAGACTACTATCAAAATCTACACTTCCCCCTTTTTGGACGGAGTAATCAGTTAGTATTTTCTTTTAGTTTTATCACCTCCTGTGCAGTGTGGTCACTGGGGATTGACACAAGGCAAGCAGGGCAAATCCATGACATCTCATATAGTGGGATGCTTGTCTGTCTTTTGATTTACAGTGGCTACATGGATTGCACACACTATTCTAATTCAACATTTCTGTGTGCATATAAACACATCAGTCTATGCCATTATTTGAGATAATAATGCCTTTCTTCTGCTTTTTAGTTGTGATTGAACTGTAAGGATTTCCAACATACTGCTGAGTGTGAAATGGATGCAGACGTAACTGTTCACAAGAAACCCTCTAACAATGAATTTGATGTTGACAGGGATTTCATATGAATACCATGTTGGCCTCTGTGGAAAACAATACTTTTTTCCCTTCTATGTTTCGCTCATCACAGCTTCTTATACATGATCACAATCATTCTGGTTTATTCCTTTAAGTTCCGTCATTTACTATGTGTATTGCATTGTTTTTACTTGCAATACATTTTAGATAAACCTGCCATCAGTGAGAATATATTGTACATTCTACATTTGAGTCGGAAGCAGGTTGATTGGGTTCCTTTTAGATATTACTATATAGACATTTTGGTCCAATGGAAATAGGGCCGTGCCTAACATCATTTAGACCTTTATGTTGGAAAGTTTAATATACAGGCTTTATAATTGATCAGTTGCCTGAATAAATACAAAATGAAAAAAAAAAAAAAAAAGAATGTTAAACTCATGACCTCAGTATCTTTAAAATCCTGTCTACTATTCTGGATGCATGTATTTAATCAAAAAGCGAAGCTCTTTGAAACTCAACTTATCTTTTCTTTTTGATTTGCATTTTACCAAAGCACCGTAACATTGTGTTGTGAGGCGAGGTTCTCAAAATCCCTTTAGATAATAAAAACAACTTTTTGCTGCAGATAAAATGTTGTAACCATTTTATCTGCAGCAATAAGTTGTTTTGTTGTTTTATTGCAGATAAAATCTTTAGAATGTCACATTGAGCCCAATGAAGGAAAACCATCATCCCTGAAGTATTTTGGTTTAGCTTCTGTCTGCGTATGAACTGAAACCAACATCTAAGCAATGTTTCCATTTTGCAGTAGTTAGAGACTTTAGCAGTGTCCTAAAAAAGCCGGACACAGAACTACATCAAATGTATTTTAACCTTTTAACACAGTGGTTTAAAAATGTATGTCAAAGACTAAATTACCAAGTCGTCCAAAACAGCAGAGCAAAATGGTAAAAAGGTCAGGGGGCCCCCTCAGGGGCTGTCAGATAGTGCACCACAATGCAGCAGAATAGAGGGGTGCAGGCAAACAGCAGATGCATAGCCAACTGTATGATTTTAAGTCTTGCCTTACAGAATACAGTAGTGAGTGTTTTAAATCAGTATAAAACAGTTAAATTAATGGTTAAAAAAAAAGTAGGGTGGGATCTTTATGGGGCCCATTGGGGAATGGGGGCCCAGGGTCAACCACCCCCCTTGCCCCCCTGTGATAACGGTAGCTGTAGTTTCACTGAAGTTGCACTGAAATTAGCCGTCGTTCTCCTAGACATCTATTTAAAGCGTCGGGAAACATTGGCTACAGTAATTTCATCACATACGAATATACAGAAGGTGCACCGAGCTGTTGAAAACGCCCTCCTCTGGATATGAGACACACAAGTGTAAATGGGGTCGAAGTTCATGGATCAGTTGCCTCTCTAGAGTAACAGTCATGTTTGAGTGTAAATGCTGTGTTGTTCTTTCCATGGTTTTCTGTTGGCAGGATTCTCATGTACCACCACTAGTCGTCAGTGTCTCATTTCTATCGCACGAAATGTTGAGTGGTTTAATTGTAAAACATTTAATTACAATAATTTTTCATGGACCCATACAAGCCCTGGCCACCTTATCGGTTGGAGTCTGTTTCCTTCTTGCAGTGGTTTTCAAAAAACACTTGACTCCTCCACTGGCTGCTTAATTAATTTAATCCATGTTTTTCTAGTAAAATAGATGTAGAGCTACAGTATGACTGTCATTTTGGCCTGGCAGTTCAGATCTCAATTGAATCACAAACTGTAGCTGGAAAAATTCTAAATTAGGACAGTCAGAGCTGCAGTGTGAATATAGTCAAAAGTCGACTGTGTAAATTCCCTCCTTTTGAGCCTCTTGTACACCCGGTGGCCAAGGATCAACTCCCACCACACTTTCTTACATCTGTCGTTCCTTCTCTCATCCTCCCTGTCTGAATAAATCAAAAATACCACAGCTGAGTGGCCTGCCAACTTTCCTGTTCGATGACAAAAGTTGAGACCTCATATCCCTCCATTCTGTACCTAAGAGCCTGGAGCCAGATGTATAAATCTCTGTGTGGATTAACGACTAAAAAACAGAGAAGGATTAAATCTTTTCATTAGATCTATAAAGCTCTGTGAACACACTGTTCCACACCTCAGTTACATGAAATTGTGTGTACAAGCATAATGGCCACTCCTACATTTAGCCAGAAATGGATGTCAACAGTTTGATTTTCGTCTGGTCTGGACAAAAACACTAATCATAATAATGTTCCTCAAAAAAGGACATGTTTTCTCTTTCATGTTGCATTGGCAATGTCCTTTGAAAAGCAACCAACAGGTGTCATTTATTTTATAGTATGTGTTATTGTGTGCTATTCCCACATTACTGCGGGACAAAATGTACTCATTTCTGATAGAAATATAAATCATGCTTTTAGAGAGAGAGAAGGATGTTAAACACACCTATAACGTTTCTTGAAACACTTGATGTACTGAAAGCATTTAGTCTCCAATGAGACAGTTGTTCAAATTCCCTCCTTGATGTTACCCTTCTCTTTGCCACTTAACGTGATCAGAGTCAGCTCACTTATACCAGTTTATTAATATCAGCTCATGTGTGGAAAGTGGTGCATGCATAGTGTGTGTGTCTTTCTCAGCATTAACCTGCCTCCCAAACCAGTAAAATGAGCATTGTCTTATGTCTGTGCAAAATGCATACCCACCCCCCCCCAAAAAAAACAAAACAAACAAACCTGCATTTCTGTACTATGAAAAGATTCCCTACTAGAGACAGTCCCCACTATAACTTTAGTTTAGTTCTGGTAAAAACATCAATGAAAGACAGCTTTGGAAACAGTTTTATAATGTTCCTGGATAGACTTTATTACCTTTGGACAGAGCCAGGCTAGCTGTTTCCCCATTTCCAGCATTTATGCTAAGCTAAGCTAACCAGCTGCTGGTTGTAGCTTCATATTTACTGTACAGACTTGAGTGTGGTGTCCATCTTTTCATTTGACTCTCTGCAAGAAAGCAAATCAGCGTGTTGAACTAAGCTCTAATAGGTAAAGTAACTGTAATTACTAGATTCTGACTTAATAGTAAAAAAAAAAAAAATTAAAAAAAAAGCAATACAGTTTCTCTTTTAGTGATTTTGTGAAGTGCTTTTTCCCCAGGACTGACAGTGAATTGGGTTTGAGAAGAAATGAATGCAAGGATGATGATTTCAATAAACTAAAAAGGCAAACCCTGATGTCAGCAGGTAAACACAGAGGTAAGTGCAGATACGATGGTAGATTTATTTACAAAAGCAGGCGATGGACACAGATGAAGCAGAAAGCAGGTAAGTGAACGAAATACTGGAATGTCTTTTTTAAAGTCTTATCTGAATAAGGAAGTCCTTTTCTTTTCCCGGAGTATGGCGTGGAGCTGTAGAGCCGGGAGACGAGTGCAAACACGGGCTGAGGGGGAATCCAGAGGACAGGTAGATTATCCGCAGGGGCCGTGAGCCAGGTGTACCAACTTGGTTGAGACCAGACAGTGAGTGAACGGGAGGAGTGCTGCTTTATAGTGCAGGTGGGTGATTGCTGACAGGTGAGTGTAATCAGTAGTCTGGTGATTGGGATCTAATGACGGTGGTGGGTGGAGACGGTGGTGTCTGTGTAGGCTCCCTGACACCCGACCTTCTTAGAAATATTTAATTGAAACAACAGAGGCAGGACTGAACAAACTTTTGGGAGAATCTTGGCTGCTCTGAGTCTTCTTGGCAAAGGTTTTACATTATAAGGAAAGCGCAGAGAGAGAATGGGAGCAGAGTAGGAAGGAGAGAGATAGGGGGAAAAAAAGACAGCCAGAATAAAACTGAAAGAAGGAGATAGTTATTTTGTTTCCCATTTGAATTCTAATAAACCCCACCAGCCACACACAGAAAAGGCCAAGGTAACTGACTACTCTGAGGACACTGTGTCCCTAAAATTACACTCTAATCCTCAACCCACACATCTTATTATGGCGCACTACTTCTTTCTTTCCTCTGCTCCGTTGTCTTTCTTCTTTCTCTTACTCCCAATATGTCTCTCATATAATGTGTCAGTCCTGCACACATTATTCTGCCTGACCTCTTTTCATCTCAATCACTGTCTCCTTCTCTGTATGTCTTAATTTCTCTTTCGTTTGCTTTAAAAATGCATAACACAAAGACAGGAAATATGTTAAAGTACTGATCTGTGAATTGTTCATGTAAATACACACCAGCTCTTGTGCTGTCAATCACTGGTCTAACACCCTAATATTTCAGTGTAGTTAAGTTTTACATTTGCTGTTTTACCACTGGTAGTTTTATTTGAAAAGTCCTTTAGCACACAAACGGAGATGTGTGTTGCACGCGTTTGCATGAGCAGTGAAAACCGAAATGATAGAAATGCCTCAGCAATTAAGTTAATCGCTTTGTCAGATGTTCGTTAGTGGAAGAATTTCTTTAAGTTCCTTAATGTTGTCTTCACTCTCAGCAAACTCCACCGGCATCAGTAACACGGAGGGGAAAACACAAGCAGCCAGTCACAGTTCTTGTATTCCCCATGTGGTATCTCCATTGAAGCCCCGACATATTGTTACGGTTGTGAGGAGGCGTAGCGAAAGCAGCGCGTTAGCATGTGTCCTGATTAAAATAGAAGTCTGTTGGACCGCCGTGACGTGCGTGAGACGGACGGCAGAACACGGCTGCAACACCTCGCCGTCACAACCCAATAAAAAACAATGTAGCTACACGTGTAAGTCGAAAGAAAATAGATTTGAGGACTAAAATAAAGACAGTTCACTGCACTGAATAAAACTGAAGCGTCTATCCCATCGATTGGTCATGAGACGAACTATTGAAATATGTCACCACTTTGTTAGCATGGCTCCAGAATATCACTTTAGCTTGATGAATATTGTCACTGGCCTCACATCTCATTTTAGGAATAAAATCGAGTGATTCCACCTGGCACATTGACTAACAGTAGGCTAGTCCTAGCAGCATGCAGGGAGCGCTGCATGCAGAGGTCCATCAGTTTCACCTGCTCAGCTCAGTTGACTTTAATCAGAGCACATACTGGCATAGATCTAAGCATGCAGAAATCATTTTATGTTATTGCTTTTAGTTCTCGAAGTCAGTTAGATTGCACTCCCTGCTTCGCCCCCCCCACCCCCACCCCCCCCCCACACACACACACACACACACACCCCAACTTACAACATCAAACTGCAAATGTATATTCTGCAAATTTTCTGCATTTCACATGAAGTAAAGCAGTAATCACCCCACTGTCATTTTGGCCAATTACATCTATAAGCTCCCAGGAATCAGACAACAGATTACTGATTTGCACTGTGCAGATTAAAGAAGTGAGGCTATTATTTTCCTCGTGCCTCACTCTGTCTAAAGCAAGAGAACGGTTAATCCATAATGTGTAATGAGTGGTAAATGTGTGTGTGTGTGTCTCCTCTCTATAAATAAAATCAAACATATCCCCACTTGCTCCATAAAGCCCACGATTAGCCCCTGTGACACACAGGAGCAAGCTTAGTGTTAACTCCGCTCGCCTTGATCAAAGACACACACACACACACACACACACACACAAACACACATAAAAGTACATGTGCATATATAAATATAAAATCGTGACACTTGGATACTAATACAGACACATACCCACGCATAATTACAATGATGTACATGTATTCACACACTTGGACACGAAATGGACTGCGACTGTAGGAGTGTGCGTTTGGATTAATGCCGTTTCTTTGTGTCTGTGCATATGATCCCACGCCCTTGTATGCGTGTGTGTGTCTGCATATGACTAACGTCTGTGGTAACGAGGTTGGACTTTTCTAACAAGTGGTTTTCTGTCCTCTGTCAACTTCAAAAAAAAAAAAAAAAAAAAGATTTAAAAAATCTTGAATCCCCCCCCCCCCATCAAAGAGTGACGGATTAAGGGGGAAGGTAAAAATAGCCCACATGAAGAGAGACGGAGAAGACTTTTTAGCTGTGGGCTGATAGCAAAAATCTGGTCCCTTCCCCCCTCACTTTTATCCACCCTTCATCCTACACTCATTTCTTTCTAAGCTTTAAGCATTTCGTCTTTACGCTGCAGAAACCTTGTAGGTCCAATTTGTTTTTTATTACTGTATTTGGAATCAGTCATATAATCCACTGAATCAGTCAAATTTAGCATCATAATCTTATTATATTGCTACAGCTGCCAATGAAATGCATACAACGTGATGGTTTATACAGGTGCCAGTCCACTTCTATCCTTTTTCAGCCCTATTCTGCTGTACTGTAAGTGCATTGAAAAAGAACATATTGGGGACTTTTGTGGAGATGTAAATGAATACAAATACATTATTCAGATATAAACAGAACAAACGTCACACCACATCTTCTCAGAGTCATAACTTAGCCAAATCGAAACACACAGACATGATACACACCCTGCAATCACCCTTTCCGGTGGTGGCAGGATCTTCAATGTCCACTGAGGATAAACGTCCATAAACATGGCAAATCGTTTGGAAGCCAGTCATGGTCCAATATGCAACTTTCACAAGTGTGATGTTGCAAATGGAAGCCTCCAGTGCACATACACTGAATGAACTTTGCCCAGCAGGTAAACTTTTAAAATGAAAAACATTTGCATATTCATAGATTATGGATTGTTCAGTGGGGGAGAAGGAGTAGCATTTTAAACATGGCATTTGAACTTTTTTGTAGAAAAAACATCAGACACAAATGATTTCTTAAAACATGTCTGGAGCATGCTAATGGCCAAGAGAGCTTTCCCATTGTTTTCATAGGCACTACAAAGGACCTCCTATTGCATGTACAAATAATGTGTAAATACATGTATGAGGAGTATAAATGGCAGTAGAAAACAATTAAACATAGCCAGTTAATAGCTTCCAACAGTGTAGGCCTCACACACTTTCTGTATAAATGCAAATACAGATATGTTTTTGACATCAACAAACACAGATACAGATTTTTGCTACACCCTTTGACTCTTCAAGTACACTAATGATTAATCATTGTCCCATAGTGATTACGCTTGTTAATTGTATGTCAGGAGATGCAGATAAAGAACAGCAGTTAGAGATGGAGATAGAGATGTGGATTGTCTAAAAGAAGATGCAAAATCATTATTTTACAGCATCTAGCTGCAAAAACAGCTTTGGTACTAAAAAGAGGAAATGTGTTTTGATCATTTACTCAGCGCTTGATCGATCCCTGTGAATTCCTTATTGATTTCTCAATCAATACGACATAGCACTTCAATATCATGAATAGTTCATTATTCATAAATGGCTAAATCACTCTGTTCCAGTACTAAAATGGCCCCTTGTGTGAGGTGCTCCTCTGGGACTGCTGGAAACTTGTGAAAAGCACAAGTTAGAAACACTTTAAGAGCACTTTAGTTAGAAACGTTTGAACCTTCACCAGAACACGTGTGATAACCTGAGGGAGAAGTGGAACCAGGTTCAAAGACGACAGCGCTAAGTGTCTCCTCAGGTTTAGGAGTGGGTGAAGATGTAGACAGGGAGAAGTAGGAAGATTCCAGTCTCCTTGGAGAATAAGAGGGGTGTCACATCTGTGGGATGTGTACTTATAAGGGCGCCAGGCTCTTCTAGGTTTGGACCTGCAAAAAAAAAAAAAAACAATGTGGAGGGTCAGGAATTTAAATTAGACCTGTCTTTTCATTTTCATTGACAATGTTCACTGTGGAAATTCTTCAGTTTTGCACGATATATCTATTGTTTTGTTTTGAACACAGCCTCAGCTAACCTGAAAGTCTGAAAATACATGAGGAGTCCCATTAACGCTCTAAAACCATTATCACCTTATTTGTTTCCCTTATTAAATCCTTATTACCTTAAAAGCTGACAATTAAGCTAAGAGAAGCAGATGGGTTTGGCCCGTTCTCGTGCTGGACTTCAAACATCTGTGCACACACAAAAACCTCCACAATTTAGCCGCGGCCATCTCACAAACTAGCTTTCCTTGATGCAACCCTCTGACTTTAGCTGTCTAGTTATCTGCCTGTCTATGGCAGAGAGTGCAGTGGCGAGACCTACATCACACAGATTACTAAGCCAGAGTGCAGTAACTATAGTTACACAGTGAAGATGCTGCGTTTTGGCTTGGTTTGTAGGTCAGTTTTGTGGTTACTGCAAATTTGAAAAGCTTTTTTCCATGGACCTTACACATTTCTTTGGCATAATTCTTTTACATAGTGAAACAGATGTCAGCAAGTCAGATACAGATTATAACTCAATTTTAACCAAATGTGTAGTTACTGCATTTTGCCTTTGTTGTGCAGACCACTTGTCAAAATCCAAATAATTATCTGCAGCCCTAACTCACATTAAAACAGATAATGTAAGTGTGAGAATACAGGAACGACTAAAATCCCACTAATGAGAGCAGAGCTCCACCATAAACTGAAGGCCTCGGAGAACAGATGCAGTTAGAGCTGTCTGCAGTGGAGACCGCAGCAATATTCCCGCCGTCATTATCTACTGGACGTCCGAGTGAGAGTGAAGAAACGCAGACACAGGAAGGAAACTTAATGTGAGATCAACTCTACAATGAGGCCAAGTATATATGGACCAGTCAGTCCAGAAGGTAAAGGAGGCTGTGGGGACATATGAGGGATATTTGGTTTACCCCATTCTCAGGGGAGAGAACGGGGAAATTAACATAGTGCTATAAGAGATTGGGTGAAAAAAAAAAAGGATCCTTCACACGCTCACACATCCATACAAATAACACACAAAGTGTGTGTGTCTCTCACACTGCAAATCTGTCTTCTCTGTGGAGAATGAGTTGTTGCTGTATCTACTGAAGCAGAGAAGCTGGTATGGTAAGGTGGAAAAAAAAAATTCTCATAGATCTATTCAGCTTCAAAAACATAAACCCGCACTCAAGCACACGCACACACAGACACACACAGGTACGCACACAGACACACTGTTGTCAAATTGATCAGTAAAGCTGAAGAAGCAGCTTCCATCTTCATTAGCTGCTAAAGTTTAAGTCAGCGTGAAGGTGAGAGATGAGATTTCTGTGTGTGTGTGTGTGTTTGCATGTGCCTCTGTGTATTGTTGTCAGCCTGCAGAGTTTCCATCTCTCAGTTGTCATCTGCATCTCATTCTTTCAGAATCCTTTAAGAGGCTTTCACGCCAATCACACCCTCTCTGTCTGAGCTTCTGTGTGTCAATCTCGCTCTGCCATTCTCTTCTCCTCTGGAAAACACAAATCTGCAGAGTCACGGAGAGGAACTTTTCTTTGCACGAGCACCCCTCATGCTCTCCTCAGCATGCTGAGAAACCTCCAAACGGGGTTTCTGCAGGTTTCAACAAGTTCAATTTAAAACTTTACGAACGTCCATACTGGCAAAAAGTACTTACAGCTGTAGATTTTATATTTTATATGTTTAGCACTGTGTAAAGTCTAGACCACCTTTAATGTTTGGGTATAAAAGCATTAGAGTAGCATGGGAAATTAGAAAAACATAAAGCCGCCAGCAAACATCGCCCAATATTGTTCTGTATTCACATTGAGAGCATCACCAAAGTACCCCCGCACATCCCACTCTGCACTAACAACGTTAACTCCTGCAACCTCCGGACAGCGCTAATGTTGGATCTACTCCAAGTTTCTAATTTGAGCGTTTTCTTGCACAAGCTGCAGCGGGCTTCAAATTCGTTCTTTTCAATAGGCTTCAACCAAGCACTAAATGCGCTGTTCGAGCCAGATCTCACTGAACGTGCATTTACCCATATCAGATGAAAGGCTAACAAACACTTTCTAGAAGTAGGAATTGTTTTTGATGCGAGGAGACGCCACGTTAGCCCACACACCACATGGCGACACACTTGCTTTGTGTGCTCCGATAAATTCGGCTGCACAGTTTGCATTAGTGGTTGTTGGTTTTGGTTTGTTTTGTAGTTGTTACGTGATCAATGCAAGTCTTTCCCAAAAACACATTTAAAAGCAAGACTGACGTTTATGCAACGGTAACATTAACTTCGTACTCCCAATACATTTTTAAAACTTGTGAAAGTTTTAGCCTATTTAAGGCCTACAATTCTGATTATTGGATTTTAGACTTTAAGGACCCGCAGAAACCCTGCCAAAGTTAAGAACTTCAAAATCTCAAGTGCAAGACAGAGACAAGGCAGCTCACCACCTACACATCTGCCTCCTGGGAGATTATTTACCTGCAGTAAGTAACAGAACGGCCCCGAAGAGCCAATGGCAGCCAGTCGTTATAATGAGGCCACAGTGACAGCAAACACAGAGAACAGAGTTGTTATTTGCTTGTCTGTGTTTCCGAGACATTTTCAGATTGTAGCTGCTGATGGAAAACCAGTGTCTGGTCAAGTGGTTAGAAGGTTCAGTTACAGGTAGAGCTCATCCAGGTCACTTAAATGCACTCATATTTATTCATTCATATATATATATATATATATATACACACACACACACACACACACACACACACACACACACCAGTGTTTTCCATGTTTTGCAGCACAGTTTTGAATATTTTGAACACTGGTGCAGACAGCTGGACCAATATTTATTTAATGTCAAGTTTCCTGCAAACTGAAAAAGTGAGGAAAGAGTGGGGGAAAAAATGGAGAGACTGTGTTTGTGACATAGAAAAAGAGAAAAAGAGACAGTTTTTTTTAAATAGAAAATGGAATGTGTGGTGTCAGCCACCATTTTGATCAGATTCCACTTTTGCTAAATATCAATTACAGCTTTAACAACAGTTAAGCCTTAATGCATTTTAACACCAAAGTCACTTCCGTAATTGAACTGGACACCAGATCAGCCCTGATTCAATCATAAATCATTAATACTTTTGTAATTTTGATACTGATTTTTACAGGGGGTAAAAATTGTTTTATTTTATCATATATTATTATTATTTTACAAAAAAGGCTCCAATATCCAATTTTCCAATTCTTCCAGAGGAACAGACTATTAGAGTGGCAGTTGTTACCTGCTGCATGCAGTCCATGCAGTACAGTGTGTCACTTGATGGATTGATCTGTGTGAGGCAGATATGTGTTAGCGTCTGTGTGTGTGTGTGTGTGTGTGTGTGTGTGTGTGTGTGAGCCACAGGGAAGTTTGACTTCCTGTGATCAGTCTCTATGATGTTGGTTATGGCTGTTAACTTCATGACCCCACAGAGGACAAACACACCATCTAATCACTCACTCACTCACACACACACACACACGCACACACACACGCGCACACACACACACACGCTCTCTATCAGACACTGATGTGTCCCGTGGTGTGTGTTTCATGGGACAAACAGGACATTATGTTGACTACGCTCAGAGGAATGACTTGATCTGAAGGATGAGACACTTCCCTTAAACACAGCACAGTTTAAAGTTAAGTTAAGTTAAAGTTCTTGGCTAAAACATGTCATTTAGCAATACTTGTTATAATACAGTCATGGGAGACTCAACAATCATGCATCACCACATTCTCCTTTTAAAAACCAGAAAAACAATCATCTGAGGATTTTATTTAGAGTAATTTGTATTATTTTAAAGTAATATTGCATCATTTGCGTTACTTTGGGTAATACACTTTGGCATTTTTCATAAACAAATACAACTGTCTTGCTGCTCTGTGCTGTGATTCATCCTCATATTTCCAGTTGCTGAAAAATATTTACATTCTGTCTTGTCAGTCTCACGTTGAGATCATTTCACTCTCTTGAAACTTTGTTTCCAGAATGGTGCTGGCATGATGAACCTTATTCTTTATAACATCATTTGACTCGGTTGAGATGATCCTCTACAACAATAAGTCAAATTCTGATCATGATGTATGAAGGGAGGGTTAAAGTAAAACTACATAATAAATGTATAAATATCACAGTGAACTTACGAAATGTACTATATAAAATAACAGTGAAACACAAAGTATACAGTATATGTAGGGTTGTGCAAATATACAAACTGTTATTTGAAAACCGAAGCATGACTGACATTTTGGTGAGTGGTCAGTTTTTGTCAAGCAAGGAATTACAGGGGCATGGACACAATAACAGGTACAGTCTAAACAGACATATGGATCAAAAACAACACAACTGTGACAAAGGCCTGCACTGGCGGGGGAGTGTTGTTTCAGGTACTGGTGAAATGATGAAATACAATCCAGTTGTTTATTTTCATAATATTATGTGGAAGGATTTTACTGCTCTGACAAGTTATCATGGTGACAATCATTTTATCCTCTGTCATGAAGATTGACAGGTAAACAGTACTTTTACCTTGCACTACGTAATCTACCAGGAATGTGCTTGCAGTGGCATTTGATGTTTCATTGTGTTGCTGCCAAAGTTAAGCCAGGTTCAGCCATGTATTATTACTCTGCGTCGGCAACCCCACTTTCCCAAAACAGTGGTTCTTCTTGGAATGAATTAGGGGGCTGACTTTCATCTTGTGCCATCATCTGTTCTAAATTTCTTTGTAACTAATACTTTGTTTTCTGACTAATTGCTTGCAATACCAATAACTTTTCCATCAGCCTCAGCTGCGCACTTTGTTTTTAGTGGTAATTATCATATATTAACATGCTAACATGCTACACTAAGATGGTGAATGTGATAAACTTTATACCTGCTAAACCATAGACATATATGTCTATGTGCTAAACATTAGAATGTTAGCATTGTGATTGTGAGCAAGTTAGCATGCTAATGTTAGCATTTAGCTGTGCCTGAGTACAGCTTCACAGAGCCGCTAGCCTGGCTGTAGACTCTAGTCTTGTTTTACATGCAGAACTGGTGTCACTTTGAACATGGCCTTATGCAATGTATTACAGTAACACCACCAAAAAACTGCAGCCTTACAAATAAGTGTATTTTGAAATAAGCAGTGATTATGAGAGTAAATGTTCAGCTTTAATTTAATATAGTAAATCCTTATTGGGTGAACAGTGTAGGAACTGTAGGTCTATCATTGTCCTGTTGCACTGTTCAAGAACTGGGGGACTCTATGATAGCTATGGTCACTATACTTTTTAGACAATATGAAACACCCTTAAAGCTGAGAGTCAGCTCATTAACCTCAGTCATTTCAAATCCTATGTGCTACATAGTGAACATAGCGAAACAATAGAAATGGTGCCACTGTTCCAATGCTTATATATATATATACCTAATTTTAGAATGAAAATATGCGATGTTCACAGGACATGGTGCCACTGTTCCAATGCTTTATATATATATATATATATATATATATATACCTAATTTTAGAATGAAAATATGCGATGTTCACAGGACATGGTGCCACTGTTCCAATGCTTATATATATACTGTTATATATATATATATATATATATATATATATATATATATATATATATATATATATATATATACCTAATTTTAGAATGAAAATATGCGATGTTCACAGGACATCTCACGACTCTGCCTTGCTTGAGGACACAGTTGTTTCTAGAAACCTCTAAAACAGGTGAGACAGAAATGGAAAAATAATTATAAAGGATCTCAAAATCCACTATCTGGCTGGAAGATAGATTTAGCTAATATCCTTGCATCACTTTCGCTACTGGTGAGTAACTAATACCACCTTATGTCAAAAATACAAACTTTCCTTGTAAGTCTCTGCTGTTAGACTTTATCCGCAGCCACCCTCCTTTCACAGTTAATACCAACTGAACAAAAGTTTCTACTTAGCTTTGAATTAGTAATAATCTAAAAATTAATGAAGGGCTTTCTTTCCAGGATATCAGCTAAGTAAGGAGGTCAAATGGAGTTTCAGGTTATTGACTTTCCCTAAGAAAAGCTGCCTTTGTTTCTCTTTTTATACCAGTTTGATTCCACTGACCTCCATTGCCAAAGGGCTTGGATTAGTGAGGCACTGGCGCTTCATCAAAAAGGATTTTCCATCAGCGGTGGGCAGACGCAGCCTGACAGTGACTCATACAGGAGAAGTCTGGGTAGAGGAGCAGCTTCATGGCATTTCCTTATCCTCTTTGTCATTTTGTGTCTTAATGCTCTTTCTTTTATTCTCTCTTTGTTTTGCTCTCTGGCTCGCACCACTACTTCGAGTAATGTGTAGTATGAAGAATTCCTTTTTAAATTTCACTAATTATACTTGTATTACAAAATACGAAATTTATTTAGCCTTATTATCAATTCTTCTAAATATCAGACTGAAGTAGAATTGTTTCAAAGGTAAATTTTCAAATTTTTTGCCATGCTAGCGGGGTAGCTCTAGGGGTGACAATGCTGGTCTGTGGTCAGTTGGCCTGTCGGTCCACCACTGACAAGACTGAAGTATTTCAACAACTATTCGATGGATTGCCATGAAATTGGGTCCAGGCATTCATATTTTTAATTTGTCCAATACTTTGGTTTATGACCTGCAAAATTAATGCCATTCCCATCAGCCTCAGTTGTGCTTTGTGTTTAGTGCTAATTAGCAAACGTTAGCATGCTAACATGTTAAACTAAGATGGTGAACATCAACATGTTAGCTTTGTCATTGCGAACCTGAAGTTAGCACAGCTGTGATTATAAGCTTCACAGAGGCACTAACATGGCTGTAGACTCTTCTTGTTCATTTATTTTCACGAAATTATTTTTCATCTACAAAAAGTTTGCATAAGAAATAGCAAAAGATTTGATATTAAGAGACTTTAAGAGATCCAGTAAATCAATCACTGACTTAAAGGAATCGTTCAAATTTTGGGAAATTATTATTTGCTCTCGAGAGTGAGATGGCCAGATTGATGTCACTTTCAAGGAGGCCTGGAATTTCATAATTTGAGGTACGAGGCCACTTGGCCTGCGGGGCAATGTTTTTGAGGGCACAAAGGCCACATGCCAAGGCATCAAGGCCATAAGTTAAGAAACGCGATTTTAATGAACTTAAATAAAAAATCAATTCAATTTCTAAAAGCATTAATGCCTTAATACACAGTGTAACACTTCTAGAGAAATAAAAACAATTTTTTATCAAAATAATAGTTCATTGTAATTTTGTCATATATCAGAGAGCACAGAACAGCATCCGCAAGTGGAAAACCGTCCTCACGAGGGATCATTTCTGTTCCTCGTGCACAAATGCACGGGGCTGTCACGAGTGCTCGCTCGACCCTCCTTACGCACTCGCAACTGCTCAACACTTGCTTGCTTGGCAAGTTGACTTTTGAGACTTTGGAGGCGGAGACTCAACTTTCTTCTGATTGGCTGGCGGGGGCCACTTGTCTCGCCTACCGTCACGTCTGCATTCAAGGATTACATCCAGTCATGGGCGCGCACAGATCCCGCTGTTGTGGGTGAGTCTGGTCGGTTATTCCCTCTGAATGCACATTTGGCAGAGGCGCCAACTCATGAGGAAGACTGTTTATGTAAATATACAGCATATAGCTTGAGAGCCTTATAATAACTTCCCAGGACGAAACAAAATACGCTAGCATGTGTAGCTAACGTTGCAGATGCAGCCACTGCACAGATTGAAACAGACCATTACTGTAAAGTTGATTAGCTGAGAAGCTCCCCCCCACCCCAGCCCAGGTAAATGCATACCTTGAGTCAGGAGGAATTGGTGCTATACATGTCTAAATGTTTCTGTGTAGATGCTCCAGCAGCTTAGTTATGTATGATCTGAGTTGTTGAATTAAAATCCTTCTTTTCCCTCACATGTCTCCCGTAGTAATACTGTGGTCATCCTGCTCCCCTCCACATCCTCTTATCTCAACTCAGGACATCCTTCAACACTCCTCTGCAACAAACTCTCAGCATTTACAACTGTCTTTATAAACACGTTTCAGTACAAGTTTGTCCATCATTTAGCTGGTAACCAATGTATGGTAGTTACAAATAGCTGCAACGCTTTGTCCTTTACAGTGTTAGGCAGACACAGCCTTTGATTTTGTACAGGTTTTTGGCCAATAAAACCCCCCAAATCGAATGATGCCTCCAGTCTCATGCCTTTTCTTTCACCCTGTTCTGAGCCTAGTTCAAAAGCAGCTACTGTAACAAGTTAAATTTGAAAAACTTAACAGCGATCAGTTTACACAAACTGTAATGATGATGATGACTTTGGGAAATTAAGCCCAGGCTAGTAATGATTAATGTTGCAAATAATTTTGTGTCGCACACAAAGGGCATGTCTTGCAGTAAACTTGTTTGATTCTAAACAATCTGTGGCAATAATCCTCTTAAACATCTCAACATATGCTTCCACACAATATACTCAACAGTATGTTCCTGCATATTCAAGTAATTAACAACTGCAACGGTTTGCAGTAAGGGTTATCATTGTCATTTTAACAAACTCCAGTGAACACAGTGACTCAAAGAAAATTCAACAAAAAAAAGAGTTTAACATTTAATTTATGGGATTAGATTTGTTTCATAATACCGTATTTGAACAAAATCTCCCAAGAATCAAACAAAAACAGTTATTGCAAGACATGCTCTTTGTGTGTGACACAAAATTATTCTACCTATTATTATTATTATTATTATTATTATTATTATTATTCTTATTCCCTCAGATCTATGGAGTGTTTTAGCATATTTTAGCTCAATGCTTTGGTTTTACAACATGCAACTTTAATTGTTGTGATCAATTTGCAACACTCATATCAGCCTTGTTTCCAGCAGCAGCAGGCAGCTGTTCACCAAAAAAACTTTCATAAACCCACTGTCCACTACCTGCCCACCCCCAAACAGCAGACAAACAAAGTTAGCTACTAGCTGGTGAACATGACTTGACGTATTGGAATGATTTTCCCCCGGAGAGCAGCGTGAAAGTGAGGAGCGCTCAATCTGCAGCTACTTCTGGGGACCGAAATGTCCCCAGAAGTACACTGCACACTGACTGACAAAAAACAAATAAACCCCAAAACGACTGCTCGACTTGAAGAATCTCAGTCGACTGAGGGGGGCAGCCCTAGAACACAGTAGTGCATTTAGGAGCCAAAGAGGCAGATATTTCCCTCAGGGGTTGGTGGAGACCAAAATAGAGTTAAAAGGAGAGTGAAGTTTGGACTTGTCTGCTGGATGTTAAATTCAGCAACTGTTTGATAACATGTTCACCTAAGCTACTTGATGGTAATATGTCAATGTTGTGTTTACAGCTTGTTTTTGCTGATCCCGAGTGATCAACAAAGTCACTTAATGCAGGTTTAATATGCTTTGCAAATTGAATGGCAAGCTGTAGATAATAAGATTCAGATGGATGAAAATTGAATGAATGAAAAAAAAGAAAAAAAAACAACGAAGTATCTTCGTAAGGTGTTGGGCTACCACGTGCCTCCAGAAAAGCTTCATCTCTACTGAAGGGATGAACAGGATTCTTCAAATAGCTATTTTCTCATTTGATGTTTTGGTGATGGTGGCGGAGAGCCCTGTCTAACACGTCACTTCAAAATCTCCCATATGTGTTCAGGTGGGTTGAGATCTGGTGACTGTGAAGGTCGTGGCATATGATTCACATCATTTTTATACCCATCAATCCATTCAGTGAGGCCTCGTGCCCTGCGTGGAGGCATCTGCATTTGTTATGTTTCTCTTCTCATTTAATTATTTATTCATCACCTGTCTTGTGCGCAATGTTGACATTTTGTCTTGAGGGTGCCTCTAGAGCAAGGGTCTTTAATTGCCAGGGGGCCACTGGCCATGTTGTTCGCTCCTAGGCGGGCTGCTTTAATACTTGGCAGTAAAAATGTCCTTTTTTTTGAAAGCTGAGCTGCTCATCTTTCCCTCTCACCTCATATCTGGCATACCGCTCTGCATGTTTAGTAGAGTAATCCCACTTGAGACTGTATTTCTTAAGACAGGCAACTTTCTCTTTGAAGATGAGACAGGCAGCTAGCAGTCACATTAAACTCCATGAAAAAAAAAAATCAATTGTCCACCTCTCTTGAAAGTGACTGTGCACAGGTAAATCCTTCTTTTAAAGTTTAGAAAGAGACATTTTGGTGTCAGGTGTGGCTTGGTAAACCAGAGCGCTAAAATGTGTGTTGGTGCAGCTTGCCAAATGTTAAATGAAAATGAAATAATTACTGAAATAAAAGACAGAATGCGTTAAAAACAATCTGTGGGCCAAAAAGTTCAGGCCCCCAAGCCAGTAGTTTGAGACCCCTGCTCTAGAGGAAATGGAAAGAGACGATCCCCTGGGAAACAGGAATATCCAATGCAAATTTCTGGCCAGTAGGTGTTGAGATAATGTACTGTGGACCAAAGTGTTGAATGGACGGACAGTCAAACAAATCAACGTTACCATCATTAAAGTGAGCTTGTGTAAATTGTGCTAAAAAGCTTTCTCAAAGGTGTTTCCCACGTTTCCCCTGAAGGGGTAATGACACCATTGACAGGCGACCAATGTTACCTTGAATAAAATTACAGATTTCTCTGGTTTTAACATTGTTGGAAACACTTGGGATAATGTAAGTACACAACTAAACAAAATATATAACATAGGTCTAGTCTGTTTTTAGACATTTCAGTTCGGAAATGTTACATATTATGCCTTTAAGAGTAGAAGTTGTGGAGGCAGGTTGGAGGTTTTTATCTGGTCACAACAAGGTCATGATGTTTCCACAATGCAATAGCCCTCCCCGAATCACTGGCGGTTTTAAGAAGCTCCTCGTTCCATTTGTATGAGGAGGAATGTGTAATGTTTTCTTTCAGAAGTTACAGATGTTACGATCAGCTCCTAGTCAGACCAAAACAGCTGCTCACTTAATCAAGTGAAGGAGATGAGGAGACATTCTTCCTGCAATCTGCATGTTTGACTGATTCTCAGGTAGAAACACAAAGGCAGTGAGACACAGTTCAGGTAAGGAAGTGGAGTCCGTTCATCCACATCTCTTAACCTACACACACTCATCAGTCACTCTTCTGGGCTTGTCCACACAAAACCAAATATTTCAAATTAAAAGCTAAAGCTGCTGAATTCCAGCAGTGGCAGTGCTCTGGGCCGCTCTCGGTACCAGAGCAATTCAGAACACCACGGGGGACGTCACCACCTTCCTCTCTGGTCCAGAGAGTGAGTGTTTGTGCAGGCCGAGGCTGATTAGTGATTGCTGGCAGCGCCGCAGTGGAGTGTGGTTGTTTGTTACCTTGCCCAGAGATCGCCCACCGGCCTGCAAGTGACTGCTGTGTGTGTTCCTCCTCTCTGTCACTTATGGTGCTCCATTTGTACGGCTGTTTATCAGAAGTGTAAATGCCTAAAATGCCCATTTTCAAAAACAATATCTGGTTAATATTCACCGGTCTCTTCATCTTTCTGTCTTTCCTTTCCCCCCCGATTCCTGTCTCTGGCTCATGTTGAATACAGCAGAAAAGTAAGTTCACATGTGATCTCCTTTTGAGAAAAAGAGATCACATTTTCTCTGATCTGACGATTTTGTTCATAGTTACTGTTGCATGTAATTACACATCAAAATAATTTCTCCCTTTCTTCCAATTTTCTTGTACAGCCTGGGTTGTTTTTGACTAAGTCATCCATCAGTGTCATCATTAATCATTTTTGGAGTAATGGACAAATATAGGCATTGGTTCAGAACTGAAGCAGATGAACTGGGGATGCTATAGAATATATAGTCACTTTTGGGACAGAATTACCTTATTATTTTTCACACACATACACATTGGGAGTAATTTGATCAGTGTCCAGCCCAAAGACACATGGACAAGAGGAGCCAGGCATTTGAACCACCAACCCTATGATTAATGGCCAATCCCCTCTATCACTTGAGCTGCAGCCACTTCAGATCACAATTTGAGCACTAATCTGTGAGGAATTGCAGTTTAAAGTAATCACAAACATAATGAAATTCATAGCTTTTTGATCATGTTTATTGCTTCACTCAAAGCTCAATATCCTTTTTGCCATATTTTCTTCAAAGCTGCTCTCAATTATATTTTTTATATTAACGATTAAAAACATTACTTGTATGTGAAAGGGATTGCTCGTAGTGATGTACCCACAGGGAATTATCACTCTACTCTACTGTTCCCCTCAGTTCTACAGAGCTTTTTAGTGTCTTTTAGCTCATTCGTTTTGGTTTTTATGGCTTACTTTACTGTTTTGGTTCAGTCTCACTGCTCTCATCAACCTTTTTTTCCCGGCACAGCAGGCAGCTGCAAATGAATTCTAACATTGCTCTGTTCCTGCTGGATGTGTAAATATGCAATGTTTTTACTAACACGCTCTCCATCAACTTAAGAGAGTAATATGTCAATGTTGTGGTTACAGCTTGTTGTTTACTGCCACCATGTGGCCAAAAAGGACAATTTGAAGTTATTACAACTTGGGCCTTAGTTCCTTAGCTTTGGCCATTGTTTCTATCGGTTGTGATAAGACTGTCACCAAAATGATTGCTGAGATTCACCAACACAGTGACATTGCTTCAATGATGTCCGGTGGGACAAGAAACACGAGCAGTCAGATAATCAGACAGGCTGCAAACAAGCCAACAGTTTAGCCAGAGTATCTAAACAACTGTATTTGTTAAAACCAGAAATGAGCACACCCAAAATGCCGGTAATTACAGCATGTATGGTATGTCAAAGTTGAATCAGGAATTTGGTCTGTTATCTGTGATGGCTGTTTACATCGGACAGTTTGGGTAATAATTTGCCTTTGTTTTCTCTTTTAAATAAGTTTGACCAACCTGGGCGTTGGTTTGAAACCTGCCCGACCGGCCTGACTGTGAGTTCCTTCTCCACTGGACTTCTTTTTAGCAGATATCAGCAACTAGCTGACAAATATATGATCCAAGTTGTAATAAGGAAACTGATTATGCATATTATTTAACCTAAATTTTGCCAATAGTTTTGGGTTTACAAGTGTTCTCCTGGTGACATCTCAGACACCGCCCACTGACACCGCAAATGGAAGCATGTTGAGTACAAACAGGTTATTGTCCACAGAGTAGCCTGAGGAAGAACACCTCTCTCTCTGTTTACCATTCAGCCGTGCTTCCAATCCTGTAGGTCATTAGAAAGTGATTGTTTGATAGAGGAGGTACTTAATTCAAAGTGTTAAATTAACTGTGTCAATATGGAAAATTGAAATGTTGTGTAGGTACACCGTCCTGACCTTGTTAGAAAAGTCAGTCTTTTAAAGAAGGCCAGTGATTCATTCAGCTACAAAGAACATGTTTAAGCCTTGAATGAACATACAAATACGCATACGCACACACAAATATACAGCTTACATGAGGACACATCTATGCTTTGAGGAGCAGCGGGGAGGTTCTTCAGGTAGAGCTTAAACAGACATTGATAAATCAATGTAAAGAGACAAACACTTCAAGTGATTTCACAGATACTCTGGTTGAATGCCACCTCTTTAGCCTTGATTATCCCTATCATCAAGTAGTTACAAGAACCACACTGTGTGATTATGTCAAATCCATTTCTTGCAGGTTAAAAGAGACTAATCAGTGACATCACCCTCTGTTGCTTGAGTGCATTGAAAACACAAAACAAAATACAAAAGTGGATGCTATTAATTCCCCCTGGCCTGGACATGAGTTGAACTTTTTTTTTTCACAAGCAGGGCTAACAAGACTAAGAATCTACAGCCATGCTAGCGGCTCTGTGAGGCTGTACTTAGGCACATCAGTGCTTTGAGCAACATGCTAGCTTCAGCATGCTAACATGCTCACAATTACAATTCTAACATGCTGAGGGTTTTTTTTGCAGGTATCACAACTGTAGATGAGGTTTCCAATACTTGCTGGTATTTTATTTTGTCTTGTAGATCTACCAGAGGTCCATACCTGCCTCCTCCTACCTGTGGATCATCACAGCTGCCTTAATCAGCATTCAACCAGGCCTGCTCAATCTGCTCGTCAGTCTGTGGGTGTATATATAGACCCTTCCCTTCATCAGCCAATGGGTGTAAAGACCATGCTACAGAGCTTCCAGACAGGGTTTTTCTAGGCTGGTCTTTTGTTGAGAGTTTGTCCTGTATTTTGGCTCCTGCCTGCCTCTAACCTTCAGTAAAATCTTGAAGAGAGAGACTGCCTCAGTCTCCTGTCTGCTTACTCAGTTTGAGACCTCATTCTCTGCCTTTGTCACAGTATAATGTTCACCATCTTAGTTTAGCTTGTTAGCATGCTAATTAGCATTTGCCACTTTCATTTTCTAATTAGCACTAAACACAAAACGCAGCTGAGGCTGATGGGAATGTCAATGGTTTTGCAGGCTTTTGTCATAAACCAAAGTATTGGACAGATTATTGGAACAGATTTTTGACCTGATGATGGCTTTAAAAGAAAAGTCAGATGATCACTAATGTTATTACAATTACACCTGAATGGAATAGGAATACCTGTACCAAATTTCATAGCAATCCACCCAGTAGTTATTGAGACATTTCACAAATTCTTCAGGGGACCACCAAAGTCATAAGGATTCATCCTCTCAGAACCATGAATGTCTGTACAAACGCTTGTGCCAATCCATCTAGTAGATGTTGATATATTTCACTGGATAAGTGAAAACTTTGACCTGCTGGTGTCAGGAAAAGTCGAGGGATTGCCAAAGTCAGTAGACTTTATCTGGGGACCATGAATGTCTGTACAAAGGTTCATGGCAATCCCTCAAATAGTTGTTGAGACATTTCAGTCTGGACCGAAGTGATGAACTGAGCAACTGACATTAAAAACCAAGTGAAGTATACAGTAATGTACACAGTGCAGTGTGTACGTAAATTCACTGAATTATGGACACTTTCAAGTATTCTTTAAAATACCCCAAATATATTTTGTATGGAATAGTAAATCAAACCTGTCAACTTATTAGCTTTTTCTGGAGCACATCATGCAGTCTTCATCCGTGGAGGGAGTTTGCTATAAGTTAACCTTGAAAACAGTAGTTCAAACGAATATTTCCAAGGTTGAGAATAAACTTTCATGCTTTAATGTAAGCCAAAATGGAGGAATCTCCGAAAGCGCTATGGTTGAATCAGCTACTGAGCTTGCATGTCAACAGATGCATCGCTATGACAACTGAGCAAACTCCATCAACTGATGAAGGCTGTAGTAAATGGACCTTGACTTAAGAAGATGGTTTTGTCAAATTACTATTTCCAAGGTGACGAGGTGTTTTGATTTACCTCTGTAAAACTTTTCTTAAAAGTACACGTTTTTGGTGGGGATCCCAGGGGTAAAGAGGTACCTTGTCCATCTTATCTTAAGTTTCTAAGCCAATTTTGTATAGGAAAGCAAACGAGAGCAAGAGGGAGAGAAATCCAGTGAAGTGAATGATCTGGGATCTAGCAGCAGGAAACAAGCCGGGCCTCTTATCTCCTGTCTTCCAGTCCAGTGAAGGATCAGAAACCAGGACGAGAGAATGTGAAAGTAAAGGACTTAGAGCAGAGGGTACAGCAGCAGGTTGCTGACTGAATGAAAGACCAAGATTGTAGGAGAATATAAGAACCTTAGAATGAGGAAGTGGAGACATGCAGAGAGAGAGAGAGCGACACCGGGAATGAGAGGGAGAGGAAATAAAAGAGGGTGCGCTTGCCCGTCTTCTTATCTCTTTCCCACAAATCCACTTTCAAATCAAAGAGAAAGAGAGAGCGTGAGAGAGATCCAGGCAGGGATGGAGCGGTAGGAAGCAGGCTGACGCTCTTATCTTCCGGCTTCAGTTGAGTATGAGCGCCAACAGATGGCATTGTAAAGCTGTCATCACTATAGCTTTAATAGAAAAACCTGATCCCATCATGCCACAGAAAAGACCTTTCCTTTTCCTTTCTCTGTCTCCTCTTTCTCTTTGGCTGGAGCCCACTCCATCAAATTAAATCACATTGTATTACATCCTTCCTTAATCATATTTCATCCTAGTTTCATATCCTAGAGCTCTCTGGATTGAATGCCTGCTAGCACGGAAGGGTTCTGTAATATAATGTGTATTTAAAGGATATCATCTGCTGCTCACTACAGTAAAGCACACCCACACTTCGTATCTCTGCGTGCAGCGAATAAATGGAAGGCCATTGTGTCATGTGTAAGAGTTTACTTTAGAATTACATTTTCATGGCAAGATAAGCTACTGAAGCTAATCCCATCATATCTACTGCAGGCTGACCTGCGTTAAATGGGTATCACTGTGGATCGCAAGTCTTTACAACACTATTATTCCTTTGTGTGTGTGTGTGTATGTGTGAAAGTCCTTACTACCTCTGTTTTTTTTTAAATCTAATCTGTTTTCAGTCGTTCTTTCTCTCCATTAAATCAACTTTTAAATCCTGAACAGTTTGAAATAGTGGCAGAAATAAAGGTCATCAGGCCTTTGCTGCAACGTTTTACAGTTTTGGCTTTGCAAAATCATTTTTGAAAGACTGCACAGGCTTAAAGAATCTGACCCTTTTCTTGCCTTATCTGATAGTTGAATCATTGCACTCTAATGGGACTCTATTGGCAAGTCTCTGAAAAAGACTCAGACATGTTATACCAACAGATAAAATCCAATGAATAGACATGTTGTCAGCCATGAGATTGCTGTGCAGATCTTGTGCTTGTTCCATTAAACAGGACTGTTTGTACCTTCCTTGTAAAGTTAACATGGAATAAAATTGCAAAATGGGGTATTTCGTAAGCCCTTGGTTGAATCATCAATACAAAAGATGAAAAACTGTAAGATAAAATATCTGGTTCTTTGATAAAAAGACCCGTGTGTACATGCATTTCGGTAGGAAACATCCAATCACTGAGCTTAGAATTATGTTGCAAAAGCTGCTAACGGTGAGCAGAAGCCAAAGGTCACACTGAATTCACTTTCAGATTCTGGGTTAACGTTTGGATAAATTCAGCAATCATGGCGCCGTGTTTTGTTCACGACTGCAACAATGAAGTGCCTCTGACTGGCTTCTTCAAAGCTTTGGTAGCCGAGGCTCTTGGGTATTGTAGTATTTAGAGCCATCTTCTGCCAAACTGACAGAAAAACACACTTTCTCTGAAACAAAGTTGAAACAATTAAAACTGGTGGCTGCACGTAACTCCCTGTAAAACCACAAATTATCATTTTACATTTTTGTATGGAGATGTAATGTGTTAATTAGTTAGCTTTAGAGGTGCTGGTGGTGGATTTCTTTTAACCTTTGGCTAGCTGTTTCCCCGTTTTCATTCTGTATGCCAAACTAAGCTAATTGTATGCTGGCTTTATCTTCATAATTAGCTTAGAGATATGAAAGTGTGTCTTCTCTTCTCATTTAACTCTTGGCAAAAAAACACTAAATGTCAAACAATTTTTATCAGTAAAACAAAAATATGACAAACAATATCAAAAATGATAATCTGTAAGTGAAAGTTTGATACTTTCCAGCAGTGGCAGTGACCATTTATCCTCAGTTTAATACTGAGGATAAATGGTCATTTCAGTCTTCCATTACTGGTGGTAAATAGACAAACCAAACCCAGCAGTCCTGGGAGCCAGCATCCAAAATGGGTTTATTTTCAACCACTGAAGCAACTCAATTGTCATAGAAATGACAGTGAGTGGCTGGATGGCAAGGAGTCAGAGATGCCTGCAGTGACTGTCAGAAACCTAGATAATGATAGAATCATGTAAATAGGAATATGCATAACCAGGTATCTCTATGTTCCATGTAAACGTCATCCCAAATATGATCAAAACCAGGATGAGATAAGATGTTTACCAGCCACACTGTTTCTATAGCACACAAACAACCGCTGGGTATCTCTTCTTCATGTAGGAGGAGGACAGTGCATTCAATTATCTTGTCCTCAACCTAAAAAAAATCTTACTTACTTACTTCTAACAAAGTTTTGAATTTGCCTGACCTGGCACCACTGGTAGCCCCAATGTAGTCCAGTGTTTCTAGCAACACTAAATGAAAGCCAATCTACTCCCTTTTACTGGCATAGATTATAGCAACGTGGTCTAAAAGAGCTTTTACAAGTACTATGTTTTATAATTAGTTTTAGTGTCAGTAAAGACTGTCCTCCTCAAACAGCAAAAAAACACGGTTGCAGCGATGCTTCTGCAGAGGGAAGGTACATGAAACCATCACAGGCAGTTCTCTGCTTGTTGGTTATGAGACTATTATCATGACAGAAGCATAAAGACATGTTCCTATTGGTGTCCTTGTTGCTAAGCACACCACTGCACACTGGCACTTGTGTTACACATTAAAATCTTTTTTGATAGTACCAAGGCACAGAATGTCCCATCAACATGATTTTTATATCTCTGGAACATTGACACTGTCCTGTATCGATTCACATACAGGTATTTGTGGTGTATTGGAAACCTGTGGACATACAGGACAAAATAATCCAAATTATTTCTGGAATTGGTCATAAAGTGTTCTAAAACTAGTATAGTACCACTATGATGCCATTTCTGGGTAGCCTAACTTCTTTTGAAAATAAAAATGTATTGCAAGCCTAGCTTGTATATTTCCTGTAAAAAAAGGAGTGAAAATCAAGCAAAACAGCCACGGGTTCGAGTGGATAATTTACATCTTTATTAATCCCAATAATGACCTTATGCTTTCAGCAACAAGGAAGTTCTCCCACCCCAATATTTTGTCTTCTAACTTCCTGTCTGCACTGGAAGTGGAAATGTGTTGTGTTGTGTATACATCTGCTGTTTGTGATCACCTTGTGCCTACATTTGATCAAATATCTGACCAGTTATTATAATATAACGTACAGCGTGAATGTGAGACTTTCTTCTACAAAAGTCTGACAAACATTGACCGTTGTTTACATAGAGGCGCTGACTGGATCAACTCCCCAGCACAGCACCGGTCCTGTTAATTTATAATTGGTGAGTGGTCAGAATGTGTTAGTATTTCTGTTTATTATGTGTTCATAACAATATGAGTGGCAATTCATCCAAAACACAGAGTCACAGTGGAGATTCATTTGGTTAGTTCCACAATCAATCAATCAATCAATCAATCAAACTGTATATCTATAGCACCTTCCAACAACCGAAAGTGAACCAAAGTGCTGTACAACATTAAAAACAAGATAAAAAAAAATAATGATAATAACAAATAATAATAAAAGTACAAATAGGTCAGCAGAGCACATTACAACATTAAGATAAAGAGAAGTGTCACAGGGCCACTAAGTGTTAAAAGCCATTCTAAATAAGTGGGTTTTAAGTTTGGCTTTGAACAAAGGCAGGTCAGTGATGGAACGTAAGTCAATAATAACACACTGTCCAGATTTCCAACAAGCTAATTATTCCAAAGCAGTATTCCTTCAGTGGAAAACGTTCCCATGAAAATTGTAGACAGTTAATTCTGTGGATTATCTATTCACTTCCATTGTATTCAACACTGATTCTGGAAAGAGATGTTGAATTTAAAAAAAAACAACAACTATGTGGATGGGTGCCATTGGAGGTTGGTGAGAAAATAATAACTTTAGTAGTAATTTGGGTGAACTGACCCTTTAAATAGCCCCGGAGGCAAGAGGTTGTGGTGTATTTGAGGGGGGAAAAGTTCACCTCCATGAAGCTTGAAGTCCCACAGCACAAAAATACCTCAAATAATGAATATAACCCCAAATATGCTGTCTGTGTTGTTGACAAAATCATTTTATTGTTGAATTTATGATTTTCTAGATGCTGAAATCCCTTTATGTGCGCAATGGTAGGCTTATCTATTATGGTACAATAAAACATGTTTTCATTGTTACTACCTGTTGCCTTATCTTGTTTATTACTTTAAAGATTAGAGAGATCACATCCTGTATATGGGAACGCATCACCATGCTCGCACAAATTTTAATTACATGTACACAAAATATTTCAACAGCTACAAAAAGTTTTTTTTTTTTTTTTTTTTTTTACATATGTGCAAATTATATCTGTGAGCACAAAACTTTTTCACAAATTCACACATTCAGCTAAGTGCATACAATTTTTTTTCCCACGTGCTACCAAAATGTGATATACAACTGTAGGTTGTGAAATTATTAGTCAACATCATTTCACAAGCTCAAAATATTAATGCCCCTTATTTGCTTCCATACCAGTGTTGTGCCACGTGCGTAAATGTGCACAGCACTCTCTAACTTTGGAGACGCACATATCTCTCCTGCTGCTGTGTGCTACAGGTATATAATGAACTTAGAGGAAAGAATCCTACAAACAGCTGTAAGCAATGAACAGAACCTCAACCTTTTAACATTTCAGCAAAACCTGGATTACATTCAGTGGCAGGAAAGTCATTATTGGTAAACCTCAATCTAATTTGTTACACACTGTACCTTAATCTCATTAAAAGCTGTATTTTTGTGGACATTACAATTTGTAATAGATGTGAAATTGTAGAGCTTGATGGACTGGTGACTGGAGGTGCAGCTGTTGGTGTAGAGGGAGAAGAGCAGAGGGGAAAGAACACAGCCTTTATGGGGAACGAGTGCTGATGGTCGGGGAGTCGGAGACATGTTTCTCCAGCCTCACGTTTTGCCTCCTGAAAATGATGATGGTGTTTAAAGGCGGAGCTGAAATCCATGAATTTTCTCTAGCCAGCAAAAGCAACCCAAAGTTAAAAGACAAAACCGGAAATGGTACAAACAAAAAATGTATACAGTTCCATCACAAAATGTATAATTCAATAGTCTAATGAGGAAGACTTAAAAATGTACACTCTGAATTATGGGTTGACAAGTGTCATCTCGTAAAGTCTGGACAAAAAAGGCTAAATGGTTCAACAAATGCAGTTCAATTCTGAGGACTTTAATATGGCTGCTAAAGGATGTGTTATCACCCAAAGCCTGTATGACCCTGTCATACCACAAAGTAACGCAGCAAAATTCATCTGCTTGTCTTGAAATATTTATACAAGCTTGGTAACGTAGTGACAACGATCTCACCAACAGGACATATATTCACACACTTTTATTCAAAAGACATCTTTAATCACTGACTCCTATCTCATAACTGTCTGCAAACCATTCCTTTACCACAAAAGAGGAATGTGAGCATGTATATGTCTGACAGAGGAGGTTAAATAAAAGTCGATGGTGCAACACATCTAATAAGCTACGATAGCTTCCTCCATTTTGGACTGTATGGCTCTCTTTAAAAAAGGTCAGCACTGTCAAGATGGCTTGCTATTGGTCAACGGTGCAACTCAGCAGATCAAAGTTCAACAACTTTGAACGTGACGCAAAAAACCCCCCTGCTTTCAACCCTGTAACCGAATCTACCAATCACAGCGATTCCATTGGAATTAATTGATTTCGCCTCAAAATGTTGTCATTTTAAATTCGTGTCACCAGGCCTTTAGACTGAATGCTTGCTTTTTCCCCTTCCACTCTTTTTGCCATCTTCTTTCTTTCTTTCTTTCTTTCTTTCTTTCTTTCTTTCTTTCTTTCTTTCTTTCTTTCTTTCTTTCTTTCTTTCTCTCCTTCCATATGTGGCCTCTTGCTGCTTTCCTTCCTTCTTTCTTTCCTTTTTGACTTCCTCCCTTCCTAACTTCTTTTCCATATTTCATTTCTCATAAGTCATTGAATGTATTTTGGCTGGCTCCTTTTTCCACACACAAACTGTCTCTTTCGCTCTATCTCATTCATACACATGTACCATCTGTACCTCTGCATTGTGTCGAGCTATCTCAGTGCACTACAATAAACCAGTTGTGATGTAGGCACACGACTGCACTGTGAAACTGCCAGTCGAGACATAATAGTCTAATGCCTCTGTGTCTATTATCTCTCTGATTCCGTCCTTTTCCTCCCCCTCATTTTCTCTCTCTTTCCCTCTGTCTCCTCCTCCTCTGCTCCCCTTAGAAACAAGATAAGTTTGTTGAAAACTCTTTGTTGTTGCAGGCCATTGTCTGTTGTCTCCTGTGAGTAACTTTATATCCACTGTGATAGATATGGCCAGACCCTGAAAAGATGTATTAGTTAATTAACTTAATGGTGTGTGTGTGTGTGTGTGTGAATATATAGCGCGTGTGTGTGTGTGTGTGTGCATACAGTATGTGTGCATGTATACAAGTGTGTATGACTAGTGAGTTTGTGTGTTTCTACATACTGTGTGTGCATTTATGCGTGTATGTGTGCTGTCTAGTGAATTGAGCAACATAAAGAAAGAGGCTCATTACCTCAAAACCAGGAAGACAAATTGGAACCAATGGTCTGATCATTCCTCCACTTATAATTAATGTTGCTGAGTGCTTCCATCCGAAGCGCTTACCCCTGCACTCCTTCACCACAGATTCACCTTTACCACATGATTTAACAGGAAGCATATTGTACAGGTGGCACTGGTGGTCTTGAGGTTCGAAAAGTGAGCACACAAGCAGAAAGTTGCCAGTTTGAATCTTTGCACCAGCTGGAGAAAATATGGTCTGGGGAAGGAAATGAACAAAAGGCAGTGTGTAGCAGACTGCGGTCGTATTGGGCATCTGCCAGGTGTGAATTTGTGTGCAGGGCATGACTGGAAAACAATCAGCTGGAGCTCAATCCACTTTCACCACTTAATTACGTATTTAAAAAAAAGCCTGAAACAAATTCATAGGAGCTGACTACTTGATTATTTATAAAATTATGTTTCTGATGAAGATACTTGTATCATACTTTTGCCAAATGCGAAGTCTCACCATGGAAATTCAGATAATTCTTAAGAAAAAAAAGGTGAAAATTGAGGCTTATTCCAAAAGACCAAATACGTTTTTGCAGTTGAAAAAGAAATCTACTGCTTTACACTTTTGCTTGTTCCTTAGAGGGAACCATTGCTAGAGCCCTTGATTGTAAATTGTGGGGAGGTTCAACTGAATAAGTATAAGCAAACATAAGGGATTCAGGCTACTTGATCAGAGGAAAATCAGTGTTGACCAAAATTTGCACCGTGGTCATTAAAAAAGAGTACTTTAGCAACTACCAATTTAGCATTGCACTCCTTTAACATTGTTGGACTCAGATGGACTGTTTAAAACAAACAGTATCAAAATCGACGCAGCCTAGATCACCTACAATGCAAACTGACCACTGGCAGTTCGGTCGGACTTTCTAACTCCATACCTCCGGAGGACAATGGAATCTGGTGTGTTGATCCTTTTGTGTGAAGAGTGGAGATGCACAGGTATGCCAGATTGATGGATTTGGTATCAGCCCGGGATGATTGATCCTCATTAAATACATTTTCTTTGTCAATGTCATTATGGGCTGCTAATTCAGTTTTTAGTGCCACTGTAATCTTTGGCCTCATGCTACCTATAAATCAGATGAGTTCCACACAATTAGGTATAAAGATAGCAAATTTGGGGAAAAAAAAGAGCCCTGGTATTTTTGTTATTGGCTGTCTGCCCTGAGTTGGGGTATTGGCAGAGAGAGTTGGATCAGTGCTTCCCCACAGTAGTTGAGACTGGAGGAAAAGCACATTTGGGCTGTTCATTGTTTTTTAGGAGCGTGTCTAAAATAAGCAACTTGATAATAGATGTTCAAATGTATAAATGATAAGCAGTAAGAACATTACAGCAGCTTGGCCAATCTGCCAAAGACTTAGGGAGAACACAGGCTGCACACAGTGACTAATAATGAATGAGGTGCAGCTGGTGAAGCAGGCAGCAGGTCAGGAGGGCTGACGAGGTAATGAGCCACAGGTGTGCAGGGATTACACTATGGGCACCTGGTGGACAGGTGAGGAATGGCAAACTGAAAAACAAACACACACACACAGACGGGCTCTACCGCATTCATGTGGAGCGTTCACTAAACTGGGGGCCGTCCAAAACCAGTTAATGGGGAGAAAGTGGACTATAAAATCCTCCAACAGCGAGTGTGCACTGGTGTTGACTTGTGGCCTGTGGTGGAGAATGGAGGAAAGATAATCTACATGTACGTTATCAATCATGATTTTAGTAAGGCACATTCACATTTTCTACAGTTTTCGTGCTGGCTTCATACAAAATCACAGAACATGTAGTGATGGATGTTTCCATCTCACAGAAAGGCAGGTAGTGTCTCCAACTACCTGATATTTAGTCACAGAACATAATATGCAGTAAGTATTCTACAGTGTTCAGCAGCAAAGAGTAATGTACTTTCACAGTTACCACACAGGAACAGACAGACACACTCAACACAATCCCACGTAAAAAGGGTTATCCATTGTTGCTGATGGACTGGAGGGGATTCCCTTTGAATCTGGAGAGTTTTAATTAATAAGCAGTGAATCATGGAGGTTGTGAAGGTCATTCTGCCCTCTCACCAGCGGTGAGTAATATAGCTGTATCTCACTCCTGTTCATCCTCCAAGGGATGAGTTTGTGTCTGTGTCTAGTATGTTAACTAAGAGATTCATACACTCATCAGTCAAATTTTAATTCCTATTTTTTTCTCTCAAAGCCAATTTTACATAGTTTTTTGTTGTTATCGTATGTAGTGGGTCTAAATCTGCAATGAGTTATATAGTGGACAAGTACCACACTTCCTGAGACTGTCTTTCAGAAATGGCATCAGCAGAACCTTCCTGCAACTGTAGAGAAACAAAGCATTCAAAGGGTCTCTCTTGTATAAATGCTCTCTGTGCCATGGACGAGTTACAAAATGCTCCACACTCCTCAACATGGTCACAACTGTTCACAACTGCAAGCTACACAACAGCCCTGCTACACACATTCCTTGACAAACTTTTCTTATTATAAACAGATTTGTTTGTTAGGATATGTAAAACTCTAAGAGAAACAAATGCATACCTTTCTAGGGAAACGTCCAGAACAAAAAAAAAGGAAGTAAAACTAGCTCAGGTGGATCAGGTAGAGTTAGTAAAATAAAAGTCACTAAACTTCCTGTAATAACACAGAACATTCCTCTTTATAGGAAAGTGTGTGGTTCTACATTGCAACATATTTACTTCCATAAAATGTGCTAAAAACACTTTAGGAAATGTAAAAAATATACCACGTGTTAACCTGTACCCTTCAAAATAGAAGTCTCTGCATAATTCACATATGAATTTACAGAAATTTACAGTACCCTGTTCATAATTTAGCGCAAGAACATACACACTACTACATCACACATAGTGTGCTGATAGGAATGAGAGTGATCCAAAGGAGACTGACATTGGTAGCCTACTCTGCAAAAAATACTCCACTTTAATAAGTAATTGACTGTCTTATTCAATATTGAAATATGATGTTTATGAACGCAAGAGAAGGTCTCTGCCAGTGGGGTGAGAGAATTTCATTTGTTTCCAAAACCGCTGAGCTTGTTTTCTAGAAACAAGCATTGGAGCCTCACAACAATAAAGAAAAAGGCACTTCACTTCATTGCTATCAAGAAAACAACACTTCATACAAGCTGATTTGTGTTTGGATGAAGTGAAAGGTAGTCACACAATACACAGATTTCCCCTGTTTAGGTTGAATAAAATTTTTTTCACTCAACTCCTGAATTCTTCCCTCTGCTTATAAATTTATTCACTCATCTTTTTCTTTCTTCCACAATGTGTGCCTACAGACTTCAGATAATAGTTTTTGTTCTATGTAAAGCAGCAGTTTACCAGGTTCCTATTTGAGTGGCAGGCATATGACTTTGAATGTGCACTTTGAATGTGGAATAATGAGACAGGTATTCATATTAATGCACTCTGACTTAAAAAAAACAGAATTGAAAGGAAGTCGTGCTCTGCATCTGCGTGGGCTCTGAGGACGGTGTGTGTATGTGTGTGTGGGACGAGAGGTGGGCTGTCGGTAACTGAGGAGCTTCTTTCAATGTCCAGCCTGAGCAGCTAGAGAGAGATAGGGAGAGAGAGAAAGAGAGTGGAGGTGTGTAAAGGGAGGGGGTGGAGGGAAAGGCCTTGTGAGAGATGGGAGGATGAATGCGGGGGAAGAGATAAACACAAGGGAGATGAGGAGGAAAAAGAATGGCGGTGCACCTCAATCATATCCTTTATAGCATTTACAACCACTTTTGTATGTTCTGTTTTGTCCTCCATTCTGTCACGGTATCTTCATATGCGCACAGGGCAGTCCACTTATCCTAGTGTGACACTACAGATGTATGGTCACATTGTTTAGTTGGATTTAATGTGTTTTTTTGTGAAAAGGCCAGACCTCATTGTACATTATTATGGGTTTAAGTTTAAACTGTTGTTCCTCCATTTTGCCATGAGGGGGAGTATTTGGTGGCTCTAAACAGGTATGTACTGTATGTTAGCCCATTGCAATTTGTTTCAAGGAATGTCAAAGCATGTCGGATGCTGTTGTAATGAAGTTGAGTGACTTTAGGAATAAAGTTAAATTGTGCATATAATCTACATCACCATAATAGGAATATGAAGAAATGTAAATTGAACAATTTCATCTTTTTTGTGAAATACTTCCTGTTTCTATAAAGGTTTGAGTTTAAGCGTCTCAGTGTGACCCTTACAAGATAGCTTTCTTACTAACCAAATTACAAGATACTTGTAGGTGAACACTCTCTCTCTAACAATATTTAAACCACTTCGTTTGTTGAAACATGCATTTTAGAGAAAAGATTCAGAGATTATTTGCATCCAATCAGAATCATCCTGCACTGTTTGTTTAAATGCATGTTCAATTGTGTCTGCAGTTGCATATAATATAGTGTCACCTGCATACAAATGGAGATAACTATTAACATGCATGCCTATTATAGGCCTATATATGTTATTAATATACACTGTAAAGAGGAAAGGACCTAAAATTGATCCTTGTGGAACCCCTTTGTTAATGTTGAGAAGTTCAGAGTTTATACCTTCACCTATGACACAATGAGACCTGTTTGACAAGTAATTCCCAATCCAGGAAAGGTTAGTGTTGTCAAAACTAATATCTGTAAGGTACTTCAATAACATATTGTGATGATTTTAAACATGTAGCAAAGATGGCTTAGATAGCTAAAGAGTGATAATTCTGTTAGAATAACAGAACAGCCTGCTGAACCAAATAAGCTGATGTCGCCTGTCACTGTTTTTTTCTATAGGCCTATAACACTAGCTAGAGGTCAGAGCAAACGTCCACGCAGCGAACGATCTGACCAGTGCATCAGGTGTAATAGGAGACCTGTGCAACAGTATCCCTAAAAGCAAGTAGAGAGAATCTCTACTCCATTGGTATGTGTTTTCACATTTCAAAGTAAGACTGTACAAATTACCTACTTAACTTACTTGTTTAAATACTTAGTTTGATTCCCTATGACCCAATGAGAGGGTGTCAGCACTTCCACAGGTGTTTTTCACAGCATTTTGACTTATCATAGCAGGAAACGCACACACAGTAACTAATAACATCAGTGATGGCTCTGTTCCATTTAGGTGTGCCAGTAAGCCATTATGGTGAGTAATTTATTAATCACACCTAATAATTAAAGTATTTTATCCAAGGTTCAGTGATGGTGATTTTTCAGTGATTCACTGACTACAGTTGCACGTATTTAAAGGGTTTACTTGTTCACCCACATTACTAAACATTATATTTTTCCACGTACACCAAGTGGTATCCATGCACACAGATCCTGACTTCCTTTCAAGTTAATTTACATCTTTTGATATTCACCTCTGAGATTTCTGCACTATTGTACTAAATAGGAGTGACTAGGAGTGCTGTGAAATACTTCCTCTGTCTTCCTATTTGCTTTGTCTCTTGGTCTTCCCCCTCCTCTCTATATCTTCCTCTCTGCACAAAAGCAAAACCTCTCTTACAAGGAAATATATAAATATATTAATTAACTGAACTGTAAAATCAATTGTTACAGCGCTGGGAAAAAAACAGCAGCAACTGCAATTATGTTGATGTTGAGCCAAAAGGGATTTTAGGGTCTGGGAACACTGAAAGGATCGATCTCTTTTATTTTTACTTCCCTGCTCATCTATTTCTCTTTCCTCTGTGGGCTTCCTTCATTCTTTTGGCATTCTGTCTCTGTTCATGTCTGTCTGTCTTGCTCTCGGTCTGGCTTCACAGGCCGGAGCTCTGGCTTGTTATGTCTCTTTTGTGTATTTTTTTGCTTATGCTTTGTAGCTTTTGGCTGGATGTTGTTGCACAAACTGTGTTAAACATGAAGTGTTTGTTTATATTTATTGGTTGGGCCTGATATCGTTTTATGGCAATAAAATAATCATATCTATGAACTGATGTTTTTTTGATATTTATATTTAATATCTGAGGTCTTATCTTCTCCTCCCATGACTTTTTCCTTCCTTCCTTGTCTTCACTGTCTAATCTGCCCTGCCTCTAACACTGTTGGTTTATTGCTTTGCTGAGAGTTCCCATTGTTAGACTTACTGTGTGCTTCAGTTTGAAAATGTGTCCTTGTGTTTAATCACTGTCTCTTTGTGGTTTGCATTCCTCATTCTCAGGAGAAAAGGAAGGAGCACTGTTGTCAATTTTGTTCTTGGCCAAGCAAAACTAGCTATCAGCACTACACACAAGGCTACACACACAGACAGGGGATGTTATTGATCTTCTAACTTTGTTCCAAACCTTGGTAACAACTAGAATTTATTTTGACCTAATGTATTATGAGAGAGAACAAAAGAGAACAATTATGTGCCTGTCCTGGTTTCTCTCTTCCTACTTCACACTTATATGTTAGCCCATTCCGGTGATAACCTTGGTACAAGTGTGCTGCTATCTGTTTGGTTAGGCTGGCGACACAAAATGGTATGTTTGAAAGCACTGGGACAAAAAAGTGGATTGCAAGACATGACTTGGTGGGAAAGTTAATAAAAAAGTAGAGAGTAGCGTCCTTGTAATATGATCTACAATAGAATATTTTGACTTCACAAACATACTGTAGCAGCATGTGGCATGAAATTATGATTTTACTTTTGCCACTACTGTGAATAGTCTTTGAAAGTAAGAAAGTGGTACAAATTGGCAACTTTTTGTGACATAATGGTGTTTTTCCAAAACCACCTGATTTCCTGATGCCCTTTAAAAGCTTTTTAAAATGTCTTTGGTTGTTACATGTACATTTTCTACATATTAGAGGTGTTAGGTTGTATTGAATTGATGACCAACCTACCTCCATTTAGTAGTCATTTACGCATTGATCCTTTATCTGACGGGGGTTTGTGCAAGTTAGAATCTATGGCCCCAACCATGGCTTTGAAATATCAGTAGCCTAACTGTGCTGTGTATTGATAAATCCATTGCGCTGTCCGTGGTGCTGAAGTAGCAGACGGATTTGTGATTACACCCTTTTCTCTCAGTCTGGCCCTTCTGTCAGTTTCATCTTAGATCTATAATATTCTCTAAACTATATACTATAAATACTAATTTCTATACTATATTGTAGCTTATATACTCTATAGAGTAGTGTCACCTTCATAATCAGAGTGACAAGTAGCAACTTGTAGTCGTGGGGTGCTCCCAGTCAAAAATTACTAAATCACGACTGGTTGTGATTGCATATGTTGAACTCCAGATAGCCCTCTATTAAAGATGGTCTCTCTTTTATTACTTATTTAGTTGTATTCTGCAAGAAAGATGACTATACAATCTGCTTTCTGACATTTGAACGCCACTCATGCTGTGATCCTCAAACAAATCGTCACAAGAGAGAATTTCAGATTCTTTTTGCTCTCATTCTGGATTTCCTATCTCTTTTTTGTCTCTCAGTGTTTTGTCTTTAATCTGTCCCTTTGTCTTTTCATATTTCTTCAGTCTCTTTGCTCTCCTCTGTCTCTTTTCCAAAGTCTTTCACTGCAACATTCTTGGTGCACAGCAAGAAAGACGTCGCCAGTGGGAGAAAAGTAGACTTACGGTTGCTCTTTTGAAGCATCACACAGCTTACAGCACAAGGGCATTGCTATGATCAGAGAGACAGATAGAGAGAGGGGGGAGATGAACAGAAAGTGAGAGAGACAAGAGGAAGGAGATTGACAAGGGGAAGGAGGGTGGAGACAGAGAAACAGACAAAATTGCTTACAAACATGAAAAGACAAGAAGTAAAAGTTGGAGAAAACATGCAAGAGAAATTCTGTATATTGCAGGAATGTTAATGAGAAAATGAGGAGAAGAGAAAAGACATGAGAAACTCAGAACCTGTGCAAAGAGGGAAATCACAGGGTTTAAAATTGAGCGAGTACGAGAGAAAAGACCCCGAGGAGGGATCTACCTCCTCCACCTCCTTATCTTCTGTTCCTAGGGTTTAGGAGGAGCATAACAGAAGACTCAGTGACTCTACAGAACATTCACAACTCCATACAAGAGTGAGAAAAACTAGAGAGGAAATTAAGGAGCAAGAGGTGAACGAAAGAGAGGAGAGAAGAAGAATAAAGAGAGAAGACAACAAAGGACAAAGGAAGAGGAGAAATAGAGGGAAGAAGAAGGCATGGGAGAACAAATTGGATGGACTAAGGATGATGGGTATGTGAGAAGAGGAAGAAAGATGTAGGAGAGAGGAAGATAAAGTGAAGTGAGAATTAAAGGGGAGAAAAAAGACTAGAGAAGAAAACATGAAAAAAGAGAATAAACAAAGGAATGGTTGACATTTTAGGAATTACACTCACTTGCTTTCTTTCTGAGTGATATGAGAAGATTTATAGTATATCAATATCATGTGCATAAGTGCGGAGCTGGAATCAAGACACGGTTAGCCTAGCTTAGCATAAAGAGTGAAAGCAGGGGGAAACAGCTAGCCTGTTTTGTCCAGAGTTAAGCAAGACTAAAGGTCCACAGCCACTCTAGCAGCTCTTTGAATGACACGTTCTCTAAATGCTAACATCAGCAGGCTAACATGCTCACAGTGACAATGTTACATGCTGATGTTTAGCAGGTATAATGTTTACCATGTTCACCATCTTAGTTTAGTATGTTAGCATGATACTATTTGCTAATTAGCATTAAACACAAAGTAAAGTAAAAGCTGATGGGAATGTCATTAATTTTTATTCGGCCATAAACCAAAGTACTGGACGAATTGCAATTCATTTACCAGAAGATGGAGCTAGATGAAAAATTAAGGGATCGCCAAATTCATCCTGGGGGGAACATGAATCTGGGACCAAAATTGAATAGTAATTCATCCAACAATTGTCGAAACATTTCATTAAATATTTCAACCTCCTGGTGGCACCAAAGAGAAGGTAAGATAATGACAAAAGTCATTAGGATTCACCCTCTGGGTACCATGAATGTTTGTACAAAATTTCATTGCCATCCAACAGTTTTAGAGTCTGACATTGCCATCCCTAGAGCCAAAACCCAAGTGTGGCAAAAAATAAACTTCTAAAACGTATTTATTAACTCGATGTATCTTGTTTGTTAAACATGTACAAAAACAGAAGGGTAAAAACCACAATTTGTGGTTTTAGGAGGAGTTATATGCTGGGACTATTTCTTGACGAACAACAGCCAGGCACAGTGACTGTGCGCAGAATCCTGGGGCTTGTCGTCATAATGAGGTTGACATGATTTGTGCCCTAACGGACACCAAAACCCAAACTTGTGCTTACTGGCCGTATCTGGCAACCTGCGCTACAGCCGGAGGCACTGCAGAGAACTACTGGGCAGATGGATAAACAGTTATTTTTCAAGACATTCTATTCAAGATATTCTCCCCATAAAATCACACATTGTCATTTTTCATTTCTGTTAAAATATAGAATAAAACAAGATACACAACAAGAAACACGAAAATAAGTATATCTCCAAAAATGTTGAACTGTTCCTTTTATCTAATAAAAGAATAAAAAAAGCAAACCAGATGAAGCCATTATTCTCACTCCCACTCTCCTGAACACCCTCTCCATGTTTGTCTTGCTTGCTCCTAAACAGGTGTAGCCTCTTCTTAGGCATTCAGCTCCGACATGCTTGGCCTCAAACTGCACACTACCATCAGCTCATCCAGCCTCTCATGCCTGTCCCTGCCTGTTCAACACTTGGCAGGCTCTCCAAAGAGCTCCTTTTATACTGTGACTACCTAAATCAAAATGTGACCAGTGTTTGTCAGGAAAAAAATTCATGGCTGGTGTGAAGAATCCCTCTGAAAGAGCATTTAGACCAGGTGAAACTGCAAACAGTCTATTTAAAGGGTATCAAGCTTTGTTTAGGCAGGGTGAATCACACTCTATTCACTACTTTTTAAAATTCGGTGGTAGGATTTACAAAACAATATCATGTATGGCATGTTGAGGGAAGAAATTCAAAATGAAAGAAATTTCTACTCATAAGGAATGTTACATAGTCAGAAAAGGATGCTGCTGGGAAACATGACTCAGAGTCAGAATACATTTATATTGAGCTTTTAAATTTTTTTTTTATTGTTATGGGAAACAACTGAGAGCTAAAGTTATAGTAAATGTGTTGCTAGGAGAAGAAAACAATCCTTGATAATACAAAGAACTCTTGTGGAGTTATTTTCTTTTGTTACTCAGCATTATCTGGTCATCCTCTTTTTGTCCCTCATAAAGCAATGAATTGACGCTGGAGTGAAACTGTCACAGCAGCAAGCAAACAATTGTTTTTTTCCAGAAAAGTACATCACAGTACAGCCTGACTGGGTACTGAGGTCCACATTTTTTTTTTTACAAAGCCTCTATTACTTTTTAAGCAGCGTGGTTTAAGGGATGGCATTGTCGGCCTGTCAGTCTGTCTGTCCACAACTTTGGGCCAGACTGAAATATCAACAACTATTGGATAGATAACCATGACATTTTGTAGAAACATTTCCATCACCCAGGCAATAATCTTGCTTGTACTGCCAACAAGTGGTAACACTCAGACGTATTCCTTTCAACCCATTGAGGTCAGTGCAGCACTGACCACAATGCAGCTGGGCACAAGTCACGAGATGATTTGTCAAAAACCATTGCCCATTGACGAGCAAAACTGCCCTCTTCACAATCCATCAGTACACACTGGGGAAGGGCAATTGAAGACATGGGATTGCACATTACAAGATGCAGTCTTGCATGCAAATTCACATGCCTGTTCACATTGGACTGTACAGGTGGGTGTTACTACCTGCTGGACATTTCTGCCTGTCGCACATAGCGCCATGAGGTCAGCTACAAGGTCATCAGCCACTGCTCATTGATGTTTCGTTCCTTTAACCGTAGAACATCTTCTGGTGGTGGAGGACATCGTCCTACCACCACCTAAAGCTTGTTTGATGGATCCCAATTCCTCCTCAGCCATAGCTAAAAGCTGCTCTTCTCTGCTTCCTCAGCGAGGTCTATAGTTGCTCTACAGAGCTTTGCCCCAGTTACACCTACGTCTTGAAGTAGCCATGGTGTTGATGTATTGATGAAGCCCTGACAGCCTACTTTCACTGTGTAGATGATGGTGGTCCAACCTGCCTCCCTGCACTCAGCTGTCAGCTCTGAATATTTTAACCTCTTTTGCTCTTGGGCAGCCTGCACTCCCTTCTACCAAGGAATAGTGAGCTCAATGACAAAAGTGTTCTTGGCAGCAGCAGACTGGAGCACTATATGTGGCTGGAGTAAGGTAGTGGTGATCTCTGAAGGGAAGTGCAGCTGTCTACCAAGGTCGACCCTCATGTTCCAATCCTTGCCTGGAGAAAGGAGTCTTGATAAGCCATGCAAACTGACCTCTCTGGTGTTCTCTCCCGACCTGACACATGTTGTTCAGCTTCCCTGTTGACCTTGCGACACTGCTTTGATCTTGTATTGCTCATGCACTGTCCCTGTCACCTCTGCCACTATCATGGCTTTGGACCAGAGACATGGAGCCTCTCCCCAGCTGAGCCCTGCTCATCCGTATTTCACCCTGCCAACAAGCTCCTGATGTGGCAGCCTTCTAATGGCATTGTCGACCTCCATGGGCTTCTGCCACTTCCAGGCTGTTCGGGTGGGGACCTTCTCGTGCTTGTAGCCCAGGGTGATGGAATGGATCAGCAGCTGGAGTGAATTCACCCCAAAAATGCCTGTGTCAGAGAAGCATCATGGTAGGTCCAACCATTTTCAGATGTACGAGTTAGCAATTCTGTCACTGGCTGCTGATGAAGGAAATTCACTTTCATCTTCAGTAGCCACATCACCCTTTGGTACAGTGTGAAGCGATAACACAACACCTTGTACATTCCCAGAAGTTGGCTCTGCTGCTTTTCCCATCTGCTTGTCAGAGAGCTCTGCATTATATTGCCTCCCTAGGCTTTGGATGGGCTGTCTGGCCAATAGGGGAATTTCCTCACTGCCTGCAACAAAGATGGTGTTGTCACTTCTGACTCCTTTTCGTAGAGAGAGACTTTAGAGACATGGAGGGCTTGAGCTTCCTTCTTGCCCATGTCACAAGTTCATTCAGCCTCTTCAGGAGCCTTGTTGTGCATGGAGCTGTCTGCAGGATGACTGCGATGTCATCCATTCTAAGCGGCGGGAGCCTCTGCCCTGACTGCAGTTTTATCCCTCCAAGGTCTGCCATGCTCCAATGAGAATGATTTCGAAGGCTACCACAAATAGGATGTAGGAGATGGAGCAACCCCATGGCAATACTTCCAATTGCTGCCATCCTGTTTTGAAATCCTGAAGGGCAAAGCACATATGAAGGTCCTTGAAGTTATCCAGATACCAGGGCACTGAATAAACCTGGGATGTAGAAAAACTCCATTGCAAAGTGCATAAGGTCCATGAAAAAACTCAGGGAAGTGGTGTGGGCTGCCCTTTAACGGAAGTGGGGCAGACATTTGCCAAACCAACCAGTTAGGTGGGGCAAAAATGAGCCCATTCCACACTCAAAAACAAACTTGGACAAGCGACACAAAGGTGAGATTTATGGGAAGTGTTTTCAAACAGTATTTTTCGGTTTTACAAGAGAAAAGCCTTGTATGTCTGATTAACTGCCATCTCCCATCAAGTGCAGCACACAGCTGCTTTCCAGGACCGTCACCCACACAGTGGATTAGGCAGTCACAAACAGGATAAAAGGAAAGCAGTGATTATGATGATGATTATTTTATAAATAATATAATATAAACAATTTTTTTCTGGCCTATCCTCCATCGTTGTATAGAAAAAAAAAATCTCTTTTTACTCCGCTGTTTTATCTACACCTCCCTGCTGTGGAAATGAAGCTGGACTCACTGGGTCAAATCAATGATGAATAAGAGACTTCAACTTGATTAACCCCGTCTGTCTGTTTAATACATCCATTTACATTCCACACACTGTTCCTTTTTTTTTTCTTTGATTAAGCTTTTGAATGGATTTAGATCATTAGTAATTTATCAATTTGTAATGCTTCACAGTGTTTTTCAGTACTTAAATGTATGTTCCCACAGGCTCTTGTGCAATCTCCCAACCCTCCCAATCTCCTTTTATAGCCCCCCCCCACTAATAATTAAGTCTCTTTAAAAGTGAGAGGAAAAACACTCTGGTTCTACCAAATCATTACTAGTGTTTCTAAAACTGTTGTGTTTGTTTTCAGGGCAAAACAGGTGATTTCATCCGGGAACTATTAACATACCAACAACCACCTGTTTACACCAGAACTAATGGATGTCTGTCACTTGCACCATCTGGCATCCCCTTTTTACTTAACTCCAATACATGCTGGCAGGGATGTAAAATGGTCGATGCAGGCGGGAAATGTGACATGAAAAAAACCTAAAGGACAGTGAGGAGCAGCCTGTTAGCCTGAGGGATGAACCGTAGAGGAATTTTTACTCAGTCACACAAAGACAGACAAATACATATACGCATAGACCAGCTGGGAAAGTACTGGAGTTATAATTATAGAATGATTATCTCTGAGATTTGCTGATGATGGGAGCTGTGTGAAAATCCACAGCTTGATTGCAGGAAAACATCTTTTCCATCAAGAAAAGATTCAGTGCAAGGGACACCCATAAGTCATGCCATAGCTGCCAGTACTTTATCATCAGACGCTGATCGGTCCGAACGAACCGTGGTGCGGACACAAGTGCATAGCTCGAAGCCCAGCAAGATGGATTCTCGTGAATTCATGATCTCGCAAGTCCAGTTGCCTAGCAAGGTTAAGCAACCACGGCATCTTGCTCTAACTGGGGCTCCTGGCACCGGGATGCCAGGGCCCCCTCCCGTCCTTCTCCAGTTCCCACCAGTCTATGCCAACAGATCATAGACATACACAGATCTTGCTCTCTTCATCATGCCTTCCCTTCATCAACCACCTACCGACAGCTTCCTCAAAGGACACAAAGGGCACCTCTAATGGAAAGGGAGAACACCCACCTGTTCCAGAGAACAACCACAGAGTTCACTAATTTCCCACCCACTGGCAAGAAATGACAATTGACAATGACACTGATAATTACATGGCCATCATTCTTAATGTGGCCCTCTGTTTTGGTGGCAATGGTTTCTACCTCTACCCTTCACTTCGACCCACGCTGCCATGCCTGGATTTCTGACTTGTCTAATTTCTCAGACAAAACTATGGTATTTACTTAAAGCAAACCAAAACCAATCAATCCAGTCAGCTTACACCCAAATTTTACTTTAAAACTCTTTAGTTTTAAACTCAAATGTTCAATATTTAGAGGTCTGGACCTGGTTTATATTGAAGCAATATAACACTGGAAGCAACCTTTTGTGTCTTTGTGGGAATAATTATGCCTTTGGCAAAGGGCACAGAGGCCTCTTTTAGAGGTAAAGGCATCTCAAAACCTTGTAGGGAGGAAGTCGGGGTGGATGGTTTGTTGTTTTGACATGTCTAACACCTGAGACTGTGGTTTGCAACCCATGTCCCACCAACAGTCAAACATCGGTTCTTTGTGATCATGATTATGATATTTCCCTAGCATTAACCAAGTAGTTTTAGTTGAGAAACATAACCAAACCTTAGCCAGAGATAGTGGATCAGAATTGATCAGAATGTAATTGTACAAAAGTCGTTGAGAAATGGAACCCTTTACAAACACTACAGCTTGGTTACTTCTGCCTACTTATTTAGTCTATAGCTGTATCATACTACTGTCATATACTGATAAGTTACAACGAATCCAGCAGTAGAATTAGATTCAATTTCTAGATCCCATTATATGCCATTATAGCACTTGTAGACTCTGTGGATGACAGCTATAGTAACCTCACGTCTGTGACACTCAGTGCTACGCTATGAGATTACACCGAAGGGCAGAGGACTTTTGAGGGCCTGTGAGTGAATGTAATTCAGTTTGGAGAAGGTGACATTAGGGCCTTCTTGAAAAAAAATGTGTCTACAGTTCTAAGTAGGGGCTTTGTTCTGACTGGAGTGGGGAGGTCAAAGGTTAGTAGAGCTTTGAGGAGCCTGGAGGCTGAGGGGTTGAGGTGACCATGGACCATGGGGGGTGTGGGACTGGACCATGACCTATTTAGTCTTTCAAAGGGCTAGATCTGATCTGATAAATCACTATGGAAAAAAGGCCAGTGATAGGCAACATTGTTTCAGCAAGGGGGCAACATAAAGCTGCTCCTGACTGAGGCTTCAAACATTAGAGTGGGACAAGAGGTCAGAAAAAGAGCAGATGGCCCATTGTGTTATTAATTTACTTTTGGGTATCTGTTGTTTCTCAGAGAGTGGAAAATCCTGTCCTCTTCTTCCCTTCCTCCTGTCAGCAGCAGTTAGCCACTGGACCGTACAGTCGGGCTAGATCTGCTTTCTATCATTCTCTATTGTCCCTTTGAATGTTCCATATGTGGACCTGTATGTGTTTGGTTTCTCTTTTTGGCTCTTTTTACACAAGCTCTCCTCATTGTCTCTTTAATACTCACACCACACTACAATCTCTCAGTCCTTCCTCTTTCTTTCTGCATCATCTACAAGTTTTTCCCCTCATTTTTTATTCTTATTCTTTTTTTGTCTTTCTCATGACTCATTCTGGTGAAGGCTCAGCCCTCCTTTTCTGTTCTGTTGCCAGTTTCTTTCTCTTTGTTACTTTCCCTTTCCCTCAGCTCTTATATTATTTCTCCCTTCTGCTTTCTATCTTTTGGCCTCCGATCCAAGTTTTCTTTCAGTATAAAAAGGTTTTAAATAACTGTGATTGGAGAGGTTGTCAGGGTGCAACAGGAGATCTGTCACTTAAACAGCAATCTAACCCACGATTTTGATTCCTCACATTGAGGATTTAATGTTTCCTCTGCAATGTTGAAGATCTGAGAAAAGCTATGCTCTTCTGTGGTGTTCAGGTTAGAATGATGGATGATTTAAAAGTGGACTTTGCAAGAGGCAATGATAAAGTTTGACAAAGACAGTGTTGGCTTTCAGACCTGCTCCCTTCGGCAGACTATGACCAGAATTGATAATTTCAAATGTGTTTAACGACGCATCCCTAATTTCTCCTACAAAACATTTCAAGTTCATGTCCCTTTTATTAGGACACAACCAGGTGGTGTTTAAGTATGGCCTTAAATGTCTTTGACATTTTAAACAGTTAAACTTTCATCCATCCATGCACAAATTAATGAAAGTGTACAAATTATGTCAGTACATATTCATTATTGTTACCACAGTGGATCAGTAAAGACAAGAAAAAGTGGTTAAACTGGTTAAATTGAGAATCATCTGTATTCCAGAGCCCACAGATCTGTGCAGACTGTAGAACACACCCCAGGGGCCTATGACATGCATTTGAACACTTGCGTCTATTTCAGTCATGGCGTGTTGTTGTATGTCAACATACTGTATCAGGATATGCCGCTGTCCTGTTTCCCAGTGCCCATGCAATAAAATTAATGATGACTGAATGTGCATTTAATTTCTTCATGCCCCATCTATACCTGGCATTAACATGTGATCCGTAGCTGATTATACAGACCAGCCAGGCCAAACTGGATTTCATCTCCGTCAGGTGTAAATACAATCTGTACAGCGTGACCACATTTTTAAGAAAAAGTCTGCTCAGCAAAATGAAAGGTCAGTACCTCCGCCTCTTCCTGCTAACTTAAGCAAGCCTGGCAAAAGCTACAAGTAGTAGCAGTAGCTTGCAAGTCTTCCCCTCGCTAAAAGCGGCAAACGGCAGTCCATGGCATTGATTCTCTTAACCTGGAATTCGCCATGTTCGTCGACAAGGACGCCAGCCTCGCCTAACTAATTTGCTGATCTGATCAAAATGCAGGCAGAATTGAGATAACAAGAACGCTTATTAATTAACACCAGGTGTAAATGCAAAGGCCCGTGGATGAGATGTCATTTTTACATGTTACAGACAGATCGCATGTTAATGCCAAGTATAAATGGTGGCCCTGAGCGTCAGAGTCCTGGTATTGTGCATGCTAGCTCACTGTCACACTGTCATGGCTCGGGACACTTGAATAGAACAGAGCCATCATTAATCTTATTAGTAACGCCTGTGCTTTTCCTGCTATAACAAGTCAAAATGTCTGGTGTGAAAACTAATGGCACGACCCAGCTACTGTACTTACTGACTACTTCTTCTGTCTGTCTGGTGCGTCCGGTGTGTACTATGGGTATCAACGTGGCCGCTGTGTCCTGCACTTAACTCAAACTCCGACACCTTTTCCACACATCAGAAACATGTTTCTTGAATATGTTGACCCATTGGACATTGCGATGTTGCTGTTTTACGTGATCTCAACATTTACTTTGGCGACTATAATGTTTTTATATGAGGTAGAACTGAGCTGCAAAAATAAAACCCAAGCAGTTATACTGTAGTTTTCATGTAAATGCAACTAAAGGCTTGTCTACACAGGAGATGTTTCAGTCGAGTTTTTCGGTCCTCCATCTCACGTGCGTCTGGCAAAACAAATCCAAATTTATTTTAATCAATACAGCTGTCTAACCAGGCCACGTAACGGGTTACGTTTCACTCACGCTATATGCACGTAACTGCGACCCAAAGCATGTTTTTAATGCTTCAAGTCTATTTTCTTGCCTATGTTTCATGCCTGTAACTACAGTGGTTGTGTGTTGGGCTCTGAGCACTACCACAATGCAGGTGACCTACACTCAGTACAGTGCCTGAAGAAGATGGAGATGGAGCTCCGAAGCTGCTACTGCTGCTGCAGTGCTGCGTTCACTATGCTGCATATGTAGACACAGTGTAAGGTACACTTAATCACTCACACCATTGCTACAGATGCATGTCACCACATTGAAAACAAAGTGCAACTTTCTGAATCCAAATAATATTTATAAATTGTTTCCAACTTTGGGAATGCACACACAGCAAGGTGCAGACCAGTATGAGTTTCAGTACAAATACATTGAAATTGTACAAAAGTTTGGATTGAAACAGCGTATCAAAATGGATTGTCAAACAAAATTGACACCACGAGTTTCTTGTCTCTTGTTGTAGAGGACAACTGTTTATGTGGGTTTCATTGTAGACTAAAGACTACTTTTATTGTCAGGTGTAAATGTGCTCTATATTCACCTGACAAACCTATTTTTACATGTATGAATGTATGTACTCATTCTCGTGTTTAGACTCTATTTGAATGCAAGACATATGCCAGGTGGAAAGGCTTCAGTCTGGCAGCCAACAGAGTGTAGACGACACACAGGGCAGGTGTGTCATCTCTCTGTGTACCTAGTAGTGAGCCCCCTGTTGTGCTTGTGGCTGGTGTTTGTACTGACTCTGACAGGCTAAAATTGCTATGTGAGTTTGAGATGCCAGCTGTGACTCACCCAATTGTCCCTCTAACACTGGTGTAAGCCTGCACTTGTTTGTTTCCATGTGCAGTGTTCATGTTGCTGCGGTAAAGCTGCAAAGCATCGCAGCCACACACATATTAAAGTTCACAGGACATTATGGGCAACCTTGGATGAGCATGGCTTGAAAAGAGAGTTTCACCCAGAGCATTAATCGTCCACATCAACAACTACAATTAAATGCAACCTTATATTACATATTTTACAACATTTGTATGGAGTAATATGCAGTATCTCACACACACACACACTGTGCTTTCCTCCCTCTCTAGTCCCATGATACTATTTGTATTAGGTTGCCTGGTTCAACCACTTATTTGTTGTGTGACTGACACTCTGGTGAACCTGCAGTAGTTTAGAAGATGAACACAAGGATGCAATAGTAAAGCACAATATTTCACTTAAAAAATGAAGATGAAGAGGTGTGAGTTGGTCAAGACTGTGACCTGTGCCCTCTGAAATGCCTCCTCATCAGATGATAGTGTAGGAATAACCCATTCATCTTATAGAGCCTGACCAGATCCCTCTGCACTGAACACCCGCAGGCACTCTAAGGTTTATAGTGGTTATACTGACAGCATTAAAAATTAACCAGAAAAGTACAATATTTCTAGTGTATGTCTCTCATACTGTCAATTCACACCCGAGGGAGAAATAAATTCTCCTTGCCTCCAGGTTGGAGAACAAACCCGCCCCCCAGTGAGAGTAAAGTAAGCTCATTTTCTGCCAATTTCTTCTCAGTCTTCCATTACATGTTGGGTTTCACTAAGTTGTATGATTCAAGTGTTGTTGGTGATCTGGTTTTAAACAAGCGTCTTGATCCAGGGCCACAAACCAAGAACTATGTCACCTAATTGAGAGGACAAGACAGTCTTGATCTGAGTCAGATTAGAAGATCAATATCAGTTTTTTCTGGGATGTATTTAGCCTAGCTCAGCACAAAGACTATAAACAAAGGGCAATGGTAAACCTTGCTTGGACAAGAGTTACAAAAAAGCAATGCCTTGAAACAACTCCAAAGACTGATCCTGAAACAGTCTTGTCCTTAAAAATAGTAAACCCTTTTACATCTGCTGATCTCTGCTGGTACACCCATAAGAGAGGAAAATGGACAGGAAACTGGAATGGTGTAAGACATCATCATGACATCAGATGTGACAGCTGTGGGGAACACTACATCTGTGAAATGACAAGGACCATAGACCTGAGACTGACAAACACCAGACCAAAACCGCTTACAGCACTGACTGCAAGGGGTCAAAAGTCATTAGCCAAGAGTCAGTGGACGGCCAGAGAAAGGTTCACAACATACAACTTTTGGAGCTTTATGCCAGTATATAGTTATGGTTTATGGTAATTTATTTGGTTATCAAAAATTATAACGGGACAGGAGATGATAGTGCTGAAATATAAAAACATTAGAAATAAATTTCAATAGAAGAATACATTAATAAATACTGTAGATTTTAACACTGCTCATAGTTTGCTGTCTGGCTTCCAATTCTTTCTATTCATGTCTTTCTCGCTATTGAATCGCTCTGCAGTGGTCCAGGTCTCAGCAATAACAGTTTTAACAACATTTTAAACCATTTTTACTGTTACTAACTTTTAGTAACTATTTTTGTTACTACTCTATAGCAAAAATGTTATTTTCTTAGCTTGTAACAATGGCTCAATGTCAGTTCTAGGAAAAATTATGGGAGATGGACTTGCAAGTAAATGTATTGGTGATCAAGAGGGTAATTAAAATTAGGATGCAGCTCGTTATGCCCTTTGGTTTGAGTGAATAATGATTCATTCACATAAATTAGATGAAACTGTTGGGAAAGCTAAAGGTCAAATACATACCCCCTCCTTATAATGCCTGTATTTTCTGATGAATAAATACAGTATAAGCAACCAAAATTAAAAATGTCAAAATATTCCTTGAAAAATCAGGTAGAAATCTTGTGTTTCTTGAGGGAAACATAACACACATTACATGCTAAGTATGCAGCATACTGCAAGCTGAGGTGAATCATACATTCTGATCACATACTTAAATATAACCCACAATCGTACATAGCTACTATCACAGTATCACCGCGCACTATAATTCTCACTTTAAAACATTGAAACCTGGACCTCACACGTGGTATTCTACATCATAAAGCAAAAGCTGGTGTGTGTGTGTTTGTGTGTGTGTGATCGAGACAGAAAGCTGTGGTGGTGCCATAGATCAGCAGGCCAAATATATATTTTCACTTCCTCCATGTGTAAGGGGACACTCAGAACACACCAGTCTCATCTCCTGCTGTGTGTGTTTGTGTGCAGATGTCCGCTGTGTATTTGAATCAGTCACAGCACACTGCCTCCCAACACAGCTGAAAAATCCCCTCTCACGGCCCACTGACGAAAACAGCCCATTTGGACAGAAAGATCACAGCACCGGAGGCTTTGGAATAGCTGCTTTCTCTGCCTTTCATTTGAGAGTCCCCTAATAAAATAATGATGAGCCTGCTCAGAAAATGATGAGGGGAATCATTCTGAGGTAAAGATAGCCATGTGGATTAAGTGCAATTCACCAAAGTCTTTGTATCTGATACTACTTATTTTATCACAAAATACACAAATTCACATTATTAATGAATCAATGGATAAATTATGTTTATGCTAGACTTTCATTTTGAAGAAGCCTTTATATCCCATGATAAGAATTTGGCTCTAAATTGACTGTTTCACACGTACATGTTTACACATCACTGAATCTTAGGGACGTCAATTTGAACAAATTTTACTTGTTGAGTTGTTTATATCAGCATTTTACAAGATGGAGGCCAGAACTGATATTGAACACACAGTGTAAGAATCACTGACATGGTGGATTCAGACTAAAATTACAGACATGCTGGGGTAATGATTACCTTAGCCAAACTCCTCTGGAAAACTAATCCCTTCCCAACAGGCCTGTTGTCTAAAATATGGCCAAATTCGTATGTTTTGCCTTTTCTGCATTGCAATGATAAACACGCTAATGTTATGGTGTGATTCACTTTGTGTAAGGGGTGTGTGCCGCAGCTTACTCTATTACACTGATCCCTACAGGATAGGAAAAATGTATTATTTCCATAATATCATCAATTTTTGTGTTGATTGACTAGTACTTATGCTTATGTATTCATACTGTAGCTGTGACAGGCTATGCCAAAATTGATTTTAGATTATTTAATCTAGTAATAAAAACATGTTTTCTCTATTTTTTAAACACATTTTTGTATTACTGGAGGGATCTGCCTTATTATGCCTCGTTCCAACACACTGATGCCTGCAGTATATCTAAAGAAAATTACTGAAACATCTGACACACACACAAGTAGAATTATAGTATCTTGTCTCATTGCCAACCTGTCTGTAACATCTAACCACAAGTTGCCACTTTTACATTTCTGTTTGTGTATGGATTTAAAAAGCGAGATACAATGTGTTAAGACTGGAAGCAGGTTCACCTCTGCTTCCAGTCTCAGCGCTAAGGGAAGCTAATCACTTCCTGGCTCCAGCTTTGTACTTAATCCTGCAATAACACAGTTTTTGGACACTTGGATGAGACGGAAACAAGCTGTAAACATATAATACTGACCTAGTATCACCTTTTAAGTTGATATGGTATGATATATAGTATAGTTGTCTATTTACACATCCAGCAGATACAGAGGAACATTAGCATTAATTTTAAGTTGCTAAGAGAGTGACTGGAGCAAAATATTAAAGTTGTCACTGTAAAACCAAAACCATGAGCTGAAAGTCGCTAAAACACTTAGTGGAGCTGAGGGGAACTGCAGAGTCGGGTGATAATTCTCTGCGCGTTCCTCACTACGAGTGACCCCTTTCACATTATATTTAGTCATTTGACCAATTGTTACAGTAATATAAAAATATTGATTAGAGCAGTTTTAAATAGTGTGACATGTTTGCAGTAAATGGCCTGCCTCTATTTAAAGCTCAAAAATATGCCTAAGACAATTTGTGGTTTCAGGGGAAGTAACAACAGCTGTAACTACTGTATTTCTTGACAAACAACAGTTTATCATCCGCCGAGTACTTCTGTGTAGAGTATCTCTGGCTATAGCACTGATTGCCTGGAAGTCACTGTGCCCAGCTGTTTTTCACTAAGAAACAGCACTTAACTCCCTCTAAAACTACAAATTGACGCTCATTTCTCTGTATATTCAGATTAAACAACCATGGTAATTACTGAGCTTTAGATGTGGTGGTAGGCAGATTTTTGAACTTTGGAGAGAGCCAAGCTAGCTGTTTTCCTGTGTTTCCAGTCTTTGTGCTAAGCTAGGCTAATCGCCTCCTGATAGATAGAAAACTGGCATGTAATAGAGATGAAAAAGAAGAGGGAAAGGGTGTAAATGGGGTCTTCTTAAGCATGGTTCGCACAAAGGACCCATGCCAGTCCTCATAATTACTACATAACCACACACAAACGCGTGCACACACACACAGCCTGACTCCCACTGTCCCCTGCCCAGCCAAGGCCAATTAAGTTGGCACTCTTTTTTGGCCTTAACTAAACTCTCACACACCTGTGCACACACACACACACACACACACACACACACACACACACACACACACACACATACATACATTTTTACTCAAACACAATCACACACTCTGTCTTTCCCTCTGTGTCTCTCACTCTCTCTAACAGGGACAGATGGACATGTGTGTGGCTGATAAAGAAAGGTTGGCTCCCCTCCCCTGAAAGACCTCAATGAAGATTGATAGCACCACTTAACTAAACATACACACATACACACTCACACACACACACACACTCTTAGATTAATAGTCGGGCTGTTGAGATCTTTCTGGAGAGTGTTTGTTTGCCAGAAGTTTGCAAAACAGAGCAAACTTAAATTACCTTTGACTAGAACATTATTGGGTGTCGTCATGATCAAACTTAAGCTCTGTGTGCGCGTGTGTATGTGTTTCTGAACGATGGCATATTTGGGGACATACATTGAATTTAAACCAGTTGACTGGGTATGGTTGTCATAGTTAGCCACTATGCCCCCTGATCCTTTTGTCCTCTTCTGTATCTGCCTTCCCCTGTGTTTCCTGGCGGTCCCCTGTCCGTCTTGTTTGTGTGTGTGTGTGTGTGTGTGTGTCTGGGTTCTGGGCTGGTTTCCAGATCTCCCGGCTGCTATTGATTACCGGCACACCTGATCATCATCATCATCATCAACCACCACAGTTATCTACCGGGCTCATCCACACTTCCAGCGCCAGATCGTCTTCGTACCCAGCACGCGCGCTATACGTAACGGCTCAAGTAAGAAACCTGTTGAAGTTTGTCTGTACTTACCTTATGGTAACATTGTCTGTCTGCGTTGTAGACCTCTGTGCTGCCGGTGATCACTTCCCTGTGCCACGGCCATCGCACTCTAGTCTCAGTCTCAGCGTGTCTTCACCCGATCAGCCCAGCCTTCAACCACGCCAGCCAGTCCAGAACCCGCTTCCCTGGTCTCCGCTCAACGCACCACTCTCCAGCCTCCGTCCAGTCCGGTCGAACTCTCCGTGCTACAACGCACTTCGCCAGACACGCCGCGATCTCCTGATCTTTCCACACAATAAAACTGTTCAGACCTTGATCAGCTCTGTCCGTGTGTCCTGCTTTTGGGTGCCAAGTTCGTTCCACATAACAATGGTTTGTCAAACTGTGAACCAAATTGTCCCCTTTTGGGTTTCTCTCTTGCTGCACTGAGCTCAAGGTAAAATGGTTTGTGTCTTCTTTGAGACTTAAGTTAAGGTTAAAGTTAAGGTTATGGATATACATAGACTGTAGCTGAGTGTTTGGCTGTTTCATTTTGTCCGATGTCAACCCTGTCTCCTTGAAATTCCATTTATGTATTGCTGATTTGCAAAACTTATTTGCGCACAGATTACGTTTTTTATCAACACTGTAGGAGAATCAACTACTTTAATAAAATAATTACACTTTAATACTCGTTAAGGGGCACCACCCAGTTAACCGGGAAAACAAAAACAAACAAACAAATGAATTAAAATTAGACCATTAAATTGATCAGTCTCTTAAGGATTGAATTCTTTTCGAAAGATTGGCAAGAGGTTAACTTCCTGAATTAATAACATGCTCATTTCATGTCCTACAAAAATAAATGTTGGGTTACACATCGAGGAAACGTGCTGATTAATGTTAGCTGGATTACTGATTGGTTATATAGCTAATTCACATTAATTTAGACTTGGGTTCCAAATCAAGAATATCACAGTTCTTTTACTTAGGAATGTACTTTCAACTTTTATGATGATCTCAGACCACATCAGGGGCTGAGAGCAGAAAGAGTTGGTTTACGTGTGTGTGTATGTGTGTGTGACAGATAAGGGAGGAGAAGATGTTTTTAGTTTCTCCTCCTTTAGTTAAACTAATCCAGAGAGTCAATTTATTGTGATTAAATTTTGCTGTTCTGCCATTTGCATTTCCACAAGACATGTCTTTCCTCCGGGGTGGAAAGTTCTGGTCTTGTCTGGCAAGTATCCAAATTTACACACGTAAACGATGTGGCTGTATGTTGGTGAATTTGGGGAGACAATCAGCCCCCCTTCTTTTCTCACTACACCACCATCTGGAATTCAGCCTTTTGGTGGAAATGTTTTCCATGTTAGTATCAGCAAGCTCTTGAATGCAGATGGAAAATTCAAAAAGTTACTTGTCATACCTCTCCTTTGTGTCAAACGGCCTGTTCTTCGTTTACATCCTCTTCTTCCTATCCTGTCATCACGATTACCTCTTCCTCCTCTCACTTCTATTCATCTCCTACCTCTCTCTTCTCTAATCTTTCCTCAATGTCTCCTTCCTCTCCTCTCATCATCCTTATTCTCCAAAAGTTTCGTCATCACTTCTGTTTCTCTGTTTTTCTCTTTTCTTTTCCCTTCCCATCTCCAATCTTCTCTCACAATACCTCTGCTGTCTTCCTCCATCCTTCCCTTCCTTGTTTCCTCAGTTGATCCTTGCTCTGCCTTCATCATGCTCTCTTTTCCTTCCCTCTGTCTTTTCCTCTCTCTCATGTTTTCTCTTCCTCTTCCACATCCTTGTCTTCTCTCTTTTCCTCCCCTCCTGTACTTAACCTCTTTGCCCTGGTCCTCTCTTCTACCCCATTTCCTACTCTCCTCTTTACACCCTCTTTCTTTTTACCTATCCAACTTCTCTTCCCTTGTCCTCTTCTTTAGTCCTCTTCTTTAGTCCTCTCCTCTCCTGGGTGTTTGACAGCTCTTATAAACACCCACTAAAAGCCTCTGTCACAGGCTGCTGTTAGCGCCGCACTGTTCAGCCTAATTCACCTTCAGTGGAAAAAGGCTTTTACTGGCTGCCATTTTGGCTGTGCGCATGGATGAGGATAATGTGTCAGCACATCCAGTGTTTTGGGGGAAAGCCCAACAATTTTCATGTTGAACTGACAATGTCAGATAAAATTGTAGTGGGAAATCTGGAAAAGTTACAAGACCAGAAATGTGAAATTGAAGACACTTGTGTTTGAAAATAAAGGTTGAGAGCACTGATTTTGGCTTAGAAACAAGGGTGCAATGTAGTGAAACTTACCAAAACTCACTTTACCCAGATTTTTATTTGCTTTTTGTTTTTTATATGCTGACATAGAGCCAGAACATAAATGCAGATAAAAGTAAATGTATTTTTATGTGCCCTCCACTAACAGAGAAGACTAGCCTATATAATTTCATATATCCAACAACAATATTAGCTAGGCTAATGTCTCCTTGACATGTAAGTAATTATGTTTCTAATACTTAGTCTCTATTACAACCCCTCTGTTGTGTGTTTTTAGTTGAAAGGAAGTATTATGTGTGGTATTAGCACACTGTGTGTTTTAGCTGTAAGCATTTGTGAAACCTTACTGCTGAAGACGGAAGACCTTCCACAAGTAAGTTCAGACATCTAGAGTAGTTCAAGTTACTGGTATTTATTGTATTCAAATGCTTGGTAGCAAGATAGCAATTTTGAACAAGGGGCTGTGTCTGAAATCCCTCTCTTGTTTACTGACTAGTCCTTACTAAATAGACCATAGTTTACTCTAAGGTGAGCAGTATACTGAGATGAAGGACACTTGTGAATCATCATCATTTAGCGTCATTGCAGGTTAGCAGGAAGTGTACTTGCCATGGACACTCCCTTTTACAGTCCATTGATGGAATTTTCAAGGGCACATAAAGTCCATAAATTGCACACTCAAACAGACACAGCCACAGTTTTCTTAGTCTCTATTATTCTCTTTGGAGTCTCTTTGGAGTCACTATGCGTGCACAATGAGTTCATGTACTTCTCGGTTTACTCTACTGCTCTGTTTAGCGTTCTTAAAGACTACTTTACAAAACTTACTGAACATATTGAGCACTTTGCAAAAGTAAGTTGTCTTGGCTCAAGTCGACCAGTTGAACAAGTCTTTAAAACTCAAACACCCCACTTCTCAGTCCACTTCTTACTTGTTGTACAGTGCTCTTCTAAGGATTAGTGGGGAACAACTCCAAATCAGTGGCAGATTGGTCTTGTGGGGATTACTAAAACATGTGACTTTTTTGAAGATTTACTGTGATTTACATTTTGAAAACTTAAATGCTTTTCATCTGGGCTATTACAGCCCATTTAATCTTCTACTTATTCCAAAGGAAATTAATAGGATGTATTAAACTTATCACTTCCTGTAGGCCAGATTACTTCCGAAATGAAAAAAAATGAAAAAAGCTTTTATGAACTGGATGTAGGTTGAATCGCTTGGTCAGTCATAGAGAATAGTGAAAACAAGATTTATGTATATCTTTACATTACTTTAATATTTAGAAAAATAACACAATAGTGCATTGTCTCAAAGAAGCCACGCAGATGGGCTGAAACTGAAATATCCTATAAGTGTGTGTGGTGGCTGAAGGATGGATGGATGAGAATGAAAGAATACCTGGCTGTCTAACAATAGATCCTTGCTTTCCACAGACTGATGCTTCAATAAACAAGGATTCAATCCCCCCTTGGCTTCCTGTGAAGACCATGTGTTTGATGGAGCTGGAAGCTCTGGCTCTATTGTCCTGCTGGTTTAAATAGCGAGAAAGTGTGTGTGTATGTGTGTGTGTGTTTGAGCCCCTCAGGACCAAATGAGAGTGCCTGCCACTGGAAGGCAGCCATAACTAGCACACAGGGGACACGCACAAACACACAAACACATTCTCTACTTCTGTTTCTAACTCTCTGTTTTTTCCACTCAAACACACACTCGCAATCCCTTGGTCCCTGTGTGTTTTGGGGTTTAATTATGTGATTTTTATGGCATAATCACTTGGCCCTAATAAAGCCAAGAGATGCACACACACGCCTGCTTAAAACACACAAAATACGCACACACGGCATGTTTAGATCTGCCCAGTTTATATTCCTTTGTCCTAAGCATTATAGCTGTCAGCGTCGTCAGTGTTGAAATGACATTGTTTTGTTTCAAAATACTGCAAAATATCTTTCTCTATGGTATTTTGCTTTTATTAAAAGTTTTGATTTGCATTGAAATTAGTCTCAGTTTTAAAAAAAGATGGATTGTAGCAGTGAAAGAGAAACTGACTTCAAAGTCTAATCCATACTTCCACTATAGCACTCCCTTGATGACACATCGTCCAGGACTACTACTACTGGTGGGTTGATGATAGATATCTGTCTGAGGCAACCAAACTAAATGTACTCTTCACCCGAATAGACAGTCTCTGTTTGTGAACCAAGATTATGTCTTATCTGAGAATGAATAATTGTGTGGCATGGATGTGTGGACTATGTCACAGTGTGTGTTTGTGTGTGTCAACACACAGTGGTTTTGAAGTTTCTTGGTTGTGATTTCCAAACTTCCAGGGCTTTTCCCCAGACATCAGAAATTCAAAGAGAAGCTCTTTGAAACCTCTTTGAGAAAGAACCAAAGTCTTTAGAAATGTCTTCAGGGAATGATTGTGAACTGTGTGGTTGTGTGTGTTAGTGTGTGAGAGAGACACACAGAGAGGGGGAAATAAAGTGAGAAGTCCCCCTTGATATCAAACACTTTTCTGAGAGGCATAGTTCACAGAGCTGTGATGATGCATTCGTTTGATAAGGATACCTGTTGAAAGCAGTGTGTGTGTGTGTGTGTGTCACGATGCCAAAGGATGGAAGAGGAGAGTCTGGTCTGGTTCAACACTCTTTCAAGACCAAGGTGAAGATTTGATTTAAAACAAAAAGGAAAATAGTTTTGTTTTGCAACCTTCATAAAACACAGTAAGGAAGCAGTTGATGAAGGTCCTCTGTTGCACCTCTGCAAAATGTTGCTATGAGCAATATTTTTGGTTTGGTTGTACAAAAAGGTTTATGTGAAGATATGATTAGAAACAGGCAGTAGTTTGACATTGAGATGGTGCATTTGAAGTGTAAAAGAATTGTGCCATGGTTTTGTCCCTCCTGGTTACAGATTTTACAGTTTTAATATGACTGAATCACTACAATCTTTATTAAGCTGGCCAGACACTATGCATTTTTATTGATCATGTAAGTTTTGTTAACTCACACTACACATTTTAATTGGCGTTTCTGCATGGCCAGAACCTGCAACTTTTATGCTCACACAGTGCAGATCAACTGGCCGGCCACGACGTGGAGCTCAAACTGAACGTATGCACAGAACCCCCGGTTGGTTTTGTCTATTGACAATCAAGTTTATTTAAACGAGATGGATCAGTCCTCAACAATGTTGACTAAAAGAGAGAAAGGCAGCATTACTTTGTGTAATTGTCACAGTTTGCCTCTCAGTCCTTTCCTGCAGCCACACACTCTCATCCCCAGCCCTCTGGATTATTCTCTCTGTCCCTGTGTCCAGCCCCTGCTCTCTTCTCCCACTCCATGTTCTTTACTTTTACTCCCCAGACCTGCCATCCTCTTGCCATTCACCAGATGTCCTCAGACTTTCCCTCCTTTCCTCTTCACCTGACTGCCCCACCCATTCACACACCTGTTCCCGCTTCTCGTCAGCCCTGCAGTCACATGAGCTTCCTCATCCATCTCCCCACCTGCATCTCATCCCCTCATCAGCCACTTACCATATATGCCAGTTCATTGACATTGTTCCTTGCCAGTTTGTTAAGTCAAGTCGCCATGTGTTACATGTCTTGCTTGTTAGCCTCTGTTTTCTGTTCATCCATTGTTCCTGGGACCTGTTACCTGCCTGTTACCTGCCTGTTGCCTTTTTTGTTTTTTTTTTTTTTTTTTTTTTACTTTTGATTTTGCCTGCTCCTTGTTGAATGTGTTTGCCTGTTTGGACTGCCTTCTCTGTTTTTTTACCCTTGCCTGCCTCACCATCCTGTAAGCCTTTGTTCCTCATTGTGCTTTAATAAATTACTGAACTGCATCAGCTCTGCTTTTGGTGTCTGCATTTGGGTCTTACCCCTTGTGTTCCTGTTACCCTGCTAGCACCAACAGTGATTGTAATTCTACTATGAATGGAAAATAGGAAGAAAAGAAGAAAAATATGGAGCCGCAGATGTCTGGAAGATGTAGACAACTGTATCTATGTGTATGGTGTCTGTTCTGCAGCGAGAGTTACGTTTTATATCACAGCAGTCTCAAGACAACAGTTTTAGGCACATCATGTAAAATACTACTCCAATAATATTCAAACAAGCTCACTACAGTTTATGACAGATCTTTTGATAGCAGCCATGAGGAGAATCGGGCCGTGGAACTGCTCAGACAGCCAAGCAAAATTTTGGATATTGCTAGAAATCCATCTGATCGTAAGAGAGCCAGATTGTTGATCGTTAGGTGATTATACAAGCGTTGTGACCCTCAAACTACACATCTAACAACTGATCTAGTAGAAATTTTGCCTGACTCTAAAATTTGTTTAATAAATTACTGAACTGCATCAGCTCTGCTTTTGGTGTCTGCATTTGGGTCTTACCCCTTGTGTTCCTGTTACCCTGCTAGCACCAACAGTGATTGTAATTCTACTATGAATGGAAAATAGGAAGAAAAGAAGAAAAATATGGAGCCGCAGATGTCTGGAAGATGTAGACAACTGTATCTATGTGTATGGTGTCTGTTCTGCAGCGAAGTTACGTTTTATATCACAGCAGTCTCAAGACAACAGTTTTAGGCACATCATGTAAAATACTACTCCAATAATATTCAAACAAGCTCACTACAGTTTATGACAGATCTTTTGATAGCAGCCATGAGGAGAATCGGGCCGTGGAACTGCTCAGACAGCCAAGCAAAATTTTGGATATTGCTAGAAATCCATCTGATCGTAAGAGAGCCAGATTGTTGATCGTTAGGTGATTATACAAGCGTTGTGACCCTCAAACTACACATCTAACAACTGATCTAGTAGAAATTTTGCCTGACTCTAAAATTTGTTGGGGGCAACCAATTCAGGGTTCAAATCTGACCAAATACAGTGTCAGCCCGGCTTTAACAGTGTCATCTCACTGTCCAGCTGCCATGTTCCAGATGAGAGTTCTGAGTTAATAAAAATAGAGATGCAGGTCGCCTTCAACTGTTACGGTGCTCTTTGCTCCTTTTTGATCTCTCCTGGGTTTTGCCTATCAGGCTTCATACAGGTTCTAAAGGGCAACACACATATGACGCACACAAAACCTCCCACACCCATTGTTTTCTATGAAAGCCCACACACTGGCTGTCTTGATGCACATCATTGTTGGTTGACGCATGCCAATGTTTCAGGATATGCAGGACATCAGCATGCATCAGCTCTCTGGAAAAAACACTGAAAAGATCTCTTGGCCATTTTGCATTCTCTTTTGAAACAGTCCCTAACTTGCAGCTCATCAGTTTCCCTCTACTAACTTGCCAGGCTTCAATATTGGATCATGAGGTAAAAATAGCTCCGGTTGAACATCAGTCAGCTTTATCCTGCATTGCACAACAAATCTGGTGAAAACCTATTAAGGATGAATCTCTCTGAATATTGAACTATATACACCTTCATGTTGTTTTAGCCTATTTGTGTACTTGTTGTTTTTGGCAAATCTGCATCATGAAAGGTATTCTGCTTTGGCTACTAGCAATACCTGTTTGCACTGTACAGAAAACAAATACCTGGATTACTTGAAGAAAAAGACAGAACCTGATGATTGCCAAGATCTGAAGTTATATGGAACGCCTTTTATATTTGATTTCTAAACTGATTTATTAACTGTTTGATTTAAAAGTGACAATGTGTAATAATATATGACTAAAAATAAGCTAAAATTAAACATCAATCAGAGCTAAGGACAGTGCTCTTGGTACAAGAATTGATGTTTGGTTAAAGATGCAAATACATTATCTGCAGTTGTCATGTCTCTATCAGTGAATCTAAATGTAATTTGCAGCAGGGTTAATTACACAGAATTATTAACACAGGGTTAATTAATAATACAGAAATGTATCAATATTTTATTAACCCTGAAATTGTGTCTATGCTGTTGACATCATCAAATGTATTTGCATTCCATTCTAAAAACTACATTAAGTACATCATTCACAAGTTTTCTAATGCATGCAAAGTTCAGTCCTTAAACCTCTGGAAGTTTACTTTATTCAACCTTTACTTTTAGATAACGTTTTTATGTGACAAACAAGTAAATACAAGGTAGTTCAGTGTGTACCTAAAGTGTGTATGCATGTATTTCGTTTGTCAGAGTGTGTATGTGATACTATACACAGTGTTCATTAGGGATTTTTACCTCACTTTCATTTGTGATGTTTAACCTTCAAAGCTCCTGAGTTCAAGCATTCATTGTGCTTTAGTATCCTGTCCTGATTGTGACCTTTGACCTCCCTGTGAACAAGGACAAGTAGAACCTCTGTTTAAGATTATATTCTCAAACATATTTTATTTTCATATTGATAAAACCACACATCACAGGCTGTTATCAATTTTGTCTCTCTCCCTAACATGCCTGAATGTCCTCTGGACCCTTCTAAATGTTAAACCAGTTCAAATTTCAAAGAATCCACAGCATCAGTTAGAGAAAAACTTTCTTTCCTTCATTCCCAAAAACTAGATATGTTTTTTTTTCTTTGATGAAAGTACTATTTCTGTCTGGTGTACCTGTTTTGCCCCTGTCTTCAGTCTGTGCCAGGAGAAACTTTTTATTCTATTCTCATTTCAGCTCAGTCCCAATGATGAACCCGGTGCTGACAGACGCTGTAAGGACAGGCTGTGACAGAGCAGAGATGGAATAAATACTAAGGCATCCTAGTGCTAAATGAACAAGGCAGGGTTGAAAATGAAACACACTGACTATCCTCTCTCTGTCACTAGTTATGTTTCCGTCCAGCTGTCTGGGGAATTTTCAGCAAAGTCTTGAAATGTCACCCAAAATAAAATGAGTATTACGTAAATGTGTTTCCCACAGTTGAAGTGAATAGAAAGGTGGAGCTGCATCAGAAAAAAAAGATTTGATTAGCATTATGAAATGTGTTATTATTCTTAAATGTCAGCTATTGTTGGCCAAATTTCACACTAAAGGTGAGAACAATGAAATGCACTTGGTGATACTGATGGTGACAAAGTGGAGATTTATGCAGATGGAGGGGAAGCGGGTTTGACATTTCTGGGAGTTGTAATTGGGCAGATATTTAAGAGAAACTCTTTAAAAATGTGTCCATTACTGTTTATGGCATAACTAATATAAAGACAAAACACATTTGCACCTCAGGCAGAGGCGTGTCTTTTATTATTATTTGAAAATGAATGATATTTGTTGTTTTCATTGTCCAATTCAGTGAGGGTTTGCCTGGTATGGGTGTCCTCGACAGAAAAACGACAACATCAGCGCTTTTGTTTATAAGTCCCCGAAACTAAGTGGCAAAATTGGTCAAGCATGAAAGTTAATAATAGTTTGACAAAATCCCAACTCAAAAGTCATGTCATGTGACTTTTGCTGCCTAAACAAGGTGTGACTTTGACACTAGAGACCGCTGTTCACATTGCAGTAGTTATAGATGCCCAAACTTAACCAAACCTTAAAAGCGCCCTGTGGAGTTTCTGTTTACATTCACTAAAACGCATTGTGTGTATCCTTGAGGTCTAACAAAGGTGCTGAATGCATTTACTGCCTCATAAAACATTCGCAAAGCTGAATTTTTTTGGGTGGTAAAAAATGTAAAGACTATGACAACCTATTTTATTGTTTCAGTATGAGGACTTGTTGGTTTTTGAAGGGAGATATCAATAAAAATATTTTTGACTTAAAGATGCCGATAGCTCACATTTCATGTTGCTTACAAGAATACATTTGTATTGAATCTACTCAAAACTGTTTGAATCAGCTTAGGTTACGCGCTACCCATACACAACCAGTAGTATTGATCAGTTCACAGTCGATATTTATTCAAACTACATCATCTGTCAAAACAGAGGTGGACAAAACTGACTGGATCATGTTTCATTTGATAAAAATGGCCCTTATACTGTAAGTCTTAGCTAACCAATATGTTGGTCTGTATTCAGTTTATTTACATACAATTTCTTGGATGAAAATCCACTCGCTTTTTCTAACCCTTTTCCCTCTTTAATCTTTCTGTTTCCTCAGTCTGCAGCAAACAGAGGAAGTATAGAAACAGACTCGATGGCAGCAACTTCAAAAAGAAGTTTTCTAGCCACAAAAATAAAAAACAAAGACAACTACCACAGTCATCATCAGCCACTACTAGCTAAATCTTTCTGATAACTATTCAAAGCTGTTTCTAACACACTGCCAGTGTTTTACCATGTCATTATACTTTATTGTAAAAAAACAGTGTTTACAGCAGTTTGACGTTGAATTTGACCTCACGCTGTCTCACGTTGTCTCACGTTTTCTTGAAGAAAAGAAATGTCAGACTGTGTGTGTGGGCGTGTTTGTGTATGGAAAGAATAATTATTAAGAGTGCCAGCAGTCCTTAGTAAGACCACTTCTAAACAGGACCTCACTCAAACCCATTTTATCTATCCTTACCTCTGTCTCTGTTCATTCATTTGGAATCTGCAGCCTCCTTGGAAACAAACAAATGGGGAGATTGCTTTTAACCACACACACACACACACACACACACACACACACACACACACACACACACACACACTTGAGGGCCGGCGGCATTGATTTGTTCTGTTGCTCTGGTCCTGTTTGCAATTCAGCACCTTGATTTGTGCTTGTGGGGACACCAAGTCAGATGAGATGTTAATTTGATTTAGCCACTGGCTTTTGTTGCGTCAGGGGAATGCCACCGGAAGCAAGGCGGCATCAGTCTTTATCTTAACAGCAAATTAGATATCCAGCTGATATTATGGCTGTTGTTGAAATTTTGTGTCTCTTTGCCTCCGTCTGTTCGCTCTCTTTCTATCTTTTACTAAGACATAAGACAGCCTTTATTTCTCTTGAGTATTTTTGTCCCCCAGCCTTTTATTTATTTCTTATCCTGTTTTTCTGTTCTTTGTGACTGGGAGAAACTTTTCAAAGCTGTAGCTGAAGGCTTCAGAGTGAGCATTTCTTTTTTTATATAGTTATAATTTTATTTCAGTTTTGCATGGGGGGGTGTATGACTGTGCGCATCAATGTTTTAAGAGTCTGGCCAAAGTGTCGCCTGGAGCTCCACATTTTAATGACAATACAGGTAAACGTGTCTGTGCAGAGAGAAAGGGAAGAGAGAGAGGTTTTTTTGGGGGGGGCACAATGCAAATACCACCTAGAATTTTTTTAAATAGTAGAAATGTAATTGTAGTGTTAATATTAATATATTTATAATAATAATAATAGGAATGACAGCTATTGGAAAAATAATGTCAGTATTAGTAACAGAGCCAATAACAACAACTGTAGTAGCAGTTGTCGAGCAGGAACACGGGGGCAGCAGGTGTCCCACCACAGATCCAGACTCTGCAGCTCCGGAGGCAGAAAAACCTGCTGAAAGCGACAGAAGGAGAGAGGAGTGAGACGAGAAAGCACAAAACTGCGGGAGAGAGAAGATGTTGAGTTAGTAACATGGAGTAATGGGATGAAAATGCATTCAGATGGAGAGAGAAGGAGGGAGGAAAGCGGTGCATCATGGGAAGTCTCCCGGCAGTCTAGGCCTATAGCAGCAAAACTAAGGGATGGTTCAGGGCTCACCCAAACCAGCCCTAATGATAAGCTTTATCAAAGAGGAAAGTCTTAAGCCGACTCTTAAATGTGGAGATGGTGTCTGCCTCCTGAACCCAAACTGGGACCTGATTCCACAGGAGAGGAGCTTGATAACTGAAGGCTCTGGCTCCCAATCTACTTTTGGAGACTCTAGGAACCACAAGTAACCCTGCATCCTGGGAGCACAGTGTTCTAGTTGGGTAATAAGGTATTATGAGATCTTTAAGATACAATAGTGGCCGATTTTTGCAATGTTACGTAGGTGAAAAAAGGCAGTCCTTAATTAATTTGACAGATGTTTTTATCCAAAGCAACTTACCTTTTTTCCTTGCCTCACATTGGCAACCGTGTCTCCTAGAAATTCCGTTCACATAATATTAATTTGGTGTCCCAATTACGTTGTGATGGTAAACGTACTTGCAGCCTGGATTAGCAGCATTTTTTCAAGTGAGGAAGTGCAACAGTTTGGATGGAAGAACATGTGGTGGCTGTGGCTCAGGAGGTAGAGCGGGTTGTTCACTGTAGGGACTGTAAGTGTCCTTGGGCAAGATATTGGACCCTAAATTGCTCCCTATGGTCAGACCAGCACCTTGCATGGTAGCTCACTGCCACTGGTGTGTGAGTGTATTTGTGAATGGGTAACTATGAAGCACTAAATGCAGCCATTTGCCATTCATATTGGAGAATGGAGTTTGCATTTCGAGGTTGTGGTTAATTTTAGGCAACAAAAGCATGGTTAGGAAAAGAAGAGCTTGGTTTCGGCTATAAAAATAAAAATAAAGGGTTACGTCACAAAGTTCACAGTTTCTCTATTAAACCAAAACCACAATCTTTCTATAACCTTCACCAAGTGCTGTGAGTGCCTAGAACAAGAGTGGATAGTGTTGGACAGAAGACTACTAAAACTGTCTTCTCCGCTGGGCTAGCTCCTCTCCTCTTCTCTCTTCTATTCAAGCTCTCCAGAGTCCAGCTCTCTTGCCCTCTGCCCTTTCCTGCATGTGTCTCCGGTTCTGCAGTCCAAACTTCTCTTCAGACCCCGGGTGGGCCCGGGAGAATCAACTGAATCCCGACCCGCACCGAACGTGTTGAAAGCCGACATCCAGCATTCTAATATGACGAAGTTGAACCACCAGGTGAAAACATTACTTTTCCTGTGTTACATTTGGGTTGATGCTAAAAGGTTACTAACAAGTAATTTAGTGTGAGGTCAGGAATAGAATCTTCCTCCAACATAATCATGATATAGAATGCTGAACTGCTCCAGTCTCACTGCTTCCCAAAACTTCTCTCAGCTGCTGAACAGTGCATACAGGGTGCTTTTCACTGGTCAATGCCAAAATGATCCATTTATCTGGTACACTGGTCATTCATTCATTAATTATTCCTCGCTGTGTTCTTCTTTACTCATGGTTGCATTATCCGTTCATTTGTGTGTCTAGTTGTTTGTGTGTTGTTAGTTGTGTGTGTAATAACTTTTTCACATAGAAAGATTGTTGTCTTTGGTTTCTGTAACTTACATTCAGTCACGTTTACATATCCATTCCTTGTTTTACCTCTTGCTACCTGATTTCAGGTTAATTCCTTCACAAATCTTATTTGTGCATTATCTCTTGACTGATCAAGAGAAACGGCTTAGTGTAAAACTGAGATAAATTTTAACTACATGTTAAATGGTGGAGAATGTTAATTAAATTGCTGCTGCTTCGTACTCACTACATATTGATACAGAATGCATGCAGAAACACTTTCCTACAGTGGTCAAAGAGAGGTGCGAGATGTATGAAGGGTTGGTTCAACCGAATTACAAAATGGGGAGGAAGCAGAAATCTCAGAGAAAGATCACAAAAACCGGGCACCTTAATAGGAATAGTTCAACACACTTATTTGCTTTTTTTGCTTTCCTACTTTCCTTCACCTAACTTTACCCTAACCTAAACCACGTCTTCATCCTAATAGTTAATGATTTATGTTATGGGGACTTGCGTTTTGTCCCCAAAAGGAAGGCGAGTCCCCACAATGTGACTGTGTAAAAAGATTTATGTCCCCACAACATGAGTAATACATGTCCACAGCTTTCAGACAGAAACCCAGACAGGCAGAGACACAGGGTTTAAGTTGTACTGACAAACAGCTCGGGGCAGAAAGGCTCTCCTGGGAAGTAAAAGTATCATCGGACAAAGTCTGATCACAGTGTTGTGACATGGAAGCTGATGCTAAGCGTTTCTATATGCTTGTTCCTTACTGACACAGTGTTACACTGTTAAACACTATTATCAGCATATTTCACTTGTCCAGAGCCAGTGTGTGTGCGTGTGTGTGTGGCAACTACATCCAATTAAATTCTAAGCTTGTCCTTAAACAGGGGTGACCAGATTTAAAGTACTGTGAGTTAGTTTGTGTGTATATATGTAGTGTGAAGGAGTCAGGCACAAGCAACTGTGTGTGTGTGTGTGTGTGTGTGTGTGTGTGTGTGTGTGTGTGTGTGTCTTTCAGGGGAATATTTGGCCACAGTGAGTAGATGCAGTTTTATGAAGCCTACAGACAAAGTGCTGTGTCAAGACAAACTTTGATTTGTGTTCAAGACACACTATCTATTTTCTCTCTACCCTTCTGCTTCACCCTCTCAAAGGTCCCCTCTCTTCCTCTCACTCCACTCCTCATCATGCTTGTTCTCTCTCTTGTAAAACAAATGGATCTGTGGTCCACCTATTGGGGATGAACAACACTGCCCCCCCCCCCCCTTACAGTCTCTCTCACTCTTCCAGCTATTGGACTTGTGACAGAATCAGAGAAATATTGATAATCCATATTCTAGCCAGACAGAGAGCTGAGGAGTTGTAAATCTCTAAGTGTTGACAAGAAAACAACCCAAAATAATGAAATGTAATGCTGAGGCATCATAAGAGGGTCTTATCAGCAACACGGCCAAATAAAACTCAAGAAAGAGCAACACTCAGTGTTTTATAAAGCATATCAAGGAAACTTTTTATTTGACGCCAAGTTACCAAAATAAATGGTAACAACACACAGAACAAGGCATCTGAAGAACCTTGAAATGTCCTGGTAATATTTTTACATTTTATATGCCTTATCCATGCTTGATGTACTGTACAGTGCCCTTTTCATCCCAACTGTAAGAACATGGCAGAGAGAGCACATCAAAAGCTGTACATGGTCATTTTTATAACGATTGCCTGCTCTTTATGGGCCCACAACAGGAAAGTGGACCATGTGGAAAATGAGCTGTGTACCAGCCATGAACATATTTCCAAATGTAAATAATTCAAGCCAAGACTTTTAGATAAATGGTTGAATTAGCACTCAGTGTTATAACTGTGACAATTAGATTTTAAAAGTTTATATGTGGTCAAATGGAGAAAGACTGGCCATTAGATGTCCTGGCAGTAGCAAAACTTTGAGATAGCTAAAAACTGGCATATAAATTGATTACTTTCCTGTTCACCCAATCCCAAGTTTAACAAAGCAGAGCCACAGTGGCAACTGTTTGTCACTGTTAATACTACATGGAATCAAAGCAACAAAGTGTGATTGTATGTGTTAAATCTTGTCTTGACATACAGATATAAATGCTTTAATTATGAAAACTCTCACATGCATTAAATACGAAGTTTACAACAATTTAACATCTTGCAGTTCACACAACGTAAAACCAAGCAAATAAAAAGATTGAACAATGCACAGCTTCCATGTCTTCCATGCCCTATTCTAAACCTGTGTACAGACTGAAGCCATATTTCAGAATCTTAGCCCTCTCAGCCACACTACCACCCATCCCACAACCGTCTCTGCTGTTATCACCATGATCCATTAATCAGTCGTATAAGTTAGCAGTCAGTTTTGTGTACCACAGTGTAAGCACACAAAAGCTAACAACTCTTAAATGGCTAGAAACTACTGAATTTCAATCATGTGTTGTGACAGAAAAGATGACAAAATAATGTCAGTATGACTGAGGAAGTTGCAGACAGCATGGAGCCTTGTGGGTTAGAAGACTACATTTAGCTCAACCATGCTCTCACTTAACAATGGTGGGACTTGCACCTACACGGTCTTGGACTAAAAAACAGTCCTGGACAACCCAACAATGCTGGAGCTCAGACTGTCCACACACTGGCACTATTGTCACCTTAAAGCTGCATTCATTCATGGGAATCAACAGAATATTTGCATGTTTATTGTTATGTTTTTTTAGTTTCAAAATGTTATGCACATTGTCATTTATTTTTACTGAAATCTGTTCACTCAAATCTATTTAATACATAATAACATTTTTTTTGACAAAATTACAACAACAGCTCTGACTAAATGAGCCAGAACAGCAGCTTTGACAGTGTGTACATGGCCAAATGGGCCAGGCAGGCTGCTGTTGGACGACCTGTAAGTAGAGGCTGCTCAGGAATTCTAAAGAACATCCAGATGGCCTGTCTGCCTCTGGGTCACATTTGTTGAAACAGGCAAGTTGCTTATTTAAAACAACAACCAACTGTCAATGTTGCCAAAGGACAGGTTTGGCAAGTAGAGGTGACACCTGAAAGCTTGGTATTAAATCAGATGGACTGAGAGTTACTACATGATACTGTATTTAGTGGTGACAAGGTTACAACATGCAGTCAACATTTGTTCTCTTACCATATTTTCTTGGATAAAGACAGTTGACCTTCATGTCCCTTAGCTGTTAAATGCCTTGTGTCCTTTTTTTTATTAATTCCAAGCAAAGCTTAATAGAAAATTGGATGTCTATAACCTTGTTGTTTCTTTATATTGGTTGTTGTACTGAGCGTTTTATTCCTGGTAACATTAAAACACACATTTGGCTTTCTACACCTGTAAAGGTACTCTGTAAATCAAAACTTAAAAATTAAATGAAGCCTCTTCTTTCTCAGGGACAGAAAAAAAAAAAACATTCTCCAACTCTGTTTTCCCCATTACTCCAACATTGTGAATGAAAAAGTAATTTCATTATATTTAGTGTCAACAACATAAAATGTTCTAGAAAGTTTTTACGTGTAACATTTTTGTACTTACAGGCTCCACTCCTGCCATCCCTAAATGACACAAAGTAAGTAAGTCATTTCTTCAAGTACAGCAGGAAAATATGAGGTATTTTTAATACATCAATACAGTCAGTTTACTGAAAATGACTTTCCTTGCAGGCAAAGCATATGGTCACCAATTTTCACTTCTGCTCATTAACCAATACAACTAGTTAATTAGTACAGTCTATTTAACATCCTAAAAGATGGCAGAGAAACAGGGAACAGTGGTCCAGTTCAAATGGATCAGTTATGTCGGCAATTGTAAACTTCTTTACAACTTCTTTGCAACATGGTAACAGTCCACTATACTCCAGTGTCATTTGTCCTGCAAGTCATTCACCTTGGCGCTTCCCCATTAAAGCTCTTATTTCTTAAGGCTATTGTGGCATTTACAAGCTCAACTGACAGGATGTCCTGAGTGGAATTGAACGCCGCAGGCCCAGAAGAGAGCTCATTCACCAAACACCACTCAATAACACCAATGACAGTTTAGGTCAGGCTGTGTGTTTCTGTGTGTGTGTGTGGACATGGGTGGGTGCGTGCAGGTGCCACATGTATGTCTTTTATTCATTCATATATTATCGATACTGATCAGTATATCATTGCCGAATTAAAGCACTGCTTTGACATTTTGTGAAAAATGCTTATTTACTTTTTTTGGCGAGAGTTAGATGAGAAGATCGATACCACTCTCATGTCTGTACACTAAATTGAAGCTAGAGGCAACAGCCGCTTAGCTTAGCACAAAGCCTGGAAACAGCTAGCATGTGTCTGTCTGAATCAGGCTAGTTGTTTCCTACTGTTTCCCATCTTAATGCTAATATACTGGCTGTAGCATCATATTTACTTTGCAGATATGTGAGCGGTATCATTTTCTCATCTAACTTGTGGCAAGAAAAATTAATAAGGATTTATTGTGTTGGGCTCTCACCCCGTGGAGAACAAAGAACAGAGGCCCTTGGGAAACCAAAAGCATGAACTCATAGAAACGGCGCCAAATCTCCACCAGCCGTTAATTCACACCTGGGCGCGAGATTTCAGTTGAATCCAAACTCACTGTCTTTCCACTGTAACTTCGGTTGCTTCAGGAGACACATGACGTAAACTTTAACTCCCTAGGTGAAGTCTGAACTTGGACGAGCAACAGACTGTTTTGTGTTTGCTGAACACACTTTTGGATCCTGATGGTTATATTCCACATAACAATCTTTGCCTGCAGAAGGAAGATATGGTTTTTCTTCACAGAGAGAAGGATAACCGCTGAGCCCCGCTCTCCTCCCACTAAAAGTCGACTGCTGATTCCCTCTGCTGACGCCCGAAGGACCAAAGTTCAGTAACACGGCTGAGGAATGAAAGTTAGCGGCCGGGTTCCTGTGTGATAATGGGACAGCTATTGTGCTTTGCCATGACATCTGAGAGTGTACCTTACTCTGACAGTTGGTTGTTGTTGTGGGGAGAGAAAGAAAAGCACACAATGTTGCCAAAGGACAGGTATGGCAACTAGAGGTGTCACCTGAAAGCTTGGTATTAAATCAGATGGACTGAGAGTTACTACTTGATACTGTATTTAGTGGTGACAAGGTTACAACATGCAGTCAATGTTTGTTGTCTTACCATATTTTCTTGGATAAAACTGAAAGTCCACTGACTCTCCACTAACTCACACACCTTTACACGTACATATACACACCTACACATTCATCTCAAACGACCCAGATAGTGTGGTAGCATAGCTAGCTACGCTCCATGCTGTCTTGAGGACAAATAGAGCGTGTCCTTCATTTTGGCTCTCCTTGAGTTTGAGTTTTGCGGGCCTGTACAAATATCAGCATTTCTAAGTGGACAGCCTCAGCAGGCAATCCTGACCGTACGCTGCTGATCAAGGAATGCTTCCGTCCATCTGTTGCTAATCTAATCTAGAAAGTGAAGACACATGGTGGTGAGTATCAGTTCCACTTGTTGTCCCAAAACCCTAATCCTAGTAAGCAGATAATGGTTTAATTCAGTTGTACACTAGCAATATGGTTTAGCTTCTCCCTTTGGCAGAGCCCAACCACCACCATCAGGGTTTTCTATCCCTTTCACTTTTAACATCACAAGGCCCCACAGCCTGTGTCTACCAACAAATCTTGTAAGTGAAAGACAGCAATTTACGACCTGCCCAGGCTGCGTTTATCTGTTTGAATGACAAGGATTGATCTGCTGGACTCTAGATTCATGATGTTTGCCTCCAGGCTCAGGTTTGCTCTCAAAAAGATGACCATGCCTAAAGCATCTCAATCAAATTTAATGAGGAGGTGAGACAGGTACAAACCTTTCAGCCTGTGGTCTTCATCAGGTTGCTGATCAATAAACCCTTTACAAACTGACTGAAAGCCCTTTATCGTATCAGTCCCACTTGATGTTATCAATGAGTATGAGCAAGACAAAAGTTCAGTTGCCTTCACCAGCTGCCATTCACAGCCTTCCTCACCACACAGATCATTCAGTGGTTCAACTGATCAGGGATCATATAAACGCTGCAACAGCTCTGTGCGCCTTCTGTATGACCATATGTGTTGAAATCATTGGAGCCTGTTTTTCCTCTTCCTTTAATGAGACAGAAAGAATTACTCAGATTTCAATTAGTCTGTAATGCGTTTTTTTTCCCTTGGATACATTTACACTTTAATTATGTCATGGTCACAGGATGTAATTTTTCATTTTTGATTGGTTGCCAAGCCTCAAGAGGTCTCACGTAATATGAGCTGATCTGAGGGCAGACGGCAGGGAGGTGAGAGTATAGGGAGAGGGGAATGGCATGCTGTGGAGAGAGCAACTTTTCATCGAGACCATCGTCCCTGACTTATTTTGGTTTAGTTTCTGTCTGCGTCGATCTGTTAACCTCACTCAGCTGAAACCAACACTGATCTCAGTGCACCACTGTGATACGTTGTGGCCTGCTGGTAGCTGGTACAGCCAAATAAATTTGCTACCTGTGCCGTGACATTTATTTAATATATATATATTTAAGACCCATTAAGTGACTATGTGTAAATGCTCCTCTGCACAGCCATGTACAGATAGCCAGATCAAACAGCTGTACTCGAACAGCAACAACTTCCACAATCCCTCAGTGGCTTCCCACCAAGACTGCAAATTATTTTTGTTGGAATATACTGCCAAGATGGAGTCTCTGCTGCCGAGGAGTGACGCAGGTCTCTGCAGTGGTGAGAGAGGGGTTTATCTCTGTAGCACCTGTACATTTAATAGAGGGGGTTTGATTGGATTACTGTAATTACATTAATGTATCAACATGACAGTAGTGATGTTTTATTAATGATCAAATGTTACACATACAGTAGCACATTTAAAGTGTGTGCAGAGGTCAATGTGAAGTCCAGGGGGCAGAAGAGATTAAAGAAAGGAAAGATATAAATGAAGGTCCAACGTCTATCAATCACGTTTCTCTTCTTATTTCCTGTTTCCACTTGCTCTGTCATTATCATTTCTCTGCTTCTGTAAAATGAATCACAGTCCCAGACACTGAGTTCATTTCCCAATCATTCACCTCATGTGGGTGTGTGTGTGTGCATCCGTGTTAATTTCTAGCCCATAGTGAAACAGATTGTCAGGGAAAATGACGTTGCATGCTGGGAATTTAACGCAATAAGAGAGAGAGGTCTTGACTGTACCCTTGGGCAAGTCTGAAATGACTGGAAAGACTTCCTCTCTCCCTGGTTTAATGTCATTGTTTCTATCATTCTCCCTTTGTCCCCCCACATGATTCAAACAGAAAACTGTCAGAATTTTCATTTTGCAATTAATTATCAACCCTGCCCACTTCAGTCCAGTCCCATCCCATCTTACAGACCCATTTCATGAACAAAGAATAGCTAGGAGGATAATGGGGTAGAAATACACACTGAGAATTAGTGAATGACATTTAAATTTTTATTTTTAATTTTTATTCTTTCTGTGATTATTTAATTTAATTATATTTTTATAACACAAGTAACGTTACACAGACAAATATTGGAAAGGAAGGCCACTGCGCTGGACTATTAAAGGCCTCAGGAGGTAAAGTTAAGTAGCAGAAGCAGCACGCACACAAGCACGCACACTCACATCATCATATATGCATAAACTAAGGAACCTCATACAGAGGCTGGCTGGATGTGTGGCAGACAGACAGTGAGGAATGCGCACGAAATAAGCAGGCACGGGGTGAACCACTACGGCGAAACTTAAGTTTTACGTTACCTTCTTATGTTGAACGGCTCCTCCCTACTTATCAGAGGAACCTCTAAGAGTGAACTTTATTTTTTCCAATTTTAGGAAAGACAGCATATCATGTAGCCAAACTTTGAATGAGGGTGGCAGGGAGGATTTCCACAGAAGAAGAATTTTCCTACGGGCAATTAAGGTGAAGGTGATAACGCTAGCTAGCATCTATTATATCTTTCATCTAATTTGTCTGGGTAAAGTCGGAAAAGTTTACCCTTGCCATAATGGAGTCTATGCAGTACTTTGAGCTGTATAAGGTTGAGTATAGCACAGCTGGAGGATGAGTTGACGGAAAATGTAATCTGCAGTTTGTTTTCCCAATTCACTCTAATCTTATTGAAGATCATAAAAGTAAGAAGAGATCATAAAAGATCATAAAAGTAAGAGACGTAACCCTTGTAATGTTCTTGCCTCAAGCACAAGATCTATGCTGCTGGGTGGGGGGCCTAGGGGAACAGTGGCGAGTGAGTCCCAGCAAAGTTGCGTAGCTGAAAGTATCTAAAAAAAGACAGAGCTGTCTAAGTCAAAAGCTGTGTGCTATCTATCAAAACTTGCAAACAGACCATCTATGTACAAGTCTCCCAGGCGGTGGAGGTCCTGCCTCTCCAGGGTGTCATGGTACGGCTGTACCATTCCTAGTGTTTCTGTCTGTCTCCTGTTGGTTTTCCTCCTGTGTGTGTGTGTGTGTGTGTGTGTGTGTGTGTGTGTGTGCTGTGGGGCGCGGCCTCTGAGGAACTGCCAATCAACAACTGACACACCTGCTACCCATCTGCTACTGCTCACCTGCTCTCCATCCACAATCACACCTGACAGTATATCTACCCGGCTCTTCTCAGCAGTCTTCGCCAGATTGTCCGTTTACCTTAGTGGTATAACGCTTCGGCTCTTGACTACCTGCTTAGCGATATTACGTGCATGTTATCAGAACGCCTGGCTAACTCATTGCCTCCCTGTGCCCAGGTTCGCTCGTGTCGCCTGCCTCCTAGTTGCCCACTGGCTTTCCAGGAGGACCTCACCACAGCTCTCATCTGTTTTCCCTCAGACCGCCGTTCCTGCCTCAGCCTGCCTGCTCTTCCCAGCCTCGTGTCGGTCTGCTGTCTGCCTCCAGTCGACCGGCTTCCAGCATTACCTCCACACTCCTGGTTCCTCATTGTGTTTCCTATAAATAAACGGAACCTACTTCACTTCCACTGTCCTAGTCGTGCTTTTGGGTCCAGCTCCATTATACCATAACACAGGGAGGCAGAAATAAATGGATGCTACGGACTGGGGTTGCTTAAGGGAGAGTAAGCCAATCAAAGTGACATCTAATTTGTACCCAGATCTTCACAGTGCCCATTACGATGGGGTTAGATGTGAAGTGTTAGGGGGAGAAGGGCAATCAATCTCAATCTGACACCAACTGCTCTGAGGTGAAGTAAACCAGAACATGATCTTTGGTTTACTTCACCAAAGACGTTAGCGGCCCAGTAATAGTAGGTTGGGTAAGCTAAGCCCATTCAGGGACCTGCTCCCCTTCAGCAAGGTTCTACCCGCTCTCGCATGCTTACCAGCCCAAATAAACGAGGAAATAATGCCATCCATAGAAGTAAAAAATTACCCAGGAAGAAAGATAAGGAGAGACTGGAAAATGTATAAATATCTAGGTAATATATTCATTTTTACAGTCTGAACCATTCTGCCAAAGGAAAGTGGCAGGCGGCTCCACCTCTGTAAATCGGATTTGGCTGTTGGTGCAGCAAGATTTTGTTCCCGTAGTGCGCCGATGGATCATGTGATTGTGATGCCCAGGCATTTAAATCCTGAGTTGGAGTCTAAAAGGTAATGACGACAAAGGTAACTCTGCAGCCAGTTGGTTGATAGGAAAGCATTCACTTTTTGGATGTTCAGTTTATATCCTGAGAGCACTCTGAAAGGTTTCAGAAGTGAAAGAATATGCAGAGTACTAGATAAAGGGTCGCACACATACTAAAAGGAGATCATTGGCATATACTGTAGTGAGACCTTGTGTTCTATGTCCCATCTCTGAAGCCCCTTAAAGCTAGAGTGTGGGACTTTTACACATAAATGAATGTCTGTTACATTCAAGCCTTTGCCAAATGAGTTCACATGATGCTGATTAAGCCTATCACTGCTAAGCAAATACAAATCTCTATGTATTTCGCAGTATACAGAATTTTTAAATCTGGTGTCTGTGGCGACATTCTGGTGCACTGGTAATAATGCATTTTATGCCAGCAATGATGCGGGGAGCAACCCAGAGCCACGTAGAGAGCAGTGTTGGGCAAGTTACTTGGAAATTGTAGTAAGCTAAGCTACCAGTCTACCAGTTACTCTACATTAACTGAAGCTTCACTACACTGAAGCTACCCCCCCAGATAAAGGTAACAAGCTAAGCTACAGCAACATGGCAAAATTAGCTTACTACCTCAAAGCTTTTTTTTTTTTTTTTTACATTGAACCAACTTCATTCCAAGTCAATGCTATCTCAGTGATCAATAAAACTGTCACTGGCACTGTCATACGTAAGTGCTTCTGTCAGCTACACATACAGGTCTGTGTATGACGGTGGTGTCACTTACTGATTCTTAGCAGTTTTATTTCAGACCGCAGCAGATAGCTCCACTGCGCTTGAGCTTCAGAAATGCTCAGGTTTACTTGAAATGCTTGGGGAGATGTAACGTTAGTTTGTGTGAATGCTATTGCACTACTTGATCAATAAATAAGCTTTTTGATTCAGAAAACAGTGACACTACCACCACACTACTGAGAAATGTAGTTAAACTAGTAATGCTGCTACTTGTAGCGCCGCTACTGCCCAACACTGGTAGAGAGCTCCATGATCCGCCATTGCTTTAAAAAAGAAAGGTCCATTGGAGAGAATGTTTATTGTTGAGCATTGTTTATTTTGTTTATTATGATTGTACTGTATAGTTTGAGTTAATATACTTTGGTAACATTGTATTGTATGCACACATGCCAATAAAGCCATGAGCCAAGAGATGACGTGATTCTCTCTCTACATGGCTCTGGAGCAACCGTAGCGCTGGAGTAGACTACAGCAACTATAAGTAAAACCTAAGAAGCATCCAAGAAAAGTCTCTGATGCTCCAGATAAAAAAGAAACTCTGCGTTCAGAGGAAGGATTACTGTCAAAAAAAGACAGCAAGCGACGGCGAGGTCAAACATGGATAACCATTGGTGTAGCTTTAGCTTTTCCTTGTTGGACAGCGCTGAGAGAAGGGACTGAGGTCAGACACAGATGTCATGTTACTGCTCTTGGACAGATTGGTAAAATATTTGCAGCAGGCTATGTAGCTATTACATTTACTCTACCTAAATAATGAATTATTGTCTAGGAGCTGTGGAAATTTCTGGAACTATTTCTGATCACGAGCCTGGGGTGAAGGGTGAATCAAAAATTCCGCACTCCATCTTTAAGTCCTCTCTCCACCTTTAGAGCAATCGACAGTGGTTCAATTGCAATGAGTACAATGGGGACAATGGGGAAAGTGAACACCCCTTATGCGTTCCTGGGAAGAGAGGGAAGGGTTTGGAGTGCTGGGTATTTGTGCATACCAAATTAAGAGGGCAGGAGTAAAGTAATTCAATCCAGGAGATGAAGCCTGCACCACAGCCGAAATGCCACAGGGAAGAGAGCAGATAGGCCCACTCCACCCTTTCGAAGGCCTTCTCAGCGTCAAGAGATATAATAACCTCTGACTCAGTAGAAGAAGACAGAGTGTGAATGACGCTGAGAAATCTTCGGACATTTGTGAAAGGGTGCCTCCCCTTCATGAACCCCGTCTGGTCCTCCGATACAACTGAGGGCATGACAGATTGATGGTGTGACTGACTAAACATTTCTAGTAGCAATGGGGCCAGCTGTTCCAAATTTTTTATATAAAATTCCACCGGGTGCCCGTCAGGCCCCAGGGATTTGCCACTCTGCATCGACTGTATTGCCTCTTTGATCTCAGAAAGCTTTAAGGGGGCGGTGAACATCTGTTGGTCGCTAGTTGAGATCTGGGGCATGTCTAACTTCTCAAAATTGAATTAATTGCGTTTCATCATTGGAATATTCTGAAGTGTACAGCTGGGAGTAAAATGTTTTAAAAATATTATTAATTGCACCCGGGTCAGAAGTGAGGGAGCCTGTTTCATCCAGTTTCTAAGGGATTTGATTTGACGCCATCCTGGCCTTTAGCTGGTGGGCCAGAAGACGACCAGCTTTGTCTCCATGTTCGTACATGGACCCCCCAAGAGCAGAGGAGGTGTTGTTTGGCTTCTCTTGTTAGAAGATCAAGCTCTGTTTGGAAAATCATCCGTTCTTTAAATAAATTGGGTGACTGGTTGGTTGAGAGAAGGTTATCTAGATTGGCAGATCTAGCTCTCTTTGGTGTGCTCTGCGAAGTTTATTTGCATGAGACTTTTGTGAAATAATTTTAGCCCTAATAAAAGCCTTAAGGGTCTCCCACAGTAAAGGCGTGGAGGTCTCTTCATTTTTGTTGGTCTCACAGAAAAATTTAGTGGACTCTAAAATGTACTTACAGAAGCTTGCATCGGCTAGCAAAAGAGGTTCTAAGCGCCAAAGCCCTTTTGCTTAAGATTGAATTGGTGAGTATTGGGTGGAGACAATTGATGGGATCGGTGTTTTATCATTAATGAAGTAATCTATGTGCGACAATGAGCGATGAGCAACTTTTGCTGTTTGTAGTACTAATCACTTAAAGTTCCACAAAACACTTAGACTTGGACACAATGGACTTTTGTTTTATCATATACCCCCCATATTAATGATATTCCCATTGGCCTGTGCTGTACTTTATGCGCTAATTAGCAAATGTTAGCATGCTAACGCACTAAACTAAGATAGTGAATATGGTAAACATTACCCGTTATCATGTTGACATTGCATGCAGCAAAAAATACCACTTATCCTAAGTACAGCCTCACAGAGCTGGTAGCATGCGCTGTAGTCTCCTGTTTTAATGTTGTTCTTTATGTCTAGGACATTTTCTTACCAAATTGTTCTATTTAGATACATTGTAATTTACAAGAAATATTGGAATGGGAATTTATTTTTTGTCTCTTCATTGTCCCCCCTCTGCCATCTATATATCTTCATTGTGTATTTTTTCTTTCATTGTCAATGATTCTTTATGTGTTGCTCCTACATTGTGTCTTATACTTTCTCTTAGGAAATAGATACAATATGGACCTAAATGCTTAACACAAAGTGCAACTACTCCAGTTTGCAACAGTGTGCAACATTCTGCCACACTCAGTCCTTCAATAAAATTAGCAGCAGGTGCAGGTTCCAATCAAGGACTAAATGAGAAGAAACAAGGATTCTGCACTCTGCTTCCTGACCTTGCTCAGGCAGTTTTGTGTTTAGATGTGTGGTATTTATTCAGTTTGGTAAATCCAACGATCTCTAGAAAGCATTAGGTCAAGTTGGCTGGCTGACTCCACAGAGACTAGAAATCGTCTCTGTTGCTAGGCTGTTACTACAGGTCGGCCTGCTTGCTGGAGTAGTAAACTAGGTTTCATTACATAGGATACTACTGACGTGACTGATGTTTTCCAGTTATTAGTCAGACCCCATGTGTTTCCAGGCAAACGGCAATAACACTCGCAAAAAGTGTTTTATTTTGAGAGCGAATTGCCCCACTATATGAATACATTTTAATTATCTCTTTTATTTTGTTGATAACTGCTGTGTATGCTTACAGACTGCATCACTATTGTGCCAATAATGACGTTAAAGCACACCCGCTCGTGTAATATTGCTTAATTTGAAACCAAGTTGTGGGTCAAACGCGACTAATACTGAAATACAAGATGCATGAAGCTAAATTCCTTCTTTCTTTTTTGTTTATCTTGTAGTCACACTTTTCCCCTGAATATTTTAAGTCCAGTGTTGGCTGTTACTTCACCTGCAATTTTGTTTTCATTTCATTTCATGTCACTTTTACTTTGATTATCTGACTTGATAATGAAACAAGTGAGCTGATCTGCCAGAACAGGAAGATCAGTCAAATGTATTTATCTTGGAAGCAGCGTGACAAGTCTGGATACAAGATGAAATAATATACCTAGCTCATTATTTTTTGGCAGTGTAGTCATTACATATCATCTTTATGAATTCAAAGAATTCAACTGGCAGCTCAGGTCCGAAACTCACAGATGCTCTACACTGATAGGACAAAATTATGTTTCCCTTGTAGTCATATCATTTGGTGGGTGGAGATTCACTCACTCACACACACACACACACACACACACACACACACACACACACACACACACACACACACACACACACACGCACAAAGCTAATCGGCTGATGCTAAGAAATTCTTAAAAAGCTTAATTTTTATTAACTTTTGTTCTCTATTTATGCATTATGGACAGAGCACATTAATCCGTATTTATTAAAAGTTAGCCAAGGTTAGCTATTCTTTCTTCTGCAGGCCAGAATGTAAAGTAGGACTAACTTAAAAAGCCACAGTGAAAAGTGGAAAGAGGCAATGATGTGATGTGTCCCTATGCAGCCCTTTAAAACAGGGAGGGATATTAGCTATGAGGTTGATCTTTATTATAACCGGTCCCAGACACAATGAGATGAGAGCAGACAGGCTGACTTACAGAGATATAGAGATACAATGCACTTTTGGAGGAGAACACAAATGTATACACACATTACATTATGACTGCACACATTCTAACACATGTATATAAAGTTATGGTATGGAGTAGCACTCCATATGATCACAAGCCTTCAGAAAGAACCCAGCAATACAACACACACACAAACACACACACACACACACACACAGACACACACACACACACAGACAGCCAAATGCAGGTTTCAGCACTGGCAGAACAACTGCACACACCACCTTGCCCTCATGTTGAAACCAAATAATAATTCCTTTTCTATAGATGGGGACTTTGCAACTATATTAGAATAGCTATATATTGTGAGGATAAAACTCATGCAACATAGGCTTGCATCATTGTGTGCACAGCTGCATCGACCCATCAAGCCCCCTAGCCACTAGCAATTGACCATTCTATCGCACAAAGGGATATTTCCTAAACCCTGTCAGAATTCCAATAAGGCTAGGCTGTAATTTAAATATAAATTACATTATTTATATTTCGTAATAAATCATTCTGTGCATGTAAGCCTATCAATATAGGTTGGGCTCGGACAGAGTGATTTTTTGTTTTTCATGACTATTGTGTGTGTTTTAATTTATCTTTATTTTAATTTATTCTTTTATAGGCCTTCGTAGGCCTGTAGACTGTTCGTTCAGCTGCTCTTTAAAAATATTGTTTATTACTTAAAAAGCAAACAATTCCGACTTCAGACGGTAATTATAGCCTATATTTTATTATCTATTTTGTTATCTTCATTTTAGTTTGATCTTACATGTTATTTTGTTTTGATAATAATTTGCACTATATTGTATGCAGGGTGGGACTCATAAAATGTATACTGTAGTCTGTTTTATGTATGCTGACTAAGTTTGAAGTTGATCAGATTAACAGTCTAGGACGAGTTTGTTAAAGTATGACCCATATAAATCACCAAAATATGCAAATGAATTCAAAATGGCTGACTTCCTGTTGGGTTTAGGTAATGTCATTAAGAGACTTTTTTGTTGGTCTTGACATCTCACTATGACTGTGACTCAGTTTGGGAATGTACTGTAGATGTGAAGTTACTATAGCTTTCTGTTTCATGGCGAAGCATCAAAATTAGCCGTCAAGGCCGTTTGCAGAAAACTCACAATCTTTACAATGAAGCATCATAAAGGTCTTAAGTCCATTTCTGATGACATTTGAAGTGGATGTACTCAACATGTTTGCTGGAGAAAATCAATGCGTGAAGAATGCCATTTCTTGTTACCAGTAGGTGGCGCTGTGACAATAACTGTATATTGTCATATAGATGTGTTCAGGGTGGGACCCTTATCATACATATGAAGTCTGGTTGAGAGTGGACCATGTACAGTCGTGTTACAAACCACTTCCTGTTTCATGGTGAAACATCAAAATTCGCCGCCCCATAATGTCCACACCGTTCAATGAAAACTCAAGCTTTGAGCAGCTTTTCATTGTGAAGGTCTTTTATATACATTGTCCAAGTTTGACGTGGATCAGATTAACGGTCTAGGACGAGTTTGTTAAAGTATGACCCATAGAAATCGCCAAAGATACGAAAATGAATTCAAATTGGCCGACTTCCTGTTGGGTTTAGATCATGTCACTAAGATACTTTTTTGTTCGTCTTGGCATCTTACATATACATCCCAAATTTCGTACATGTGGATGAAACCACAAGGAGGGGCTGAATTTTTAAAAAATTCAAGGGGGCGCTATAGAGCCATTTTGCCCAGCCTATTTCCAAAACACATAAAATGTCAAATTTTTCACCAGTCCTGATGAGTGTGCAAAGTTTCACAATTTTCCGAGCACCTTTTAGGCCCTCAAAAATGTGATTAATTTGTAAAAAGATGGAAATATGGAATCATAAAAAGAAAGAAAAAGACATCATCATTGTTGGCCCGTAGATGTGATCAGGGTGGGACTCGTATCAAACATGTGAAATTAGAGGCAGATTGGACGGTGTAAACTGAAGTTACAGCAACTTCCTGTTTAAATATTACTTTCTGTGTCCACTATGTGGCGCTAGAGAACACACACTAATAACTCTTGCTGGATATCATATGTAGACCACACCATGTGAATTTGATGTAAATCGGAAGGCTGACTTCCTGTTGCCAGTAGGTGGCGCCTATGACAATAACTAAATATTGTCATATAGATGTGTTCAGGGCAAGACTCTTATCATACATGTGAAGTTTGGTTCAGATGGAACCATGGAGAGTAAAGTTACAACCACTTCCTAATAATAATATAATAGTATATAATACAATAATAATAATTATTAATAATAATAATAATAATAATAATTCCTTGCATTTCAATAGGGCCTTCGCTGCCTGTCAGCACTCGGGCCCTAATAAATCACAGCATGCAAGAGACAAATAATGGTTTATTTATGTATGCACATGTACACACACCTTAGAATTCACCATGGCAGTGATTTTCTGGCCCAAACAAAAATGTTAAAAATCGTTGAGCATTGGCAGCTAGATAGGCATTGCCGATTGATTCAATCCATCATCAGTTCAATCAAATTGACAGTCGGCCCAAGAATAATGCAACAGGGACACTGCAGCAGTGGCAACATGCACAACGTCCCTGGTTCAAGTCTGTCCGGGGAACTTTGTTGCATCTCTCTCTCTCTCTCTCTCTCTCTCTCATTTCCCGTCATCTCTCTACTGTCTATAATAAAAGGCAGAAAAATTACCAAAAAAATACAAAAAAAGAATAAAATAAACATGAGAATGTGGTCACGCTGTAACAACTGCATTTACATCTGGCTGAGAGCTGAGATCACAATGTAAGCCACCAGATGTGGTCTGGCCAGTCCAATCGGATTCCGATCAAAATGCGTTCTGCATGCATTCACACCTTCCATTAACATATGTTTATCCTTATCCAGATAGGATATCCAGGTACAGATCAGCTGTTAATGCCAGGCGTAAATGGGGTCACAGATGTATAAGTAATTTAAACACCACAGAAGCTGAAGCCCATAAACACATTCACTTTAAAGCAAAAAGATTTTTAAATACTTCGAAGTAGGAATTGGATGGTGAATTGAGTAACTGATTGATTATGTTAGATGCACCTTTATTTTTATTTTTTTTATGTTGAAGTATATGGATTCTAACCTTAACCATAGCCTGGAATGCTGTCATCCAACTGTATTGCATTTTAGTTCACAAACTGGCAATGGGGGCCAATTCACTCTCCGAGGCCGTGGGCAGGGATGTACCACCCACAGCCTCTGATGATGCTGAGACCCGTTGATTCTCAGCATCAAAAAGAAAGAGTTTTAAAAAGAATCCCAATTGTACATAGTCGCTTGCCTCTGCTGCTTGACAGTGACTGGGTTGTTTTTGTTAAGATGAACCTCATGTCATGACAGGCATTGCTAATGATTCATTTAAGATGGCTGGAGCAGTCATTTAGAGAGACGTTACCCCACAAAAAAGTATACTATTATACTAAGTGACATCTAAAGAAGGCACAGGCAGAGACAGGTCATTATGCTCAATTATGGGTCCCATTTTAACCAGAGCCATCTAAAGAGAAGATTACACTTGTTGATGTTTTGACAGGCATTCTCTTCAGATATGTCCTCTGCTACAATTACTAATGAAAGTGGAGTTCTGTTTGAGTAAAGTTGTGATTACAGTCAAAGGGAAACAGAGAACAAAAGAGTGTACTGCGCTGTCTCGTATTTACTCCTTTGGAATTCAATTCGACATTTACTGGATGGACTTCTTTTTGGTAAATACGTTTTTTGATCAATTCACTAATGTGAGGAAACAACCTGGTTGTGTTCAGTGTTGATGCATTTCCGATGTTATTGTGCTTTTTATTTTATAAATGCTATAAGTTAGTTTAGGGCTAAGCAATAATTCAATATTGCTACTTAACATAATATGTACTTTATTTACTTAACACTTTCATTCTGCTTCTGCGTATTGGAATTCTACGACTGCTACGTAAGTCTACTCTGTATATACTATTGTGTGTCTGTCCATCCCAGAAGAGGGATTCCTTCTCCCTTGCTCTTTGTGAGGTTTCTCTTTTTTTCCATTAAACAATTGTCCTTATCTGAATCAAGGGTCCAAGGAAATAGTGTCTTCTAGTGTACAGATTGTACAGCCCTGTGAGAAAGATCTAGGATTTTGGGCTTTATAAATAAAATTTTACTAACTTTTTTATGGACTTCTGTGAATTGTATTGTGACAATACGATCATAACTTGTGATTGGTTTACAATCTCATGTTGTCCAAATGACTGATTTCAAGAAATTGTAATGAAAACTAATAAAATGAGTGTTTGTTTTCCACCATTAATATCATTATATTGATTTAAATTATGTTGCCCAGCACTAAGTTACATGCTTCTCCACTGATAAATCTTGAATGCAACTAATCACATAAAATCTTAACTGTTATTGGTTATACTGGAAAGGAAAATGTGCAATACATCCATATTTGAAGAAAATAAGACTTTGAGAGTCAGATAAATGCAAGTAGCTCAAAGCAGTTATCTGCCTGGGACTGTAATTAAGTTTTTCCATGGAAAATGTGTTAAAGCAATAGTGTGCGTTTAATTATGCAGTGGATTTCATAGGCATATGTATGGTTTTATAACTTGCCTTTCGGACAAAGCTACCTTGCCACTGAGGGGAATGTGACTCACACACACAACCACACAGAGTGACCTGGAAGGACCTGCAATACAACTTAATCCAGTGTTAATCCAGGCGTCTACACCTTGTGCGCCTCTGTCTCTCTTCTGTAGCCTTTACGTTCTACAGGACAAAGCTAATCCTGGCCTCTCACAGTCAGGAAATGAGATACGGTGCAACGCCTCAAATGTCTTTAGGTATGTTCAACAAGCAGTGAACTCTACAAACTGACTTCCAACTGAGCAAACCTGGAAGAGCTGGGCTTCGAAAGAAGCTTTCAAAAGTTGAGTTACTTTTTGGTAAAAAAGACATCAGTTTTTCAGTCGGAGTTTCATGTCTAATATACCACTTTTGTAGACGTTACTGGATGTTAATTGGTTTATTTATAACCATTTATTTTATATAAAATTGACATACTTAAGTATACATTTATAATGACAATTTGGATTTTTGGCCTTGGTCTGAGTCAGTCTTACTTAATTGCTACTGTTCGAACAAACCTATAATTCCCTAAAAGCTGCTTTAACTGTGAGTTTAGGTAAATGAAATATGATTCATGCACCCTTTTCTTATGGCGTACATAAATCTGTCACTTGCTTGACTGGCATATAGTGCAGTGGTATGAATCAGAATCGCTGTTCAATAGATGTAGATAAATTAATTAGTGCAGGACAATTTTATAAAGAGTACGGTCTAGACCTGCTCTATAGGAAAAGTGCAATGAGATAACTTCTGTTATGAATTGGCGCTATATAAATTGAATTGAATATAGTTAGTATGCATCTGTATTTGTGCCATAGAATCTCTAGCATTTGGTGTGTTGTCCAAAATCCACATGGGAAATATGGATGTGCTTTTCAAAATATACCTACTATAAAGGCTATGATTAGTGCCCACAAGGTAGATTTAGACAAAATTATAATAATCAGGAAAAGCAGATGGCAAAAGCATTGATTTATTGCTTCCAGGAAGATTTCATGAGGGACTTAATTTTCCTTTAGAGATAAATAGAAGGTGAAGCTATACATTTTTGTAGCTCTCATGCATTTATTACCATGTACCAGTTGTTTTATTGAAAGCTACAGGCTAACAACAGCTTCTGTTCTCTTTCCCAAAGAACTCGCATTTCATTAGCCACAATCAGAAGTGAAAGTAATTGAAAGCGCTCTTCTAACCACATCACTCACAGTGCCAGCACGTTACACTATCATTTAAAACCTCTAGTTCCTTTGAGTAAGACTCACCTTTGTTCTGATTGTTGGTATAAACCAACTAATCTGCAGATTCATTAAAGCTCCACAACAAGGTGAATATCACATATAAGTTTGACATACAGAACTATGTCCTTATAAAGCTGACGACTAAGGTGTTAGCAGTTAACAGTTAACTATTTACACATCCAGTAGATATGGAGCAACATTAGCATTCATTTGGAGTCTTTTTTGGACAGCTTGAGTTCAATGTTCACTCTGCTTTTAGCTGTGACAAACATCCTGCTCTTCAGCAGCTAAATGCTTCCATTATCACTGGCTAATCGCTAACTTTGTCTGTCTGCTATTTGGTGCTGTGCAGGTAGGGTGCAGTGGGCTATCGAAACAGAAGACAAATGCCTGCTGACTGGAAGCGAGATTGAAGAGAGCAGCGAGACTGAACCAGAACTGTAAAAGTGTGGACCTTAAAACCAAAACAATGAGCTGAAAGACGCTAAAACGTTCTTACCCTTTTAAGTAGAGAGTATGTGATATTTAAAAGAGTACTCAACTGATTTAGCATTGCACTACTGTGGGAAATTAAAAAAAAAATAAATCGAAGCAGCGCAACCAGAGGTATCGTCTATTTTATTCAATGCATTCTTCTTCCTCGTCAAAGCTTGACGCCTACATTACCCACAATGGAACTCGACCGCCGACAGTTCAGTCAATGATTTGGGTGTGTTATGCTAGCAGCGGCTAATGTAGTCTTGAGCTGCTAGCCTGAAGCAGAGATAAGGAGCCTGCTATAGAGGTCTGGTAAGCTCACTTCTTTCCAAATCCACAGCCCCAGACCTTTTTAATTTTCAAACTTGTACTCATACGTAGACATCTCTTGTGGACATTTATCAGACTTCGCACAGCTCTCTCTGAAGCCATAAAAGGCTTTATCCAACTTTTTTCACACATGTTGTAGTACTCTTCAGGACCTGTATGCGCACTTTGATATGGAAAATCAGAGTCCCCCCTTATAGCTGTATTGGTGTGTAAATGGTGCGAGCATACAAAACCTTTTTCAACCAAATTAAGAGACACACCTTTATTAAGTATTTGCTCTTTAGTATTCATGTCACCAAACTTAATAGTTTTTCCTTTTGTCTACACTAGCAGTTGAAATGGCAACAGAAGTAGGAGTAGGATCAGTCATAGCCCTAGCAGTTTAGCAGCAGAAGCGGTAATGGTAGTAATGGTATTAGTAGCAGGAATAGTGCTAATGGTACTAGCAGCAGAAGCAGCTGAGGTAAAGCAACAAATGTATAACCAGTTTCCCGCTGTTTGACTTGGATGACCTAACAGCAACAAAAAGAGTGAAATACTTTTCTTCCCTCATCCTCCTCTCATTCCCTTTCCCAGTCATTCACTCAATAACCAGCTCTCCCAAGGTGACCCTCTCTCCCTTGCCCTCCTCCCTCCCTTTTCCACCCTCCCTCTTTTCCATCACACACTTCCTTAATACTCTGTCAGTCAGAAACGAGCCTGCCGGAAAAAGAGAGTGAGAGGTGCGTGCGTATGTGTGGGCATTAGCTGGTGTTTGTGTTTGCACATGGTTTGCATGAATATGAGGAGAAAGGCAGTCAAGAGGCAACTAGAGAGGGAGAAAAACTGTGAAAAGAGAAAGAGACAGGAGCGAAACAAAGTAAGGGGGAAAGACAGACAGACAGAGGGAGAGGAGAAAACAAAAAATAGAGGATTAGGAAATGATTGCTCAAATCACAGGTTACAGCCTGTCTTGTCAGGCGCTGCTGTTAACTTGTCAGTAACTGTGTGCTCATAGGTCTGGACATAAAAAGAGTATACCTTTTAAAAAAACAAGTATATAAGGGGTAAGGCCTGACCCAAATGAGAAATTTTGTCTCACAAAGACAAATAAATACTCTTATCTTTATTGTTCTCAGCTTGTCTAAATAATAATAATAATCTGTGTTTACTTGTGCCCCAGCTGTTACCTAGAGTATAAACTCTATAAGGCTAACATGTACTGATTAAAAGAAAGCTGCATGGCCAGTATGCTGCAGAAACTATCCATATCAATCATTACATATTTACTTACAAACTCTGGATTTTGTGTTGATGGAGTTTGAATATGTGTGATGCTCTTTTCTGCCAGTTCATCGGGGCACATCGCTGCTAATGATAGCTGTCCAGTTACCTACGTCTGGCAAAACCTAGGGTTGGGATTCCATGGCATTTTACTGAATCGGAAGTACTGAATTTCACTCATCGAATATGAAACCTTTTGAATCACCAATTGAATCTTTGAGGATTAGCTTCAAACTTTATACGTAGCTAAAGTTAGAGATAACTGCTGTTTTTCTATTCTGTCAGTATAAGAGAGTATGCCCGGTACCCAACTGGATTATTCAGGTGCTCCAATAAATCCCATCATCACCATGGCCCCTTCGACTGTAAGGTCAGCCAAGGTCCTATTGAGTGTCCCTGGTTATAGTTTCGTCTCTGTCTTTTTATAGCCGTGTCCCAGCTCTGAATGACTCTGGATTTATGTGCTGCTACATAAGCCCCCCTTCTGTCATTTTGTAACCTCTCTCACCCTTCTTTGCATCTTCATACCACTCCACTACACACACACACACACAGACACACTTTATTTTATGTCTCTTCTCAGTATTCATGTAGTGCAGCATATGGCTTTTCTTCTATATTTATGAAGTGTTCAGTGGCCCCTCTCGCTCTCAATAGTAATGTATATGTCCTTTATGCTTCCATTAAATGACCCCCCAACACACATACACACATACACACACACACACACACACACACACACCAAAATACCATCCTTAGCCAGTAAGGGATACATGAACCCTCTCTGGCAGTCTTTACGTGTGTGTGTGTGCATGTGTGTTGGGGGGGGGGGCTCCATTACTCTGAAAGCTTCCCTCTATCTGATTCACTGTGGTTCTAATGCTATTTAACCTGCCAGGCCATTTTGAAAATGCACCCTGGCTGTAAAAATACCTGATGTATGGTCCCATCTGTGTGTCACCCATACACACACACACACACACACACACACACACACACACACACACACACACACGCAAATGCACACACGCAGAGTCATGATCTTGTGTGCTACTTTGCCTTCACTGCTTTTATCATTAACTCCAGCTTCTATCTGCCACGGGGTGAGGGCAGATCACTCATTAGTTTCTCTTCTTAACATTATTAGCAGTATTTCACCTCCACCATTATCTGCCCTGCAGATCTGCCCACCCAAGCTGCATTCACAAGTAAACCCCAGCCTCAATACTGATAACTGCTAAATATGATATGCTCCAGCAAAGCGAGGCTTTCATCACCCCAGCCCCTTTTGGACAATTTCTTTTTTTTTTACATTTTCCAGAAATGTAATCTTTATGGAGTTGCAGATTAAAGATAAAGTATAGTTTAAACTCACTCTGAACTGTTTGTTGGTGGGTGTACATCTGGAATTAGAAATATTGATGACACAATTGTGGAAACTTCTCTGAAACTACCTTTATTTACACGAAGAAAATGACAAATGTTCTCTTGCAGAGCTGTGACTCTACACATACTGCACTTGTGAGATGCAACAACCTGACCTCGCAAATATAAATGTGCATGTGAATTTTGTGTATGCCTTGTTTTTCATTTTTCATTTTCACATCCGTGCAACACAAGGTAACACACACTCACGGCCTACTACGCATGTCGAAACACCGTTATCGTTTTCTATATAAGCTCAAACACAGATGGCATTAAGACGCAAGTTTCACTCTTTAGAAGACACGACGAAATTTCAATAAAAAATTGAATAAGCAATTAAAATTAAGTTATCACTTATTGTTCTGTCAGGTTGCAAGTCTCTAACATTCAAACTCTTAACCTCCATCACATTTTTAACTGCTTAAATATGGGGGATACATTACAAGCAAGCGACAAATAAGGATATTAATTTTACAATTATTTCAGTTTTGTGATTTATTGCTTCTGATATAGACAGTGTCTGTCGGATCTGTGCTTTAATGAGCTAGCTTATTTTTGTGAATCAAAAAATGATCCTAAAAATGTTCACTTATTTTCACTTTCACTTATGACAATATAGGTAATTCTATGTATAAGACCATATCGTGTGAAGCCAAATGCAGTTAGACATAAACAAGATAAACAAGACTATCTAACTACACTTACTTGGCGTACATCAGTGTACAGCACTGAAAATGACAAACACAACTAAGATAAGTATTCTCTGGCAGAGGCAGGCATGAAGGGCAAATAAATATAGATTATATTGTATAATGAATAGTGGATAATGAATAGTGGATGAAGACATTTCCACAAGGTTACATACAAGACCAGACCAGAGTAAGTACTTTGAGCACAACTGTAAGGCGTAAGTCTGTTCAATAATAATCATTAACAAAAGAAAGCTCATCCCAAAACTAGAAATGGCTTGAGTCCAGATGCTGATCCACTGATGTCAAACAGTATAAAGACTTTCTGGATTTCTTTGTGTGTTAAAAGCCATCTGAGTTTTATTGTACTTTTTAATGCTAAGGGTAACAAGCCAGAATATGTGCTGATGTCTCAGTTAAATCCCACTCTGAGCTATGACTGTTTCCACAACATTAGCTTCCCGTTCATTGTTTTTGCAGCAGCTCTGGGCTTCTTTTGATGACACCAGCTATTTGATTCTTGTCTCTGATGCCTCTTGCTTCGTGCAAGAGTTGTTCATGTTTACAATTATCGATTTGGCTGTCCGTAGCCATATATGTAATTCTATAAATCAAATAAATGTGAGTGTTATTACCCATTAATTTGGAGACTGATGCCAGATTTTGCATCTATCACTATCTATAATGGTGGAATCTAACAGCATAGAGGATAACTGGTTGATATATGAGCTCTGGGATGGTAAATCAATAATAGAGTAACAGATTAGTCAGTTTGGTTCTGCCATAGAGGTAGGTGTCCAAAAAGTTCTGCTCATGAGCTTCCTAGGAACAAATGTTGCTACACAAGCAGAATACGATGTACTGCAAACACACACACACATATATGGTTTGTGGGAAAATTGACTATCCCTAAATGTACTTCATCAAATTTTACTACATTAGCCAGAATGCCTTTGATAGCCCCAAGAAAACAGGTGTTCTCCTCACAGCTGTGGGTGATGTATGTAGGTGGAGAAAGCAGATGGAGCAGCCCAAGAGAACAATGTTTTCCAGTCATGAAAATACAAGAGGTAAGTCCTTTTCTTACTGAAAATACAACATGTTACTAATGCATTGCTTTTTGGTCTTTGGATACTACTGTCACCAATGTGATGAATATATTGTATAGGCATCTGTATAAATACTGTACTGGCATCAAAATCTGACATTTACCGACTTAGTCATGTATGACATCTCAGTGTGATGACATATCTAAATTGAAGCAGTTATCCACAGGAGGAAGGAAAATGCACCACACAGCAGCAAAATGAGTGTAATAAAATCGCTGAGCAAGAACTACAGAAGCAGTGAAGTTGAGAAAAGTGTGGTTTGCGTGACAGATAGAGGTTGGAATGCCATCATATTATGCCTCTTTAGGTTGATTACTTTATCTCAAAAATTGTTGCCATAAAACCTAAATAATAGCTAAATAATGCTGTCTTGGATAATCATCACAGAATACAATGAGAATCTGTAGTATCTAACAACCCTTTGAACTAGTTTGTCAAACTATATTTTGCTTATTTTGAACCCATGGCTTATTGGGATTAAATGTATCTCTGTTTTGCTCAGGTGTCTGTCTGTCTACTATAAATATTTATATTGAAATGAATACAATAAATTAATTAACTAATTAATGTGTTTAAATATGTAATTTAAAGGTAGCTTAACTACACTAAAGCGCATGGATTCCTACGGAGCCGCCTAAAGGTCATGGCGAGAATTTTTTTGAGGACTGCTTTTGCGTTCCCTCGCAATATGTTTTGCGTTACCTCACAATACTTTTCTTCCATTCCTTCTGAGCCACATGTCTATTTGTAATGGAAGGTAGTGTGGAGATTCTCAAGTTAATGCATTAAGTATTGTTTATGGACACCTCACCTTATATGATGTCCATTACAAAGAAGTTATCAGTTAGAACATAATCAAACTTCTGGGTGGGAGCTGTATGTATAAGGAACATCAATTACTGCTTCACACTTATAGCAACAGGCCTTCTACCAAAAGCTGTTTCAGCATTAAAGGTCACTGTGACAGAACCACAGACTCTGTTTGCAATTAAACTGCACATGTGTAATTCCGCCTCTGGAGACGTCTCCTTTTCCTCAGTGAAACCCCTCTGCAGTAAAGTACAGTACACAGTACAGTAACTGTTCACGAATGAAACCGACAGCCTCCTGCAGATTACCGTACTTCTTTCTTCTGGAGAGACCTCTTGGTCTAAGTATTTGTTTAATTTTACTTTCACTAATTACATAACCATTCATACCTATTGAGCAGTAGTACTGTCTATATCAGCATACTTAACGCCCAGTTCAAAGTAAAGTTCAGTGAGCTGATATACTGTTGCATTGCGCTGGGAGCAGCTGAGCGGAAATAGACATATGGCTCTGAAGGAATGGAAGAAGAAAAGTATTGCGAGGCAACGCAAAAGTATTGTGAGAGAATGCAAAATGTATTGCAAGGTAATGCAAAACATATTGCAAGGGAACGCAAAATATTGCGAGGTAAAGCAAAACATACCGTGACCTTCAGGGAGCTCCGTATGAAAGCTGAGATAGCAGCTACTGAGATCTGCTAAGCTAGTTACGGTTAGCAGGAGTTGTACAAGGTTATCATTTTATTAACTTGATATTGCTCTCTTGTCTTCGCTCTCTAGTTGGCTGTCTCGCTGTAGACAGTGGTCCTTTGTGTAAGTGCAATGGCAAGTTATAAAGCCCACAGATGACCAAACCAGAGAGTTGTTACTACAGCGTGGGCAGCAATACAAAACCAGAATGTAGTAACTGTAGTAAGTGAACGAGTGCAGTTACTGAAGTTTGGTTTGTTTGTTTTTTAAGCTCTGTTTTGTTGTTACTTCAAATTTAAAAAGATTTTTAACAGAAGTTATTTTTAATATATATATATATATATATATATATTAAAAATAACTTCTGTTAAAAATCTTTTTATATATATATGTATGTGTGTTTGTGTCAAAAATGTCAATTTTGACCAAATATGTATATACTGGGTTTTGCCTTTGTAGGGGGCAGAGCTGATTTGAACAGTGTAAACTGCTTTAGGCTGGGTTTTCCTTTAATTCTCGGTAATAAGTTCCTAACCTTAATTCATAGGACACCCTCAATCTATTCCTAATCCTAACCTTAAACCTAAATTCAAGTCTAAACCCTAGAGTGGAAGAAGCTAAATATCCACCCTCTGGAGGATTTTCTCGGATTTCTCTGTCAAGTAAACTCTCTTAAGTATTAAAGTGAAAGAATGCACACATACACACAAACGTGTGCACTTACAGTACAACCCCAAACCCCCACAACCACATTGCTCATACTAGTATGTGTACACACATTCCAACACAAGCATGATCAATCCTTACACACACATTCTCATACACAGCTTTGTGCATATACACACACACACACACACACACACACACACACACACACACACATCAGCATGCACCATGTATCTCAAAGCCTAAAGGTTGGCTCTGCCCTGAGGGTTGGAAAGATTATTATGGGCCAGAGAGTGAGAGAGGGAGAGATGAGCCTCTGAATCTCTGGGAAAGGGAGCTACTTCCTAACAAATACTCACAATCTAACAAGCTGACTCATTTTGCCTGAAGATAAATGAATTAAGGTTCTACAGAAGTAGCCTAATGGGCTCAAATGGAGTCTTTTCTCTATATCCATTTCTCATTATTGTATTCTCTGCATGCATACCAAATAATTGCTTGGGTACAAAATCCTGCTGTTCAGGTATTTTCTGTTTCATGACTGTTGGTTCTAATAATTCCCTTAAACTACGCTGTAGAATTCTTACTGTGGCAGTATGCAGTAGATGGGAAGGTGAATCATAGGCTGCTTTCATTGGAAAAATGACCACTGCAGGAAGCTTTGAGCTTTAAGTGGCTCTCCCTCGAAGTTCACATATCTGCTTAGTTATAGCTTATATTTTGTGGTACTGGGACATTTTTCTGCCCGTCTGTCTGTTGGTCCACTACTTGGTTCCAGACTGAACGGATTGCCATGAGATTTTGCTACAGATATTCAAGGTCCCTTGAGGATAAATTCTACCAGACGTTTGCTCTAGTTCCACTAGCAGGTCAAGGTTTTTCACTTATTCAGTGAAATATCTCAACATGCACTTGATACACCAACTTTTGTGTGTTCAGATGTTCCCAGATGATGTACTTTGGTGATCTCCTTATGTTTCCTCTAGGATGACATTTTTGGTTTTTATTGAAATATCTCAACAGCTTTTTGATGGATTGTTATTAAATTTGGTTGAGACATTTGTGTCGCCCTCAGGATCAATTGTAAAAACTTTGATCCCCTGACCTTTCATCTGGTGCCATCATCAGGTCAAAGTTTCTGCTAATCCAATACTTTGGTTTGTGAGCTTCAAAACTAATGACATTCACATCAGCCACAGCTGTACTTTTTGTTCAGTGCTTATCTGCAAATGTTCGCATGCTATCACTCTAAACTAAGATGGTAAAAATTATACCTGCTAAACGTCAACATTATCATTGTAAGCATGTTAACAAGCTGACGTTAGCATTTAACTCAAAGGACCACTGTGCTTAAGTACAGCCTCACAGAGCTGCTAGCATGGCTGTAGACTCTTAGTTTTGTTGTCCCCTTCCTGTGCACTGCATGTCAATCCCCTGGTGGTAAACATTTCCATAAGATACCTGTGCAACCTGGCTGTGAAGTGAGTGATATAGGTGCGCTATCATTATCAGGGGCCCATTTCACCATCGCTATTTGTGAGCACTGTTTAAATGCAGATAGCAAATGGTGACAGTGTCCTGTTTCACAAATGATTGCTCACAAATAGCAGATGAAATTGTGACTACAGGGCAGCTGGCATGTTGCAAATGTGGTGAAACAGGCCCGAGATTCAGACCTTCCACAACCAAGTGTCATCATCATCAAGTCCAAACCATCATATCAAAACTTAAAAAAAGTGAATATCTTTCATACGGTTTTGTAAGAATCAATATAGAACACCCAAAGTGGATTTTGTGTAACCTGACACGCCAGATGGTTTGTTGTCTCAGAACCATCTGAGAAGTTGTCCTTGGAAACTGTTTGGAGCCGCCATTGTTGTTTTCGAACGAACAGTTGCTTTGCTTCTCGCTGTCGTCACACCTAAACCATGGCCGTAGCTGCCAGTAGTTCTTCATAGGAAGCTGATTAGTCAGAACCACTGTGGTTCGGCCACAAGTGCATAACTTGAAGCCTGGCAAAATGGATTCTCGCGCGATCTTATGTGATCTCGTGAATCCTGCTGCCTTGCAGGGTAAGGTTTTGTGTGGAGGTTCACATAATCCCCAACCCTGCATGATCCCTCACTGGCTTCCCATCCATATACACTGACAGTTATGTTTGTCGGAAAGCTCTGGGGGCTGGGGGATTGAACACTGGTCACTACAGTATTTTGCCCATGGATAATCTGTTTGCATTATTTAAAATTTAACTCAGGCAGCACTTCCATAAAGTGCTGCTTACCTTGTCTTCTGACACAGATATGAGTTACATGTTACATTGGTATGAACAGACAGAAAACATGTTGTGAATGTAGCCTAAATAACTCCTCACTCTCTTTCTTGCTTCATTGTTTAATTGACAGTTATTGAGAGATAATTCTGAAGCCTGAAGCACAAGAACAGCAACCTTTTAACCCATTGACTGCTTAAGAGATGGAATACTGAAAAGATGATTGTAATATATGTTTTGTGTTTACTGACATTCCTGTTTCTCTTAAAAACATTGTATCCACTAAGAGGAAATTTGGTATTTTGTAAATATATATTTTTTAAAAGGATAATGATAATGTTGTTTTGTATAGTTGGTATCTACGGTGATCTATATGTCACATGACTGATTAAATGGACTGTATATCACAGTATAAACAGCCTCAGACACCAGGCTGATGAAGGCAAGAGAGTCAAAAATGTTTGGTGAATAAAGCATGGGGTCCTGGTGGAAGAGTTGTGTTCACACTGGTCTGCATCTCACTGCGTGTGCCTTCTCAAAGTTAAAAACTGAATAAGACAATAGACATGTATCACACAATACAATAACCCCTGTGTTAGCAAGCATCTGCACTGTTAATGTGCCCTTTCGCAAGGAACTGAACCCCACCAGAAGCAGACTGACTTCCCAGTGGTGAGGTGGTGAGGCAAAAGAGGATTCACCTCCATGATCACAATGAATAAAATGGAATAATGCAAGAGAAGTATATAGAGGAAGAGAGACCAAACCTAACAAGAGAGACCAATAAGGAAGTGAGAGAAAGCAACAAAGAGAGACAGACAAAGTCAGAGTGGGATTATAGAACTGTAATATCCAGCTGATAAATCATAGTGACTGTCAGGTACTCAGTCATCTGTTAATATGAAAGACAGAGGCAACACAGCTTCCTCCCCAACCCACTGCTAATTATAGACAGACATAATGAACTCATATTCAGTGTGTGTATGTGTGTGATCATGTGAATGTGTGAAAATAATCTCTCATCTTTGTTTGTAGTAACTGGTTTATTTTTGGTGCGTGTGTGTTTTAGTCTTTTAATATGTGTGCTAAAACAAAATGATGTTTTTCATGTGTGCAGACATCACGATTGCAGCGCTGACAGCGTAATTGAATCAGTGGAAAAGAAAAACAATGTTCTGGGTGTGCATGGGTGCTCACTTTGTCTGGTATTATTTGTAGGTACAGGTACGGAAGCCATGAAGTCAGGTATAAGTTATCTGTTTACGTTCACTAACAGGAGACATTTCAGGCCCTAGCGGATTTGTACGGTCGCATTACTTCTCTTTGATAGTTTATTTACCTGTTAATGGCACTTTTGTTTTCATCAATATGTGTTACAATCGGTCTGTCTGGTTGGAGATTTTACCAATTTGCAAGAATCTTTTTATGTGACCAAAGAGTGGCGCTTATCTGCAGATAATTTCAAATAAACTGTGTTTGCACCGTGGTGCAGTGCATGTGCAGCCAGAATTAAACTGATTCGCACAACAAGAAAGAATCATTTCATCATGACATTATTTTGGCATTCTTGCAAAGGAAATTAAAAACATACAAGCTGAACTTTATGGCATGTGATAATTTTGGGTGCGGTGAGCAGTCATGATCTAGCATAATATAAATGATTGAATTGACAGTTGTTCATTTGGCAGATGCTTTTGTCCAACGTGACAAATGATCATACAGCACATGGACTTTTGTTGAGAATGAGGGTTGGTACAAGTATTCTCTAAAAGAGCAATTCAACATGTTGGGAAGTACTTATTTGCTTTCTCGCAGAGAGTTACTCGTGTTTGTAAATATGAAACTCTAGTCAGCACCCAGCCACCCCCTGCCAGCTAGCCTGGCGTGTTCCAAACCTAACCAAATCCACCTGGCAGCACTTCTAAAGCTCACTAATTAGCACAACATATCTTGTTAATTAATATTAGTAAAACTTTGACATATTTCCCCAAAGGTCGAACTATTCCTTTAAATTCAGGGACTGAGTACATGGAAGTCCTTTCTTTAGAGAAGTTACAGGCTTGGAGGGAGCCATCATTATCAGTACGTTTAGAGGACTATTTGGAATATGTCTTACATTTCTACATATATGACATACTGTATATGTAAGGCATTAAGATCAATAGTATAATCCATACAGGGGACGTCAGTCTAGCTAATCTCTGCCTTTAACTTACAGGCCACTACAGCATTGTGATATAAAAGGAAATCATGACTAGTGCTTTTCAGAAGAGAAAAATAATGTAACTACAGCCTCATATGTTCAGCTGATGGCTTATTATGCCAAGCTGTGCCAAGAAACCCACTAATATTGTATGTTGACAGAGCCCATAGCTGTCTTAAGGTTCTGAAGATGGAAATCATTTTCACATAGGAAATAGGAATAGGATTTTCTAAAAAATATATACACTTAATAAAAAAAAAAGTTGTTCCATCCTAAACCGTATGATTTTGTCAAAAAAATATGTTAATTGGAAGGAAGAGGTTTAGGGGCTGCAGGATGAGATGGAAGGGAAATTATCTTCTTAAAAGTATTGGTTACAATCCTGCCCCTGAGGACTTCAGAGTTCTGCTGTAGAGCGTTTAAGTAACGGTTTGACATGCCCCCCTTTTCTTACCCTAGGCACTTGCTAACATGTAGCACTTTTGCCACGTGAGGGGGGTCGGGTCTGAGGGGAGCAGAGGGTTGAAAACGAGAAAAACTTGCCCATGACCAGGTCCAATAGCTGAAACTAATAAATTATGACTAAGAATACTTTGGAAACTGAAGAATAAAATATTGCAGATTGTTTACTTTGAAGCCAACAGGAAGCCAGCAAATGTTTGTTAAAATATGATTGGAGCATACAGGTGAAGTTAATTCTATCTAATCAATTAATTAACTAACTGGTAAGGTACACAATTAAAGACAAGTACCAGTATTGATTAGTGACATTAAATAAAGTTTTATGAAATATTTTCCAGCAAAACAAGAAAAGTCAGATTTTTTTAGTTTGTTTAGTTCATGTGTGCTGTTTTTATACCATGATTTGAAAAGATGTGTTCTTCATCATATCTGAGAAAACAAAAGTCAGAGACAGCTCTGTGTGCAATATATGCAAATACGTAATGTAAGATATGCTAGTTCACTTCTACACTAGTCTAGATCGTCTAGATCATGTTGGCATTTGTCTTATGACACCATTGTGTCTGCAAATTCAAGTAAACAACTTTCTCTTCCATTTTGTCTGATTACAATACGTAACCCAAGTGTCTTGCCCTTCAGACGCCACGTAGCTTGTAAAAGTTGGTCTCGTGCTGTTACAAAATGTGACAGATTTAGAACTGTCAACTCTGTAGTTTTGACTACTGACCAGAGGAATGATTTCCTGTCAATCAATCAGTCAGTCATGACTCAGTGGGAGTGATCAGAAACTCTCAGCGAAAGGACATTGTGTGGTTTGCTACTTTAAATTTGCAGCTGACTATTAATATAGAGACACAGGACAGTAAGGAAAAATGCAGTTTCCACAGACACAAATAAAAGGAAAAGCAAAAAAGCATGATCTAAGCAAAAGGAAGTGATCAAAGTTTGATTCAGAGTGCAATTGATTCCTCCATTTGGCAGATGAGGGCCAAAAAGAAAAAATACTTTGCATGCATTAAAAGAAAACACAACAAAAAGAGAAAACTTACAACTATGTTGTCTTGCATAAAGACTTTTCCAACCATTAATGATAGTAGAAGGCAATGAGAGAAGCAGAGAAATGAAAGTGAAAAAGAGAGAGCTCTACATCTTCACAAGTTCATGTAATATTAACCAGTAATTAAAAGAGCTGAGCTGACTCAAGGCGAATCAGACAGAAAGAGAGAAGCCTATGTGGACTTCTAACAGCTCACCCCATTAAAGCAGGGTCCAAAGTTTAACAAAGAACGGTTGGTCTTACCTTACCTCATGTAATCTCACACAGGCTAAACTGGGATCAGTGCAACACGCAACCAACAACTGTTAAGTAGCATGAGCAAGGTTAGCCAGACAGTACAGAGCCTGGCAGGTGTCAGGTATAAATTTGTTTTCAAATTTACATGCACAAATGAGCTCACATCACCTAATTTCTACCCATAAATTAATCATTTGTGTTTATGAGTTACTTAAGCGTAGCGGTAGGAACTGAAGTTACAGGTTACTGTGGCAACCCAGACTGTTAGCGGCTAGGCTAGCTGCAGTGTTTTGTTATTGAGGTGCCTTCAAGTATCGAAATGATTCCATCATATTAAAATTGCTATTGCATTCATTACATTTGATCTTGTGTCATCACACAGTCTTTTTACTATTAATTTGTGTGCATTTTTGCAACATTTTTCTCATGACACCAGGCTCATACAAAGCGTCAGATTTGTCACTCAGCTAAATGTTCCCAGTTGCTAGTTTTGGGTCCAACATTCTCCTGTTTTATTTAACTTACTAACCCTGTGGGTTGACATTTCCCTCTATGATTTTAATCAACTGTGAAAATCTTTGACATTAAACAGATAGCAGTATATATTTCTGATGTTGACCAAACTGTGTGATCCTATTCCAAATTATCCAAATTCATGTTGTAAAAATAGAATTGCCATTTAGTTTTCACTTCAATCAGCCTAACATTCATTCATGTTAGCTGATTTCCGAGTAACTCCAACAAGCTGTGGTACAGTTGTTAGAAGCAGGTAACGCTATTAATGTATATTGAAAATAAATAAGCCAATTTAATGGTTAAAAGCTGCTATACACTGTGTGACGCAAAGTTCACCTGTGTTCATTTTTGATGTAAGTGAATCACTCTTAAAGCTTGTAGCATAGCTAGCGATGCAGGACTGACCAGTGATTTTATGTAAATTAGGGTGAAATTTTCCTGGAAGCTTCATAGTCATTTGTCAAAAAAAAAAAAGACAAGACAATGTGATGCAGTGTGGTTGGCCAGAAAGCTTAGTTTTTACCAGCTGTGGATAAATGTCTCTCTGTAGAGAGAAAACTGGTTGCTTATTTACATAGTGGATGCTAACAAGAAAGCTTCTTGCTAGCTTGCAAGCAGTGACACGCCTGCAGAACCTTATGACTGGTTCACTTCCAGTGAGTCATGAAGCAGAAAGCGAAGCAAATTTTCGCCTTGCATCACTCTCACGAAAGTCTGTGATTATTCCCCAAACAGCCAAATGTACTGACTGTACAGACATTATTTGTAAGCTAGCTAGCAACAGATGCACAGACCACGTGTGTGTTTGTGTGGCAGCCTCTGACTGATCTCAGAAATCACTGGAAACTCATTTCCCCTTTCCGTACTCGCTCCTCTTTTCTCTCGTCTCGATATGTTCATGAAGTATATTCTTAAAGCCCTGGGATACGCATGCACTTTTTGGTCAAGTTGAAACATTGGAAACTTGAGTGGATGCATCTTTCACCCTGGGCAAATTCTCGTCCAAACCCGCCTTACCAAAATGCTAAAATTTGCCTTGCCTTGTGTCTGAACACACAGAGTTAAGAGTTGTTATTTCTGTTAGTTGACTTACAACATCCTATACAGCTGCATCAATCTCATCCACACTTGTCGCCATGTTTGGAGTTTGGAGTAGATTGTGACTCTGGCACAGGAAGATTACTTCCCCATTCTTAATCCTGCCTACGATTGACTTGGTGATTGGTGAGTGGCTTGGTTGTTTCTCCAAGTTGGGGAAACAGATGTAAATGAGCACAACATCAGACCTATTTGAATAACTGACAAAAATCTGAGATGTGGGAAGTGATTCTGAGGTCTGGAACCGGGCTAATTTCAGTCTGGTTAGCATAAAATGTGTATCCTAACTCATATATTAAAAAGTGACATGGAAGTTTAGGCAGACCAGTGCAGACAGCACACAGTCTTGAAAATCTGTCATTGTGGCAAATTCAGGCTAAAGTAAAAAAAAAAAAAAACCTTTTGTATAATCCTTTTGTATATCGACTATAATCACTTCCTTCCTAGTTTCTAACATTAAACATAGCTAGTACTCCCAGCCTTCCACACATACACATTCACACACCACACACTCACTTCATCCAGCTCTTATTAGCTCTCTGCCCTGGCTACAAGAACAATAACCTCACAACTTTTAAGGGAATGATCAGCATCAGTAGAAACTTCATTCTAAGCAGAATTTCTCCCCATACCCTCCCTCTCCCTCACCCCCTACTCTCCCTGAGGCAAAACATTTTGCTGACCAAGACTTAGCCAGCCATCAAGAGTTACAATTTCCCCTTTATCCGCATTTCACTTTATGTCAAGTCTGCTCGTAACGGGGGCCAATAAACTTAGACGTTCTCATTTTGGCCCTGCGAGGAGAGCTCTTTGAGTCTGGAGACATTTTCTTCAACACTGGGAATGTACACTTTGGTTTCAACTTCTTAAACTGATGCTTGCAATGGTTTTTGCCAGCACTGTCATGCTGTTGGACGTACAGTGTTACCTGCTGTTCTTTGTGTTGTCTGTCTACATGGGGCCAAATGAGGAAAAAAAAACCATTATACTACGATGTTTCTCCACAAAACTTTCTTAGTGTCTTTTGCTATTATTTCATACACCTTGTAATGAAACTGAAGGTGACCAGTGAGATAACAGGAGTAGAGTTAAGTAGCCTAACACTCATTTACAAGAGGCATGGGGTAAATGAAGCAGATGGCATCATCTTCAGCTGTGGTCTTTCCCTCCATCCTGTGTCTATGGTACTAAAACCCTCTGGCCAGCAGTAATGTCTCACTACTGCAGGTATTAACATGTGGTAAGACTTTGTATCTCTGCTACCTTGGGCCTCTGAGGTGTTAGGAAGGACAAAGGATCTTGGGTTTTTATAGAATGGTTTTAGTACTTGCTGTGGAACTGCCCATTGAGACAAAAAAAGGTAAAACTTGTATTTCATCCAGAAACCTGTCTCTAAAGGTGCTTTGGAATTAGATGTCTTTACTTAAAAAAGGGTCCATTGAACAACTGTCTTCCAGATCACGTTTTGATCACTTTAAAAGCATAGCTACTGGGTCCTTCAGAAACTAATTAGTGGCATAGCGTTCTGTAGCCTCGAGTTTGCGCTTGCTGTTTGATCTTGTCAGTTGTTTGGAGCCAAAAAGAAAAAAAGGAAATAAATCTGTATATGCACAATGAGGCAGAGCCTGGGTGGAGCTGAGGTAGGATAAGCAAATGGAAGACACCATGGCTTTGTGTAGGAGGCTGAGACACTGACAGTACATAACTCTAACTATACTCATCTTTACAAGTAGTCATGTGATCCACTGTTAATACAAAAATGTTGACAATAGTCAATTTAAGATACTTCACTATTGGCTACAACATTCAGCTGTACTAAAACTATGCTTATTGTGTTGTGTGTAGATGCGCAGGCCCAACATGTCTAAATGAAGCGATAGCGATGCGCTAAAGAAAAAGAAATATCAAAATTCACTTTGCATTTTGACATGTTAGCCTAAAGAAGACTTGAGTGACATTTGCATCTAGTCTAAACAGTCACCAAAGCAAAGGCAGAGCAGCACCAGTAAAACAAGACCCTGAGTGATCATTACACCTTTAGGTCTATGGAAGCTAAACTGCATATTAAGCTTAAAGAACAGTAGTGCTGTTAACTTTCCTTTGAAACTGTTTACATCTGTGATTCTACTCACATGTTTAGGTGTCTCCTAAAGATGTAAGGCCTTGAACAACTTTAACACATTACTTTTGCTCGAGCAAAATGTCACAAAAAGAGAATGACTAAACATGTCACAACCCGTCTGAGAGGAAAGAAAAATCAGAACAGAATCATCCTGTTTACCCCAGCTCCCCAAGGTGATGTACTAACATATGTTTGTCAGTTAGTGTATGATGGAAAACAAGCTCTCTGGAAATGATATGTTGCGTGTGTGTGTGTGTGTGCGTGTGTGTGAGTGAGCGTGCAAGAGCCAGCTTTCAAGCATGTTTCTGTAAACTCAGCATAGATCATGTAGAAAGCTGCTAGCGCTCTGTAGATTAATGTCTTTAGTTTGCATTGAAACGCCTCATCTTCCCTTCCTCTCTCCTCAGCTTTTCAATCCCTCTCCAATCCCTCTCCTTCCTTCCTGCCATCCTGGGTGATAGAGTGTAGGATGGGGAATATTTAGGGAGGTAAGAGAGAGTAATGGTGGACCTTTGTCTGACAAGCTCAGAGTAAAGAGGAAGACAAATAAAGTCAGAGAAGAGGGAGATGAATTTACAGAGAAATGAAACAAGAGAGGACAGAGATCCGGCACAAAGGACAGATAGAGGGAAAGACTGAGGTATAAGTAAAGAAAGAGAAGGAGTGAGAGATATGTGTGTAATAGTGCACACCTGAAGCCCAGCGGAGCGTGATGCCATTTTGTCAATGTGAGCTGTAAGGAGCTGGAAAACAGTCTTTATTTCCTGCACACACACACACACACACACACACACACACACACACACACACACACACACACACACACACACAGTGAGAAACAGCAATTCATACTGGTGCTCATGCAAACCTTTGAAAGCTTAGAAGGAAATGTAATGTTAGACAACCACTGCACACCACACAAAGATGTACCTAGTACCTTAATACAGTGTATACATACGCGCACAAGTATCTACATGTGCACACACAAAAATATGTAATACATGCTGCATTGTTTTCCTGTGAATCTTTCGAGCTTAGGTTGGCAATCTGAATCCACCCTGGGAATGGCAGACTCCACACAGGGCTGGATTTAACCTGTCTGGCCTGGGGGTACATTAAAAAATGTCAGGGGGGCACCCTTTTTCATTCTACATGCACTTTTGCTATATCCTTGTATTTTTATGTGCGTGCACATTTGTTGTTTTTAATTGCCTTCCCTTATTAACTTTGTGTGCCACGGCCTATGAGAGAAAAGCTGTTTTTATCTGTGAATATTTCAATACATATGTTATTTAAATGTAGTGACAATGAACATGAATGTGCTTGAACAGAACATATGTTGAATTCAATCTGAGTTGATTTTTTCTCCCCACTGCCACTCTAAATAAGGTAGTACAGTGAATGGTAAAAGTCCCATATGTCCCCCAATATCCCCCCAACTTCATTATGAAATGAATTAATTATGAACATTTTGAAATACAAACTCACACCACATCGCAGTAACAGTAACAGTTCTTTAATATGGTTTATATCCAATGCACTTTTCACTTTGGTGAAGCCTCATTTTGTAAACATCTATATCATTGGTGGCCCAACATTTTCGACAGGGGAGGCAAAAGCATGCACCTTTTCTGAGTACAGTATTCTAGCCATACCAACTCAGGTTAAATGCACAAGGACCCTGGTTAAATACCTACATTGGGTATGATTTCAGTGGTCTGAATCACCAGCCCCAGCAGCAGCGGTCTCCCTGTCCTGGCCGTGGAGCTTTGCTGTTGTCAGAAGAGGCTGAGGGAGTGCTTGTGCTTGTACTGTAGAACCATCACAGTGGAAGATGGTATTAGCAGTTGGTAAAAAAACCAAAAAAAACCCAATACATAATGAAATGCATGTGTATCTCTCCAAGGACACTGAGGTAACCAAATGAAGCCAAATGAAGCACACTGTTGCAGTAGCATGCACAGACACGTGTAGACAAGCAAACATTAAAGCTGTGCTGCACTTCCACACAGACTGTGTACAGATCCCCCTGTAGATGTGAGGCAGCATGAGTCGACAAACTGAAACAATAAAAAAGCACGTCTTAATAGAATTTGTCTAGCACGCCAAGATTAGCCTGCTCTATTTTCCCAGCAAATCTGCTTGACAGTGTTTTACTGCGGCAGCTACTTAAAAATGACACAGGAGCTAGTCACTTGTTCCACCTCATCAGTCAATCAGAGGGCATTAGAAAGATTTGCAGAAGGGTTGTCTCTGAGTTTGTTTTCTGATCAGCCGGTTAAATGTTAGAAGGAAAATGTCTGTGTGGAGTGGACTCCACTACCAATAAAAACTACTATATCAGGAAGAAAAAATGCCTAAATATTAAAAATGAGGTTTAATTTCATGAAAGTCTTACAGATCATAGCTTTAAACTGACAGCAATGACAATAGCCGGGTTGCCATCCAAATGTAGTGCAAATTTTAACTGAATTTAAGTGAAAGAAAATGTGAATTAATGCGTGTTTCCGTCCACCACTGTTGTACGAATATAATAAGTTGAGCGCCTCGAGACAAACAGCTGGTGGTGTTAATTCTCCAGTCAGGCACCATTAATCAATTGCAGAAGAAGAGGGCGCAACAAGATGACATGATTACAAAAACAATGAATAAAAGTGATGGAAATATGACATTTATGTTTGTTTCATTTATGGAGGGTTACAGTCTCCTCATCACTCCACACAGATCTGAAGTTCTCGTCTGCTGCTTTTAGTCTCCTCAGTGGTGTGGGCTTCAGTGGACGTTTAAGTCACATGCTTGACAGCCACTGTGTGCTTAGAGGCACAATAAGCTGTTTACAACCACTCACCACAACCGGTCTGAAGACCCCCAGAAAGTTACTGCTGCCAGACGCTGCGTCACCTCACCTGAAAGCTCCTGTGCTAAGGTAAAGAAAAGAATAGAAATATTGGGACAAAAACTGTAAGACAGACATGTGGGAGTGCACCTGTTGTTAAATACTGGCTTCCGCTGTCTTGTTCTGCCTCTCTTTCCCTCTCTCTCTCTTGTTACTTGCCCAGGGAAGTTTGTGTGAAAGTACTTTGCAGTCTGCTTTTGCCAAACTTAGCCATTAAGTTGTCTAACTATCATTTCTCTGGGAGCTTGGCTGAGGTGGTGCCTTCACTGACAGACTATAGTTCTGGAGGAAGTGTGTGTGTGTGTGTGTGTGAGTCTGAAAAAAAAAGAAAATGAAAAGAGGGAAGGCTAGAGAGAACTCTGGGACACTGAAAAAAAATCCATCATGTTGACGTGTGTCCATCATAACCAGATATACGTTCATACAGACTCAAGAAATATCTTGAGACATGTTGGATTTTGGAAACAAGACTATCTGTATAAGATTTTAACACTCAAGACCTGATTAAATGACTGCGGGGTTCGTGAGACAGAGATGGGGGAAAGGTGAGGGAATAGGAAAACCAAGAACTGCAAGAGAAAAGGAAAAATAAGTAGGGGATGTAAGGTGTAGAGGGAGAAAACACGAGAAGAAAAGAAGATGGAGGAAGAATAAATGAGGAGAGAGTAAAAGAGAGGAGGGAGATGAGAGAAAGTAGCAGAAGGAGAAGACTGAAGAAATGCAGCAAGGATCTGTCAGGAACTGTCTCCCCCAAACAAATAGATGGAAGAGAGACAGGAAGAGCAAGGGGGAGATTAGAGAGATGGAGTGATGGAAAAGACAGAGAGACAGAGCTGACTGTCCTTTCCACCAGAATGAACAGCACTTTTGTCTGTCAACAAAACATGGCCATTAACCGGCTTTAATGATGCTTACAGGCACACACATACACACAAATATGGAAAAACAGACACGCACAAACACATGCTCACACACACACACACACACACAGTAGTCACATTCACATCAGATGAATGCACATCTGATACTAATTGGATATGGATAATGTCTCCATTTTTTTTATTACATCATAAACATGAAAATGAGGTTTTATTACATCTCTTAGCGCATTATGTGCAGTTATTGGATCATGAGTTGTTTCACACCACGTGGAGTCTCAGATCAGATATAAAATATGTCTATAGGTGGTTTCAAATGTGATTAAAGTCATGTATCTGAGAATGCAACACAGTTTGACCACTCAGATCAGATTTCAAGTGCTTAAAACAAGAAGAATACTAACGCATGGTTACACTGAAACCTCTCCACTCCACTACGTAGGGCATGACCAGGCAAGCCGGTGTGTCTTAAAGAAATATCCACGTACCCTGACAAGCAGGGGGGGGGGATCATTCCCTATGCATATGTCATGCGGTACGTAACGGAGTGGAGAGATAGCCTCTTCACTCAGAGAACCAAGGTTACATGAGCCACCGCCATGACAACTAAGCAAACTCCATTTGCCGATGAAGACCGTGAGATGCAATTGAAAGCTCAGAAAAAAAACCTAGTAAGTGCACGCTGAGTTAAGATGACTTTGACAAACAGACAACCCCAAACTCTTATGGCAGTGCGTTAAGATTATTTTAACCAGTTTCTAATGCAAATCAACTTGTTTCACGTGTTTTCTAAAACAAAGTTTCATTATTCTTCATTCTAGTGCAGCAGCTTTAATCTTCCTTAGATAGAACATTCTTGAAACAAGTTGATTTTTATTGGAAGCAAGATGAAACTGTTTAATGCACTGGAGGATTGTTTCAGTTTTTTAAGGAATTCGGTTTTTATATATATTTTATTTATAGACATGAATTATTTGATGAGAAGGATATTTTGTAGCCCTGCTTGTACAGTTTTGTCTTTGGGTTATTTTGTCATCCTCTCTGTATCTCTTTTCTCCTGTCGTGTCCAGACCAGTCAATTATCCTATTTTCCAGTGAGTCAGTGAACTGGAACCACTGGAGTGAGGTACTGCTGTGCTCAATGCCTTTTTCATCCAGCATGAATCACTCTTCTCAATCCCCGTCTCCCCTTTCCCCTCTCTTTCTCTTCTCTATCTTTCCCTCGCTTTTTTCCTCTGCCCTGTCCTCTCCCTTTCTTTTCAACTTTTCTCCTCTGCTCTTCTTCTGTCCTTTCTCTTTAACTACTTTTCTCTTTTGTGTGTGTATGTGTGTGTTTCTGCAGAGTGAAATAGGTGCAAAGACACACACACACACACACACACACACACACACACACACACACACAGACACACACAGAGGGTTTAGGACCGTATAACTTAAAGAGACAGTGAGATGCACTAATCTCCCATTCTCCTCTTTGACTGGTGTGTGTGTGTGTGTGTGTGTGTGATTCTGTGTGTTTAATAAATGCCTGGTGACAATACTGTTGCTAACCCCTCTGTAATGTGAGAAGATTTGACCATCTGTCTTGTCTTAGTCTGCTAGTTTGTGACTTGGTTTGTGGTTTGTGAGTGTGCACACACAAAGTGGAACCAAGTTCCACATTCCGTATTTATACCTTCACATGATCACGGCAAAGAGTGTAGAGTTCTTCACTACTTCGTATATATTCCAGCCTGAGAAGAGAGTGTATGATGAATGTAGAGCAGAAGTCCCACCATGGGCTTTAACATGCACCTGTTTTGTAGTTTATTTACTTAAATATATTCATAATTTACTTTATGTTGTTGTAGCAGAATCGTGCTACCGTGAGTTCCCTTGGCTCTGAGACACACGCTGAGACAACGCTTTCAGGTAACGTGCTTTATTGTTTCCTTTTTACAAACACAATTTATCACCCAGCATTAGCAGTTGCTCCTGGCCGCACCTCTGCTTGCCCAGCCTCCCTGGCTGGCTGGCTGGCGTGGCTCGGGTGTGCGTGTGTGTGTGTGTGTGCTAGGTCCAGCATGCTACTGTGTATTTAGGGAGAGCATAATTAATCAACCAGTTTCACCTGTGACAATTACCTCTCCCTAACGCTGCTCACCCGATCCACTCCCCCACCCCTCCCTCTGCAGCTGACAGCTACCCGTGCCCACCTCCACAGTTGTTAAAAATGACATTTTAAAACTTGAATTTGTGAACATAAATATTCCATTCTGAATGCTTATGAGTGCTTATAATCATAATGTTAATGACCTGGGGTGACATTGAGGTTGTTCAAGTTCTCAATAGGGGAGGCAATTGAAAAAAAAAAGATACTAAAGTGTGCTTATGGATTCATTATCTGCACAAAAAGATTTTTAATTTCTGTTTTTTTTGTGATATAAATAATTATGTTCAGTGAGATTTGTTAGTTGTAGTGAGCACCTTCTTATGCTCTGGATCTGGATGATTGTTGTTTAAAATACCTCACCTCTACAGTGTTGTGCTTCATTATGTCATGCAGCTCACCACACTGCAACATCCACGCATGTATAAACAATTTACAACTGGAGAGCAGTCCTGCTCCGATTTTTTGATTTTTGCTTTTGAGGATTCAGCAGCCTCCTACACACACTGGGGTCTGAGCGCACTGAATCACTTTCAAGCCCATGCAAAACCACACATGTTGGTACTAAGAGTCTACAGCCATGCTAGCAGCTCTTGGAGGCTGTACTTACACATAGTGGTGCTTTGGGCTAAATGCTAACATCAGCATGCATGCCCATAGTGACAGTGTTAATATGCTCATGTCTAGTGTATTTTAGTATAGTATAATGTTTACCATGGCCACCAAGTGTAGCCGAATTAAGACTTCGACCTGATGGTGGTACATGAAGATAAGTCAGGGGATCACCAGAATTCATCTAATAGGTATACAGATATCCAGTCAGTCTTGACAAGCTGACTGGATTATATTACGATCTTCCGTTTTAATAACTTTGATAGCAAATATACGGTAACCTCGTCCCACCAGCATGAAAGGATGTTTCCTGTAGGGGAAGTGGATCGTTGCAGCAGCAAATATTAATAAGATAGAGCAGAAGAATATGAAAATCTGGATAAAAGGGAAATGTATTAAGTAAAAATATTTTTGGCAAATGAGTTGAGTGAGAAAGTGGCTGTTACCCTTTCCCAATCTTTGTCTTTCTCTAGTGATTTCCCCCATCCCTTTATCTCTACTCTTTTGGTTTCATTTTTATTTCTTTCTCCTATCTCTTTTTGTATTTTTGTCTCTCTCTTCTTCTACCCTCCCCCCTTCACAAATGGTCTCTCACAGTGGATCGGCATTAAAACAAAGCAGGACATTAAGGAGGTTATACCCACAGCAGTGCCCTCAGCACTTATCAGTTGATATTAACTTGAATGGAGACATATTTTAGTGGAGACACACACACATAACTGTCACCGACTGAAAAATGAGTGTGTTGTGGGGCACGTGTGAGAAGTTTGCCTTCAGGGCTTTCTGCCTTTCCTTTTTTTTCTAAACCTAACCTAGTAGTTTTGGTGCCTAAACCTAACCAAGTAGCAAGGCTTTCTGGCAGAAAAACCCTGAGGGCAAAGTTCTCCCATGTTCTGTTGTGGGAAAGGAGTTGTGTGAGTGTGTGTAAGTATGTGTGTGTGTGTTTTCTTGTGAATTGATCTGTAAAGGGACACAAATTCACTTTCCTGTAGCCACTTTACAACTTGCTGTACACTGAGTGTGTGTGTAGGCTAATTTTGATTTGATTAGATTTGAACTGATACCATTACCTTTATACATACATTATATATATATCTGTAACTGGTTAGAACTAAAGTATGTTGAACTGTTATATAACTCTTTATAACCGACATAAAGATGTTTTTATAAAGGTCATCATATTTTTCTAATGGCTTCAAGAACTTTGAGAGTCAAATCTCAGCTGGAATTTCATAGTCGAAAAACAAACAAATAAAGTCTAAATATTCAAAAACCAGGCCAGAAAAATACCCCTGAAATTTTGTGTGTGTGTGTGTATTGGTGTTTGCTCTTCACGTGAAGCCACATCTCAGCCGTATTATAACCAGATAAGCAATATGGAATCTACCTTCAGCTGGCATTTTCCCAGTGACTGGGAAATGACTGGTCAGTGAAATATTGCAGCATTTTTTCCTTTCATATGGAATTTCAACAGTTGACGCTGGCAGAGAGCCATGAAAATGTGCTGTGAATGATGGTTTTTATAGAAACTGTATAAGAAATGAAGGTCAAGCTCCATGTGTTTGTGAGATTTGATTTGATGAATGGACAGAATGAATGGTTGATATACTGACTTTGACCTTTTGCAGGCTGCTAAATATCATAAATTAAAAGAGAATTGAGATGTGAAAACATTGCAGGTGAAGAGAGATTCTGAGTGTGTGTTGTCTTGTGTAGGGGTCACATGGCTTGTCTATACGTATGTGGAAACTAAGAAACTGGTAAAAATGAAAGACTGATGCCCACGGCCAGAAGACGGGTTGATTGAAGTAAACTTTCCCCATCAACAAGAAATATTTTATTCCACAACTTATTAATCCTTATCCAAATTTTCCTGTTTTCTGTTTGTCAGTTTTGTTAAAGACAACACTGGTGATTACCCCGAGGAGGTTTGATTGTAAAAAAACATGGTTTTGATTACATTCAGCCAAAACACATTCTGTGTATCTTTAGGGCTTCCAGACATATTTAATGTATTTCCTAATTCATTAAACTCTTGGAAAACCTTTTTTTTCCAAACGTCATGACACTTGCATTGTTTAGGCGTACCTGAATATACTGGCCTCTTCTTCTCCTGTATTGAGACATTGCTACTTTTTAGGCTGCATTTCCACCGTCATTGTCAATATGTGTAATTGCGTAATATGTGTAAATGAAGCTTAAGACCAGATTTATTTACCCACGCATAGGCTGATTTGACATACAGGCCAAACCAAGGTAAGAATGTACTGGATATACCAACCTAACACTAAATTAAGTTTATTGTTCATTGTACAGTATGTTTCTCCATTTTACGTTTACACGTCATCTATTGCATGTCTGTCCGTCCTGGGGAGTTTTTCCTTATCTGAATTGAGGCTGTAAGGACACAGGGTGCTGTATGCTGAACAGATTGTAAAGCCCCTTGAGGCACATTTGGGATTTGTGATATTGGGCTGCATAAATAAAAATGGACTTGACTACATATCACCATAACTGATGAATATTTTGATAACCCATAAGTCCAAGTCACCAAGTCAGTAAACTCTCAAGACATTTTTTTTTCAACAGAATGCAGATTTATCTTTAATCACTGAACTTCATTCTGTAAAATATCTGGTTCGAAGGTCAAAAGTTGAAAATTCAAGCCTGTGCACATAAAATGTAAGGTAAGAAGTCAACTACAACTCCCAAGATGCATTTTGGTAAAAAACATCCAATCACTGAGCTTAAAGTTCTGTAATGCTAACAATGGTTGTATGTTTAAGATTATGCTGTTGAGAAAACTGACGATACAATTTGCAGCTTAAATCATGATGATGAATTCAGATGAATTCAGCAACAATGGTGCTGCGTTTTGTTCCCAACTGCAACAATGAAGCATTTTGAATTAGCTACCACTGTCATTCGCGCCTATAACTGGCTTCTTCTCCCTAGCAACGGTGGCAGAGGCTCATGGGTAATGTAATTTTTGAAGCCATCTGCCATGCCAAACTGACAGAAAAACAATGATTTCTCAGAAACAGAGTTGAAATATTTTAAACTGGTGGTCACAACATAAATCTACACGATTGTTACATAATCTAAGAGAGTCCAGTGTCTCTATGTTCAGTAACATTTGAGAATATCATTAAAAGAAAAAATCTGAAGTGAAAATACAGAATGGAGAAGAACAGCCCTGGAAACATTGGCTTCTCCCTCCGAATGATTTCACTGAATAGGGTTGGAATCTGTTAGATTTAGCTGCATTGTCAGATGATTTCATTACTTTTGTTAACCTGGTACAGACTCTGCAGTGATTGCTTTAAAGCTGTACTACAATGTGGACTGGATTTAAAATGGTTATCAGTTCATTACAGGGTTTTATTTGATTTTGGAGAGATTTGTCTGTGTGCCTCCGCCAACTAAACCATACAAATTGCACTGCACCACCTGCAAAAAGACAACCTCTGGTGTGCCACTCCACCCACCTTGGCTAAAGCAGGTACATTTGGAGCCAGAAAATAACCAAACAGGTGCAGGTGTAACATAATGGACTACCACCTGATGTTAATGGCACTGGAAATGCGTTTTCACAGTTCGTAGCTTTGTGCTGGCATGAATCTAGAGGCCACAGAGTACCCAAACTGAACAAAAAGCTAATTCATTTTTCTGTGAGTTATTGTAGGTGCTACTTCCACCTTGGTGTACTAGGCCCATAAAGCAGAGTCGTCCATGGACCAAACCATTCTCTGCAACTGTAAGCCCTAACACCGAGGCTCCATGGTGTGCACAACTCATTTCATCCCATGATAAAACACTTTTTCCACAAAAGAGGTTGCACACATATGCATTCACAAGATTAAGTTTATATTCCACTGAGATCTACTTTGTAGTGCATCCACTGAGATCTACTTTGTAGTGCAGCCCACAAAATGCGAAGAGACAAGGATGTTGTAAGGATATTATTGGAATTAAAGAAAAAAGTAACTTTTAACTACTCCTAGTTAAAGATTAATGTCCGAGACATCAACTTTAGAAAATTACAATGCGGACCCCTACAGATTTTCTCCCCAGAAGATAACAAGACAGAGCAGAATCGTGATCATTAACTTCCTGTTTTCTCCTCTGACATCACAGGGTTTTGAACACTCTAAGATAAAGCAGCTTGCTGGGAGGCCGGAGCTTCTTAAGAATCAGGAAGTGAAAAGAAAGAAAAAAAAAACCTTGTTCTTGGAAGACTGTGCAGTTTAAAAAAAAAGAAAAAGATTTTCAGTCTACAAGAGAGAAAATTAGATAAAAAGATACAGACACATTAAAAACTGTATATATCTGTGATTTATTGATGATGTGATTCTATATTCCTGCCATTTTAAATGTTCCCAACAACAAGTAGTCAGAATTGGCAATTCTTTGGTAAATTATGTACACAATGTCCTCCATGTATACCTACAGTACATGCATCTAGATATATGGTGTATGTAACAGGTACTTCATGCCAACACTTTACAGCTAATAAACACACAACCACATATTTGATTCATGAGAGTCTGTATTGTATCTTGTATTTTGAAAATGAACAATGCAGCTAAATAAGAAATGCTGTGTTTGACCGAGAAACAGTCAAAGACAGACATGGTTTTCCAGAAAAATAGAATACAAAAACAGAAAAGTACAAAATGATTAGAATTTTTTGCTGTCCCTTTTCAAATATTTTCAGATTTATGATTTACTTCAGCTGAAGAGAAAAAAACAGGCCTTTTATTTCAAATTTCTGCTGGTTTATATTGTATATGTATATTTGTATATTATGTATGTATATTCTATCATATTTTAGTGAAACAAAATATCACCCTTCCTCAAATTAGAAGCGGTTCAGGAGGTGTGTCCTCATCAGAAAAGTCACAAAATGAAGAATACTTGAACCAGACAATATGCAGTCCATTTTGAGTCTGTTGTTGATGGACACCAGTCTGGGAACCAGACGAATCTGCCGAGCTCATGTTTCATTTGCTCTGGCAGATACGTCTGGCCCTTCTTCCATTCAAACAGATTTCCACCCTTCCTGGATCTGGTTGGGCCAATCACAACCGTTTATCTATTATGGAAGGATTTGATATGATGACTGACAGAGGAGTGTCACCAGGCCAGATTTGAAAAGTCACACTTTTCGCTGCTCTGACTGTGTAGATCTGGACCTGTGTCCGCTCTGCAGGTCCGTCAAGCGCAATGCACCAGGCTCACGAAACTCAGATCAAACTGTCAAACTAGGCAGTGCTGATCAAATAGGAATCAAGATTCTGTTACTGCATTGCCTATTTCCCGCCTCAAATGTTTTCAGAAACACATTTTAGTCTACTGTTTAGGTTCCAGACTAATACGCATTTGAGAATTAGTCTGGCAATGCCAGGCTAGATGGACACTATTGTCCCACAATGCAATGCACATAGGAAATTGAGGCACTGCTCACACCTTTAAAAAGTTTAAATCAATTGTAGTTGATGGTCTTTTATTGTGAAATGTCTGAAGGAAGTGTTGAGTTTCATTAAAAGCGGCTTACCATTAAGAGGACAAAGTAAAACACTTGAATGGATCATGAGTTAGAAACTCATCTCAGTAGAAATATGACATGACTGTGTTGTTGAACAGATGCAAATTATGCTGTGGGAATGTAGCTTGTGTTGAGTTTATCATGTGTCATTATAATACAGTAATGGTATTTTTTCCCCCCATTTTAACTGTTAACATCTATGAAACGAATTCTATTTGAGAACTGACTGTGTTTCATGTTCTTCTTTTTTCCCCACAAACCTCAGTGCTCATCAGCAAATTCAGCTGCACTGTAAACCTTTTTTTGTCAACACAGTTTCACAAATGGAACGAAGTCAAGCTAAAATGCAGGATATGCGATGTGGACAAAGATCGTGTAATGTTAACTTCCTCCATCACAAATATACCTTGTTTATAGGTATCTTTCAAGTAACTGGGAAAATAGAATATATTTAAATCAGGAGAGACTTCATCATGAGTGAACAAAAATGTTATTGATGTGTGCATAATAAAGATGAGAAATGTGGCGATTAGACCCAATCGTGATGTCATCATATTTTAAGGGGGTAGTGAAGTCTTGAGTAGTATAGGATACGCCCTGAAGATCTGGATGTGATGAAGAGTGGACTTCTGATGAGCTCAACCCGGACACTGGATGTGAGGAAATAGAGGTGAATGGGTTGGAGGAGGGTTGCAATGATTCCGCATTGAAATGATAGCTGACAGCAGGCAGAGAGGAGAACAGATTTAATGTTTGACGGCAACAATACGATTGGCCGACGGCGATCGTGGCAAAATCTGGTTTGTGACTGAAAGAGTAAACGCCCATATCAGCTGATTAAGAAAAGCAGGAAGAGAGAGACAGCGAGAGAGGGAGAGAAAGATGTGAATGAATGAGGAATAAAGATAGTCTTCCTGATTGAACTTACGCTGAGCTTCATTTCCTGGATTTCTTTTCGTGAAGCAAATATATTACTTTTCAGACCTGACTCCAGACATTTATATCAGTGCTCTGCAGAAAAGGGTTAACTTCTCCTCACTTTACAAAGCACTATGCTCCACCTAAAGCATGCCAGGGGCACAACTTCTTCTAAATCAGACACTTTCTTTTTCACACTTTGGAGATTTTTTCAAATTAACTTTAGTGTAAAAAAGCTGCTGGCAGTTTGAAAGAAGAGGATTAATATGAACACGGCCCACAGCCACACTGCTTAGAGTTATATTTGCATATACACGGGCTAAGCTAGCTTAATAGTGACTGACCTCTTATCATCTCTGCTTCTCATTCTGCCCTACACACACACACAGACACACACACACACACACACACCCACACACACACACAGGAAGTAGCTGTAACAGTTTTCTTTAGATAATGCGGTTTCTAAAGCGAGAGAGTTAAAGAGAGACTAAAAGACGGGGATGAAGACAGTTTGAAAATGGTGAAACAACTGAGTGCAAAGACAACACACTTGGCAATAGGTAGGCTTTGATTACAGTTGTGTTCTGTAATATTCTTCATGACCCAGCCAGGTTTCAGTAAAACAGAATAAGTCAATATGATACTCTGAGATTAAATCGTTCACTAGTACAGCTTTAGATGACAGAGATCTGATGTTTAAGAGTCCACATTTAATTCTCCTATTTTGTTGTGCTATTTCAGTGTTTTTGTTTAGGTTTTTATGTATAACTCCTCTTCTGTAAACTTTTGATTTTATTAATTTAAGTGGTCGGGGGGCAGACACCGCCACTAAGGAGTTTTGGGTGGGTAACTGCTCTGGAAGCGCAGAGAAGTGTGTAGGACTGCAACTCTGCCTCCTGGTCTCAACTCTGGGTTGTCATGGTTTAGGTCCACTAATAAAATCAGTCAGATTTCTAGATATGAGAGCTGCTCCATCCATAGTGGCATGCATGCCGTAGCTCCTAATCAGACCAGGTCTTCCCCAGAAAGTCCACCAATTATCTACAAAGCCCACATCGTTTGCTGGACACCACCTCGACAGCCAGCGGCGGAATGAAGACATATATGGCTATATGCAAAATGCAAGAACATATGGTGTAAAATACCTAAAGTCACTTTTATGCAATATATAAAAAATAAATATATGATAAAAACCTTACTTTAAGAAGAAATTATCTTTAAATTACTGAATACATGTCATTAGCAAAACATTTGAAAAAAAATGTTACTGGTGTAAAACTGGTCTCTGTTTTCATGCTGAATAATATCCACCCAAAAAATGTAAGATGCAAATAAACTGCAGTTGAACTGGGCAGGAATGAAGCCAACTCTAAATCACTCAAATGCATCACATCATGTCTCCTGTGGCTGTTTTTGGCCAGCAGTGTGAGTTTGAGTTTGTGCTTCTGTTTGGGGCAGAGCAAGCCAGCTGTTTTCAACATCCAGATGGAATTCAATTACAAACTTTTGTTCTCAAAAGTTGTGAAAAAGCATAGCATGCCACCACCATCTGGAGTAAAGTGGATGTCACTCCTCTTGAGCAGAATCATCCACCTTGAATTAAGCCTTTCAAAAGGTATTCCCACCACTGCTGCGCTCAAGTAAATGCCGAAGGGCTCTTGAGGAGTGAGGACAGGCAACAGAGTGTAGTCCTTCATTAACCACTTGAGAAGTGGATATGCAGGGCCCAAGAGGGGTAAGTTGAGGGGTGTCGCCTGATTTATTCTCACACTAAAAAAATAAAGTGAGATAACACTTGGACTTACATAAACAATGATGTGTGTGCTTGTATGTGTGTGTGTGCCCACTTGTATTCATAGCATTTTAGGGATAATTAAGCAGAAGGTTCAGGTGCCAATTCACTTTTTGCATTCTGTGTGTGTGTGTGTGTGTGTGTGTGTGTGTGTTGGTGACGGATGTTGTTTTCTTGCCCCACTATAGTTTCCAACTGGTGCACACACGCCACATATGGTCGAGTACCACCTACATCCTGAGTAGCAGGGTTTTCAGTGGTAAACGCTGGCAATAAACAAGTAGCAAGGAGTTTGTAAAAGTTGGCTACCTTAGCTAACAGCTTGAGAGCACAAGCGAAACAAAAGGTAATCGCATTTGTTTTTATTATAATCTAGAAAACCAGTGTTGAGCTCACTAATGAGATTAATTAGCTGTAATTAGAAGGCCAATCAGGTAGATCTTATCATAAGTGTGGCTAGCTAAAGAACTGCCTATTGCGGGGGTGTATATATGTTACTGGGGTCCTACGTTTCCAGGGTCCTAAGTTCCCTAACCTCCTAACCCTAACCCTACATTGGTGAAAATATGACCCTGGAAACACAGGACCATTTGTCATGTTCCCATTACATGTGATATAAATCTGGGGAACATAGGAATGACCCCCCCCTATGGGAACCTTGTTAATGTTTATTGCATGTGAGTGAGCTGATCAGGTTTGTGGTAATAGCAGGTTTATTCCACATCTGTATCAGTACAATAGAGTACAATGGTCATCTCTTGACAGTGCACATTAATGTAATGCTAGCTAGCTGCAGCTAGTACCTGTGAGTAGGGCCTAACTGAAATTTCACTCTGCAACAACATCCAGAAAACAAATGGATAACTAAATGAAACCATGACGAACTTATCCTAAAACAAATCATATTTAACCATACTGAGCCAGCTCAAGTTCTATGTGCTTTACAAGTGAATTGACATTATTTTGTCCACAACCACTCAAATACCTCACTGGCAAATCTTCAGTTCCTCTGATGATTACCCATAATCCCTTTATTTCACTACCAAATGCAGGTACATTTTTAGTATTTTGATAGTATTTTTTTATATTTAGTGGGATTTAACTTGAACCATTTTGAATATGTTACACCAACAGAAACTGTAAACTACAGGAATATTGCAGGGACTAATGCAAAGGCCTGCTAATGTTGCAAATAGAGAGTTTAAATACTGTCTCTGGTTCTTGCTCATGAGAGAGGGAAAGTTGGACCTGGAGATGGACAAATTAGTGCAATGTAGGCAGTGGTGCAGGCATTGGTGGTGCACTGGTGAAGAGGGAGCTGAGCCTGAAGGCAAAGATCTCAATTTACCAGATGATCTACATTCCAACCTTCAGCTATGGTCATGCAACCTGGGTCATGAGCTTTGGGTAATAACCATAACAATGCGGCCGTCATGAGTTTCCTCTGGGCTCACCTTCTATACAGATGCAAAAGGACATAGTACACAGAGTACATGAAAGCAGGAAAGAGACAGTACCTGCCTCTCAGGAAGTCTTAGCGATCACAGTATTTCTATAATTCAAGATGATGGCAGAACTTTTTGAAGAGGATCTTGCAATGCTTGTATCACTTGGTATGGCCAGGAAAATAGCTTGCTCCTTCCACTTTTGACTTGGTGAAAGCAGGTGGGTAACTGAAGTACAAATCCTTGTCATCTTTGACCCCAAGGACTGGAACTAAAGGGAGGCTTCTGAATGAAAAATTCAGGTTTACTGGGCATCAACAAAATAGCAATAGGACAAAGGTAAGAGTAGAGCTTTTTGAGGAAAGTGCCTCTTTGCTGGCACAAAACCCTGTGATGCACATAAATCCAAAACCAAGAAGAAGAAATTCTGAACATTGCTTATTTTCTTTTCTATCTCTGAGCTAAAACAGCAGTGATCACAGATGGAGCTGTCTAAAGCCAAGCTCATGCGTGCTCCATGTACTGAGAAACACTTGCAAAAAGCTGTCTTTGGAAAATAAATACAGTAAACAGCATTTTAGAGTGAGTGAGTGAGTTGACCCAGCAAGGAGATGTCAAAGCAGAAACCCTCTGCCTGCACAAACTCTATGAATCACTCATGTCCGGAACACAGTGTGACCAAGGCCAGAGAGACCAAGACTGGCAAGCAATATGAATACACTCTGCCTCTATCTTTTGATACATTTGTAACTGTCCCATTCGCTGTTTCCCTGGCAACCATTAACAGCAGACATGATTCTCAAGAAAGTACCACGACCTCCTGACCTCATATGTGCAAACTACTATAAAAGACACAGTACTGGATGCTATGGCAACGGCTGCGCATGTAGATGCAGTGGCTGGAAGCTCCTTCAAACTTGCTACATTTTTGTTTTTAATGATTATTTATTGGCTTTATTGCTGAAACATCATCGAATGATGTCTGATTGGATTTGATTTAAAGGGCTAAGCCAAAATTGTTCAAATTGACTGGATTAGGAGATTTTGACTATGGCAAGGGATGTGCATGTAGATGTATGAACTCTGCTAAGGCTTCTTTTTATAAAAAAAAATTCCGGCTTTATTTCTAAAACACGTATTACCTACTGATCGGAAAAGGAAGCCGGGGTTTGGATTAGGAGCAGCGGCCCTTGACTGGACCAGACACCTCGGCGGCTGCTGTGTGATCTCCCCCGGGAGGAGAGGAAAGACAGATGGGATAGGAGCCACGCTGGCCGAGTTTGGATTTAAGGCTACTCCTGGCGAAAGTCCGGTCTGGACGAAATGGGACTCAGGCTGGCCAAGCAACGGGAAATCTGAGACTGTTGTGCCCACATCTTTGCTGAGACTTGCTCCACCAACATCCCGGATCAAGCACTCAGCGGGCAGATGGTGTTCCAAGCTGAAGGAGCACAAGACTCTGTGTTTACATCGATGGTGCTTGGTGCTCAAGCGCAGTCAAAGTTACATTTTATGCGAGGATAATAACCATATTATTATCTTCACTATACGTTGGTGTGTACGTATGTATATATGTAAATAACTGTAGGATGTGTATTGTATGTGTGTAGCATGAAGGGACTACTAACTTCATTTCGTTGTACAACCTTGTGTTGTATAACGATAAATAAATAACCTTGTACCTTGTATTCACCTCATCAAATATAAACTAACATTTCCTTACAGGGATCAATAGTATGGAGAACACAATAGAACACACTGACAGAAAACAAACAAATAGAGAAGTCAACGTTATACAATAGAATGCAGCAGAACCACAGTTATACTGTATTGTAGTATCGTACAATATACCATCAGAATCAATCATTACACTAGCTTACAGTAGAATCAGGGTTACAGGGACGATCAGAGAGAGTGTCAAATAGGAGCCAGTAAAGGCTCGCTTTTACATAATCTATTAGAAATCCATTAGGGCCCATAAAATTTCATTTTTATGAAATGTATCTGTGCAGGGAGCCAGCAGGAAGTAAGCTTGCTCAGCTAGAGGAAGTCTCTAACAGGCTCTCAACTGGCTCGGTCAGAGAAGGACCGCTCACATGCTGTACAGGCCCAAAACCACGGACGCTTGAGGAAGCCTTGTTTGGCGTATGCATCCAGTGAGCAACTGTCATTGGAATGAATGGGCCGCCATATTTGACGGTGTTAACCAGTTCTCTAAAAAAAGCAATGATGTGAATGAGTGGTGGGAGGATTGAAATTTGTCCCAAGGACTGCAAAAATTTTCAACACTGTAAACTAGCTTACTACTACAACAACTACTACTATTACTACTCCAAACTCTCCACACCACTGACAGTTGATATATCAGGAGGCTGGGGTGGTTAGCGTGGTTGCATGGAGCACAGGTCAACAGCACAGATTTTTCAAAGATTTCTTTTTTGTCTGGATAACAGAAATGATTTTCTCTGGAAGAAGGCAAATACCTACTGTTGCCAGGATCAGTTGATTGAGCACAATAAAGTGAACATAGCACAATTGAGTGCACGCATAATTTACTAACTGAAAAAGTGGATTTAGTGTTAAGTTAGTCATTAGGCACGAGACAGAGAAAGGCACCTAAATGTAGCTGATTTATTGGTCTGATGTCTGCTTTACGTAAATAGAAAGTTTTAATTAATTACTGTTTAATTGGCTTAACAAGGTAAACACTAGTTGCTGATTAGGACAAAACATAATTCTTCCAAAATAGATGTCTGCTTACAATCTCTAATTTATTACAATTATTTGATTAGCCACAGCCAATACTAGATCTCTGTAATTTGCCTGTTGAATAGGCACCAATAACACACTCCAAAATGTCAAAAATCCAAGCACACCATGAAGGGAATAAATCTAATTGGGAGATAATCCTTTAACAATGACCTTTAATAATTGCTGCCTTACTCAGTAATATGGCTTTCTATTGATTGCTGGACCTCAGCAGTAGCTTTAGAGCAGACTAGAGACATGATGAGAATTATTGGAATGAGTTGCGATGGATTGTGGTGGCCAGGCTTAGCAATGTGTGTACGTGTCTGATTTTCTGATGGGTCTTTCTCCCTCTCCCTGTGTACTGCAGGTCGGCCTCTCTTTGCCAGGTCATCTAGGAGGATGCAATCATTGCTAACGTGTCAGTGACCTTCCTCCTCGGGGGACGGCTGGTGAACAAATTCCTCAGACTGTTCATACATCAAAAGCAGTCGGTAAGTGTAAGTGATGTTGTTGCTTCTCCTCTGCAGCAAAATGCCACTGACCTCATGTGTAACTGTTATCTGTCGCTCTCTCTGTCCTCCCAAATGTGACCTGGGTCGATATGTACTGTGCTACATTTGACTTATTGATAGATTAAAGTAGAAGTTATCATCTATCTTAAACATTATGGGCAAGACTGAGAAGAAGAAGAATTGAGACCACACACGGTATTCATCCTAATTACTCAAAGCCGGACTAGTGTGAAGTTTTCCAGAGCAGTTGTACAGAGAGAGTTTAATATTTGTTGGATTTTACTTTTCCTACTTCCCCATAGTCAGATGAACTCATAAAATATGAAAATAGTTAGTTTAGCTTAATTCCTGAGCTAAGATGAAATAAAGAATGACTGAATGAATAACACTTTCTGCAGGTGTGTGCTTTTAAAGCTGGTGTTGAAATGTGTTGCTAGTTATGTAACTATTACATTTTTATCTAAGGCTCGCTAGAGACCTGGGGCCAAATATCTAATATATAAAACTCTGTGAATATGCAGGTGTATAAATCTGTGTATACACAAAAAAGGAAACAAGCATCATACGCACCCTTTTTTTTATAAAACCCCACTTACGTCTGTTCCCACGTGCTTTTTCCTCATACATCTCAATCATCCTGAAATTGCGTGCACCTGCAGGAGCCTTCTGACCATTCCCACAATTTACTATAAATGGCTTCAAGCCCCCCCCCCAGTTGCCTGGTTTGCATATAAAAGGGCCAGCTTTTAGTTACATTTTGAGGAGTAATGGTGGAAGCATCTAAGAAGCACTGGAAGAAGAAGAAGGGCAATTTTACGGATGGAAGTAAAGGTTGATCAAACTGACAGAAGAAAATGGGTATTATTTGGAAGCTTAGCTCTGGCATTAGTAACAAAATGAAACAAGCTGATGATGATAATTAATTATCATCAAGGTGAGCTCGTATAGTGGCAACTAAAAGTCATTCCAAGGATGGATCAAGAGAGGAAGGAGGCCCACAGAGACTGCTTATGTATAGGGCCCAGAATTTTGTGTTACACCCCTGGAGAAAGCTACAGCTCCCTTGGAAATTACTACAAGCGTGGCAGTACAAGTACTTATGTCATCGTAACTTGGTTTCAGCCATATCTATAAAACAATTTTTTTCAACTGTCTAGTTTTAAATTCTACTGTCTAAAACTTTAAACGACTTTCTCACGGGCTTGCCTCTTCTGTCGTACCCTGATGTTTAGTCCTCAAGCGTCTAGGCCTCATGGAGAAAGGTGTGTTTGTTAAAGGTCGCTAAAGAACACAAATATTGAATAAACAATGATATTCGATAGTTTTTGAAAAAACTACCACCTTTATCTAAACATATGAGGCGAACCACATGACATACTGTTGAGAAAGGCTCTGTTCCAATGCTGTATTTTTAGTTATTAGCATTTAAAATGTCATTGGGATTTTGAATGAGGTTTTCCTACTTTCCTTCTCACTTCGGCTCTCTATTAGTAAAGGACTAGCAATTGTTTTATGCATCCATATAACCATTCATATGACTGCATGTCCAACACCATACTGATAATGTAGCAACTTCCACATTCTCAAGCGATCCACCGTAGCCTCCATCTGCATCTTGTGATGATGCTGAGTTGTAGTTTGCTACCTCATTTCTTTCTTAGTTTCTTTTTATTTCCTGGGTTCTTGGGAACTGTCTTTCTACCATCTTTTAAAATTCTTGAATGTGTGTGTTTGCTGCCTGTGGGGTACGCGCTGTATGTTTTCTCTCCCAAGGCCTCTCTTTTTTTTTTTTTTTGGATTTTATTGGCTTTCACTTCTTCCTGTCTATCTCCCTTCCACTATTGCTTCTTCCACACAGAGAATCAGTGAGAGTGAAATAATAAATAATAGTTAGAAGATGTGGGTGTCTGTGTGCGTGTAGCAGTATTTATAGACATTCTAGCTATCGAAAGTTGATTGATCTAGTTCTAATTTACGGAAACATCCTGAGGGAAGGAGGTTAAAAAAAAGAGATGGTTCAGATGTTTCTCTGTGGGAGAAACATGACGGCGCTTATTATTGAATCCTGAGCTGCACTCAGAGAATAATAAATAATGTATAAACTCTGCTTTAAGGTTAAGTTTCCTTCCCTTCCTTGATGTGTTTTCAATTATGGACAGCATATCTTGCTATTTCAAAAAGCTAAAATGTTGACTGGTTTGCATTATGTTTATTAGGACATCAGTTTGTTTAACAGTGTAGGCCTATTTGCAAATGTCAGCATATATATCCTCTTTATGTACTGTAGCAATATTTGCTTGACATAGACAGTACATTAATGCATGGAAATTTAAATCAATAAATTGATAAATCAAACTTAAAATGTATTACTTTGTCTTGTTCCCATGGCTTTTTAGCAATGCTAGCATTCCTCATAGAAAACCAAAGGGGGATAGCTAGCCTCAAGCTTCCAGATGCCAGTGCGAATAAAAATAACTGTAGGAATCTCAACATGCTGCGTAAATTAGAGAACCCATCTGAATTTCAAAAGGTCCCTGTGTGTGCTAGAGGATTATCAGCATTCAGTGTAGCAGCACAGGGTACCGAGCCAACCAGACTCCTGAGACACCAGTAAAAAGCGAGATGATCAGGACTGTCAAACTAATTAGACAGCCAAGGGTAAAAGATAAACATACTGCTCCACCATCAAATATTCCAGGGGCTCAAAAAAAGATGAATGGATGAGGTCTCGCAAGATCTCTCACAGCCAATTGAAGATTGGCTAGTTTGACTTTTCTAGAGTCACTGCTGTTGTACTGTCTGACCACCTTTCTGCTAAATTGTTATCGTACTTTCACTGTGTTGTCACTAAATTTTAGATCAAGTTCTGCCATATTTAGTTTTTCTTTGGACTATATTGTTGCAGTTTTGTAGGCCATTTTGTTTGTAAACTGTAATTTTTATTTCATTTTGTTTTCTTGAAACAAAGCAGAAAATAGTGGGTGAAACACCTAAAGAAGCAATCATAAAAAACATGCTGATGAATGATGACTGATGGATTGTCAGTTATTTATGATGATTATCCAGAGTAGCAGCATTAGCATGGCAGATTCCATCCAAACACCAACACACCATCTGCACAAATGTTCTCTGCCTGGTAAAACATGTACACACACACACACACACACACACACACACACACACACACACACACACACACACATGCAGCCTGTGTAGGTGTGCATACTGAGTTACACATATACCAGCAAGCATGGTCGGAATTATATACACAGGAGAAATAGGTGGGTGGACAGTCTGCACACAATTTGGGAGTTTTTTATCTTTTCATGGTCAAGCATATTAAATGTTATTCGTCATATCTTCTCTTCATGGAAGATAACTTAAAACAAGTTACTTTGCCTTCACACATTTTGTTTCAATATTGGAGCTGAATTTGAGGACTTTTATTTCAGGGAGCATCACCTCCCCAGTGAGACTGCTTGGTGTGGCCTACAGCAAGCGCTCATCTTCAGACTGGCAGAGGCAAGAGACAGAAACCCACTGCCTGTTGCCCGTCACATTATATCCCTGCTCTTTGCAGGTTAGCAGTTCTTAAAATCACACATATGTGGTCAAAAATCGTGTGTTGGTATGATGTGAATGTAAATGCCATCCTGTTTTCTTGAAAAGGTGAGGTTCGTTTGTTTTGAGTGCTGTAAAGTAACTTTGTCAGAATGCCACAAAGGCAGTGTGAGCTACCTTAGCTCCTACTGTACATTGAGTCGTGATGTCCAATTTGAAGAGAAGGGTCCAACTGCAGTCCTGAGGCTCCGAGTTCTGTGAGCCAATGGGGGTTGAGCATTACTAGTAGGGTTTCATTGTATGTAAACTTTCACGTATTTCACCTTAGCAGTCCACCAAAATCTGTTTCTGAACAAATATGAGGCGAGAAATAAGCAATCCAGTTGCTGGATCTTCACTCATATTAGATCTACAAGGTGTAATTTAAAAGTTTACTGCTAGCCTGTTAGCTTATTACTTTAATTTAGCGAGCTAGCTACCATTAGCTTGCAGTTTCTGCATACAGTCTGTGGTAGCTCATTAGCTGCCAGCGTTAGCTTTCCAACAAATGCTGTTCTAATAAACAACAACATGTGATCAGCAACTAACTATATAGCCAGAATGCCATACAGTTTTCTTTCTCATATTCCTGATCCTTATTATTATTATTATTATTATTATATACTGTTAGATATCTTCCATCGACCAGCATGAGAGGGGTATGAGAAGAGAGTTTGAGGAGGGAGGTCTGAGGTGCTGCAGTTGGATCCTTTTGAATTTTAAGGCTCCCTCATTAGCTGGTAAGGCTCATTTTGACAGCCAGATTTTGAGGTTGTAATATTATGGGGATTTACCCTTGTACTGATATTTTGTTAACATTATGCTTAAGTGCTTCATTGTCCTGCTAACCAGCCTACCTTGTAGCCTGTTTGCACTTAGCAGTACAGTTAGCTGTAAACAGCAGACCACACGAATTTGAAGAAAAAATGTATAAACCCACATGAGCAGTGGAAACTGATATTTTTAATTGATTGATTTGGGTTATTTTCAGTTATGTGACGTGTGAAGTAATGTGAAGGACAGAACAGAGTTCAAATTCATGTGTGTTTGTAAATAAAGACTGGCAGACGCATGGCAAACGCACTTCCTGTTGCCCGTCTCAGTTTTTACCCCGCTCTTTACAGACCAAAATCTAATCTGGCTGCAGGCTTTGCGCCTACGACCTGTTACATATGCAAAGGCACAGATATATAAAATGTGCACAAACACACGTGCAGACACATGAGAAAACATACAATTTATTGCATGGACATAAAACAATAAATATACTAGAAAAATCCATACACAGGCTCTGACAGACAACCTTGCACACATTCAATATGGGAGTTTAATGTTTAAACTGTTTAAACTGAGGAAGGCTACATTGATAAGGTCAGTCCAGGTAAAAGCCATTACACTGAATCCTCTTATTACATTTATACAAAGGAAGAGATATACAGTACAGTAGGTTTTTTGTCTTTTGTTCTTCTCTGTGCCCATTACTGCCTGTCAAATCTAAAACCATTAAAATACTTTCCACAGTCAGAAGTTTCTACTGTCTGTTCTACAGCAGCAGTCCCCATTGCGCTCTGAAATCTAGTATTTAATACTGCTTCCATAGTGCTGCACTGGCACTCATAATCCATTTAGGTATGTGTGTGCTGTCGTTAATGGATTATTGAAAACAATTGAGGTCTTGAATGACTTCAGGAGGTCAGGCAAAATCAGTAGAAAAGGCAGCTGAAACGTCACTGAAGCAATATACATAGGTTTAAACTTTCTATAGGCATGTATATATTGCACTTACGGATTCATTTATTCATACAGCGCAGGTTGACTGAACATGCATGAGCTATTACAGAAAGACACTTTCTTTTCATCCATTCATCTATACACAGAGAAACACGATGAGCAGTTCATGACTGATTGTGGGCCAACAACACACACAGGAAAAAAACCAATCAAATTCACAGCGAGGTGCAATTCATGTAATCCCTGATCTGCTCGTGACCTGTGGAAGGAAACCACATTAGCTGTGGGAAAGCCACATGAAAACACTGGGGAACGTGCAAACTCCACAGAAAAAAGGACCAGTGCTAAGATTCAAGCCCCCAGGACCTTCTTGTTGTGAGATGACGCAGCTAACCACTAAGCCACTGCAAATATGTGAACTGAAAGGAAAAAAAAAGACAAAACAAAATCTAAAAGAATACACCAGTGTCACACAAGCTTCAAGACAATTGGGATGTGGATTATGAAAAAGATGCTGCCGCTCAATGTCAAGTTATCCCTTATACAGAGCAGGCACACAAACAAACCTGAACATCCGTGTATAGCTATACAGACAGACATTCAATTTACAAGGTCCTTGCTGGGTAAAATGAACTGCATCCTCACTCGCTGTGTTTAAATGCAAATGGTCTTATTGAAGTCAGAATGTTTTGATTGACCTTTGCAACCCTGATATTGGCTCTTTGACCGACTGATAATAGGTTTTTATAATGCAGGGTGGTGAAATGATTCCAGCAGTAATACTAAGCACTCAATCATTCATTTCAACATCAGTGGTGAAATCAAGCAGAAAAGCGCTCTGTTCTCTGTTGCAGTGATCTGTTTAATTGTGGAAGTATGAAGGGAATTTAATCAGGATTCTTCAGAGTATCAGCATACACTAAGTAATCTATGATGTGTAAATGTGTAAATCAAAACCAAGTCACTTGAAATCATAACCGTTATTATATACTGAACCATAATCTGCAGGTAATTATATACAGTATATTTCAGCTACAGAGTGCTCAAATCACAGATTAAGCTATGGCTAATGACCGTGGCCCCCCAGCTGGTCGACTGCCTGTGTCGTTTTAGTGCATTAAAAATGCATGCCCCTTGCAAAACAGTAACATAAGGGGCAGAAACTGCAAAATAAATAAAACTTACTTTTGCTAACGACAATTTTGACCAAATAAGTAGACAAGTCAAAACAAACACCAAGGATATATTTACTGATTGCTTAGTAATTTTAATTTCAGTTGACTAATAATATGGTGTAATTTGGGGTGAATTTTGAGGTGAGACATAATACAGTGAGGGATCCAATCAATGGAATATCACAAAACAAAGGCAGACTGATTTGATAGAGGTGACATGATTACTCAAATATTTTTGGCTTGTTGTTTTTATGTTCACAGCTACTAGTGCAGGATGAGGTCACCATTAAAGATTCTGTGTGCCAGGAAGTGATAGTTTACAGGAAATTAAAGTAATTTAATTTTGTCCACAAACTTTGACTATAAATCATTAATACTAAAACGTGCTTTAGAGTTTCTGTTTCCCCTTCCCTCCAGGCAGCCATTTGTTTCCATTGATTTGTGCACACTTTGAAAACCAATATAGAGACTCCTGGTTGAGTTTTGCTGCCTATCACAGTGAAAATCAAGTTTCCATGATTTTTTTCTTCTTCTCAAAGTTCCATTAATATTGCATTGTAACACAGAAGGATTTTAAAAGTCTATAAAAGTAAAAGGTAAATAAAAATAAAAATTAATGCAGACTGGACATTCTAAAGATGTAATTCACTGTAATTTTGTTTTTGTTTGTTTTTCTTTTGTCATGACTATGCCTAGCAAAAAACCTTGAATGAAAAAAAGAGTCATGTAATATGAAAACTGAATGGAAACCAATGGCTACATAGAAAATGGGGGAAATACAGAACACTACAGCATAGTTTGCAAAATGGTGAGCAATAATGTCCATGCTACACTACTTGAGGGAGTGTTGCCAAGAGCTTGCCTCAAAGAACACTTTGAGCGCGTCAGGAGGGGAGATGATGTCATTGCCTCAGTAATTAAAAAGCACCAATCAGATGGGTGACTGAAAAACAACAAGGGAGTCAATAATGTGTCTCTTTGAATGGAGGTGAGGAAGGATCACGCATGGGAGAAGACAGAGAAGTGCTGGGGAGGAAGAATGAAGAAACAATAAAGAAAAGTAATTTGGTCATTGAAGACAGGTGTCAATCTGTTTGAGAACAGAGAGAGGATGTAAGAAGATCTAAATATAGGGGGTCAACAGTGATAGTGAAAGAAAGAAAGACATGGAGAGAGGTTTTGAAGCTTCCTTATTTAATCTTTGTCTCAGCCAAATTACTTCCCATCTTTCCTCCCCCAGGAAAGACAGGAAGTTGTGAAAATGGCACATCGAAAACATCAAAGGGGTTATTCCTCCTCATAACAGCCCCTTTCATTGATAAATATGGCTTCATTTGAATAAAAAGCCCATCTAACTGTGATGAAGCTTGGTATCGCTAAACTACATCTCTCTCCTTAATGATGAGTACAGCCTGCTATGAGAAAAATGGGTAAAGACGAAGACAGAGAAAACTAAAAAGAGACTGATATGACTTTTGATGTTCTTTAATGACAATATTTCTCAGCCACCCAGAGGAAAAAGTAACTGAAGCCTCCTTGAAAACTCATCAGGTCCAGCTGCTCCAGGGTCTGTGTCAGGGTTTTTCCCTGGATCCAAATGAGGCCACGGTGGTGTGGAGCGGGGTGGTCAGAGTTAAGCTGGATTCAAATATAATTTCAGTTTTCAATTGTTTCCAACATTGTGGGAAATACAGGAATATATTGTTTTGCATCCTTCTCTGTGATATTTTGCAGGTTAGCCTTAACCCTAAAGTTCTGTTGTTGTTTAAAAAGTTTATCTGAACTTTAGTTTTTTGTTCATATAGGAGATAGACAGGCTGTTTAAATCCTTTCCAAAGCTTTATGCCACTGCAGATCCACACTAGCTCTCCACAATTATCAAACAAAATACTATAAAAAAGCAGAGCTATTCTGCTGTCAAACATATTCAACCCTTTGGAGTCCAGGTTCATTTTGGTTACTATTTGCCGACTGTCTATGCATCAGTTTTTGTCTTTGTTTAGCACTTTTAAACTGTCCTTACCCCGCATGCATGGTATCCTTTTTTCAGCACAAACTCAGCTATAAATCTGACTTATCATTTTGTCACTTTGAGAATGTATAACTTTGCAAGGAACCCAACATACAAGAAAAATGACACAGGTGCCTATAAAAATGTACAAATATTTACTGATAATCATTCAAAATTATTATTATTATAGAACAGTTCAAGACTGTAAAAAACTATTTTTCATAATTTATACACACAAATGCAGCAAACATAAGAAATAAAACTATAATACAGTCTATTTAAATCTAATGTGAATTTATCCCCCAGCTAGCTTGACTAGCTCTTTTTTCCCATTAATATATGCCTTTTATGTATTATATACAGATAGAGGACACTACTTCTATGCTCACATCTAATTTCTTTTGTGCAATACCTTTTTATATTGCACTGTTTGTACTGTCACTGTTCACCTGCCTCAACCAAGTTATTTTTTATATATGATAGATGCTACCTCACCATATTTATCTTGTTCATTTATCTTGTTTTCTATTGCTGCTGGTCTCTTGAGAGTTACCAAACTTAATTTTGTTGTATGCCTACAATGAAAAATATCTATTTAGACGAGAAACCAGAGATTAACTTTAATTTTTTTGTAAAAACAAAAGTGATGATTTTAGTGAATACTAAGTCATACTTACAGTTTGAACATTTTTGTCTTTAATTAAGCACCGTGATGACTAAAACATATCTTAATGTTAGACCCACATACACATGCAACCACATCCATCTGACTGACCCAATCATGACCTCAAAGATTTGTGTGCATGTGTTTCAGAGCCAAAGTGTGTGTATGGTGTTGATTCATAGCTGTTCTTAGTATTAAAGCTAGCTGAAGGGCACTGCTAATGGAGCAGGGACAGTGGCAGCCATATTTCTACCACCGGGCTGCACTTTCCACACATCTCAGAACCTGTATTCTTCCTTCAGTAACAGCCCTAGTCATATAAATTGTTTAAGGCGTAAGTGCTTAGACCTTTTCAGTGAAGGACTCAAGGCTAGTTCTCTAGTGTCTCTGTCATGTAGGGACCCAACAAAAGTAACAAGACCCATTTTGAGTCCATAACCCATGAAGAAATCAAGGTTACATTTGTAGTTGCGCTATTATCGCTGCTGCTCCTGTGGCTATTAAAAGGTACATTTACACGTGTTTTCTGTTTGTTTAATTCGGAATTGTTGGGTCTCTGTAAATAATATTATAAAGAGTACGGTTGTCACAGTCTGTCATGTTCTCTCCAACCACCTACGTCAAGGCTATCGCCACTTTGAACCCCGATCACCGAATCCCGACTCCAGTAATCTCCGGTCTCCTGAGTGTGTCGCTCCAGCTCCGGCTCCCGTCTGTCTTCAGTCTCCTGTGTGTGTCACTCCAGTTACCAAACCCTTCTACCATCAGCGAAATAAGGGACGGTATCATTTCCACTCATATCCATTCCATATTACCTCCTTGTAATAATAAACTCTCTCAGTCTCCTCACCTTTGTCTCCGGTTGTTCTGTCCGTAACAGAAGACCGGACCACAACAAGGATGACGGCCAAGAATCCGTTATATCCTCAGCCTCCCTAGTCCCTTTATTGCTGTGGACGAGCTTCTACAGCCGGGGATTTTCTCCGGTAGAGTAGAAAATTGCGAAGAGTTCCTCACGAAGTGCTGCCTCGCGTTCCTGTTACACCCTGATCAGTTCCCGTCTGAGCGGACACAGGTAGCCTTCGTGGTGCTTCAGCTGGCCGGTCCAGCACTGCACTGGGCTGGATCCCTGGCGGTTAAGGAACGGCCTCTGGCGGTCGACCGCCAGAGGCCGCTCCGGTCCCCAGCCCGGCCCAAGCTCCTGGTCGACCGCCAGAGGCCGCTCCGGTCTCCAGCCCGGCCCAAGCTCCTGGTCGACCGCCCGACACACCGGATCCCTATAAGCTTCCCGGATCGGCTTGGCCCCTAGGGACAGGCCGCGGAGTCGAGGGAAGGGGGGGGTCTTTCGGCCCTCGGGAGCTGGCCGTGGAGGGGGGGGTACTGTCACAGTCTGTCATGTTCTCTCCAACCACTCCCCTTCACTCTGCACTCCCTCACCTGCATATTGATTCCCAGCACCTGTCACCCATCACACACCTGAACGTCATCAGCCACTCTACCCCTCTATAAAATACAACTCCTCACCTCAGTCAGTGTCCGGTCTCGTTCATATGAAGGACAGAGCTACGCTACCTACCTTCGAACACTCCACGGACTCATCCACGACGTTACGTCAAGGCTATCGCCACTTTGAACCCCGATCACCGAATCCCGACTCCAGTAATCTCCGGTCTCCTGAGTGTGTCGCTCCAGCTCCGGCTCCCGTCTGTCTTCAGTCTCCTGTGTGTGTCACTCCAGTTACCAAACCCTTCTACCATCAGCGAAATAAGGGACGGTATCATTTCCACTCATATCCATTCCATATTACCTGCTTGTAATAATAAACTCTCTCAGTCTCCTCACCTTTGTCTCCGGTTGTTCTGTCCGTAACAACGGTCTAGACCTGCTCCATAGGAAAAGTGTAATGAGATAACTTCTGTTATGAACTGGTGCTATATAAATAAATAAAATTTAATTGTAACCTTTGGTGATGGGGTTAAAATTCCTTGAATATATGACCCCAGTTGCACTGAGCTTTGTGGGTGCAGCCAGTCGCTGTTGACCACTGCTTGAACTGCAAGATGAATGAAAAACTAATTAGCCTACTTGTGTTTTTGAATTCACACAGTTTGAGTCAGTGAAACGTGGCGATCTGCTGTGAGCATCGTAAGAATTGTAGCTAAGGTGTTGCTTAGTACAGCGCCTCCGGGAGGATGGTAAATGTGAATACACAATATGAGTATGACTTCTGCTTAGGTTGAAGGTGGGCTGCACCACGTGCGGAATTGCACAAAGTCACTTGACTTGCGACAATGGCCCGATCACACCATCAATAAAATTGGTGAAATTTTATGGCAAAATAAATGAATTCCAATATAATCGCTGCAATTAGTGGATTCACTGGCAGAGTCAAAGTAAAAAGTCCAAAAAGGAGGAAGCTATTGTTGCTTGTTAGCTGTTTTCTACCATGCAGTTTCGTTTAAGGCATAGTTTGCAGGCAAGAGACGATGGTACAGATTAGGGCTGCAACTAACAATCATTTTCATAATCGATAAATCTGCAAGATTATTATCTCGATCAGCCAAAATAGGTGAAACCTGTGGGTGTACAGTATGGGCATGTGCAAACTCCATGGAAGAACTTGATGGAACCTACATTGAAGGAAGTGATTTAAAACACAAAGAGGAAAACCTGGAGAATCATGTCTTCCTATTTACACAGCCTCATTCAGTGAGTTATTTAAAATAGGGGTAATCAACACTGGTATCATCATTAAGCTTGCCCGCTTGATCTCTGTTATTAGCCGCCTAGGTATGAGATGAGACATAGCATTTGAGGGCTGGAAAAAGTATTCAATCTTGATCTAGTGGCAGATAGAGAACAATGGCTAACAACACAGAGCAGCATAAATCATTTTTTTTAGAAGAGAAGTCTGATGACATATAATGTTGGTGCAGAACAGTAGCTTAGTTAGCTTAAGGGTCAGTTCAGCAACATTTCACCCAAGTTCACCCAATGATAAACAGATACCTCGTCACTCCCTGAAAAAGCAGGAAAAACAAAAACACATTTTCAAGTCAATCATTTTTATGGTATGGTATAATTATACTATGGAGAAAAAGAATGTCATTATCAGGTAAACAAAGGGCAAACACATATGAAGAATATAGATCAGAAAAGACGCCACACAACTTCCAGGTGTTGCCAAGCACTGGAAGGACGTGGGCCACAAAACCGTCTCTGTACCACAAAGAGCTGGAAAGAGGACAGACTGCACATACACACGAGCCAAGACTCAATGTCACCATTCACACAGAGGGCGAAGAGAGTCGTTCATTTTTAATGCTATCTAGCTGTGCGAATATTTTTGTGTTTATGAACTAAGTTTTTGCGATATGTGCTTCTGAGGTTTTTGTGGACTTTCTTTGTGGTGCTTTAATTTAGCCAAATTACATGTGAAAAACTCAAAAGCAATGTCTCTGTTACTCTGGCATTGGCATAACCCTTGCTCTAAACTATTTTTATTGTACTGAAAAAATAGTTCCAAGTGGCCTGTTTCTTTGTTAGTTTTTTTTTTTTTTTTTACAGTAATATACGTGTTTATTTACTAGTTTTTCTTTTTTTATTTGGGTGAACTGATCCCTTAGGTTGTGTTAAATAAAATGTGCCCGCATGGTCTGTCTGTGTGTGTACGTGTGTGTGTGTTTATAAATCACAGCTTAGTGTCACTATTATTGTTATGACTGCCACAACTGCTACCACTGCCTCTTTTACTGCTGCTACTAATACTACTGTATTAGTGCTCCATCTATCACTATAGTTAACACCCATACTAAAAATGGCCATTCATAGGAATAAGTAATCGGAACTTTAATTCAATTTGCAGTACAAAGATACTCAGGATGCTGCTTCTGCCTAATTTAATTCTATGTTGCACTGCATCTCTGCCAGGGGCGTAAATATAGAGATTTCAGGCAGTGCAGTTGCACTGGGGTCTGTGGGGTGGGGGGCCCACAGAGAGAGTAGGCCCCCTAACTGTGGGTTGGGCTTTGGAAATACACAGAGAAGAACTCACACTAGTTTCAAATTGGTGCCATTTGCTATATATCCCCTCAAAAACACAAACCCATCTCTGTCATGTTTTTTGTTTGTTGTTGTGGTAAAATAGTCACTAACAATCTATAACAAAATGATATGCTTATTCTACATAAACTATAAAAACTATAAATAAAATAAATTATTTCTTATTTTCTTTGGTATTTTTGTCATATACAGATATGCAATGATGATTGCTGGGTAATATATGTATTTCAAGTCTCTACTTGATCATGTGAAGAGACGATATGATATACAGACGCTAGTTTAGGTACTATCCATGGTTCTGATAGCTTTCTCTTTGACCTCTCTCCTTTCCCAATACAATAGCCTAAGTACTTCATTCAACTGTAAAATCCAACACATCGTTGGTAAAATATATATATACGCCTAATGGTGTGTGTGTGTGTGTGTGTGTGTGTGTGTGTGTGTGCGCGCTTCATAACTAGTAACTAGCGTGCACAAGGGCCCATCATAAAAGCGTGCACTGGGGCCCATCGTAACTACCTTAAGCCACTGCTCTCTGCGCCTCTTTTTATTTCACTCCCGATACATTTTGGGTAAGTCTCAGTAAATGATACGTAAATGTACCCTCGCAGCCTCTGTCCAGGATTGCGCTGTGTGTGTCTGTGTGTGTATGAGAGAGAGAAAGAGCAAACGTGTCACCTCATGATATGAGATTTTTTTGAAGAAAAGGCTATATTTATGGTTCAATATTGTTGAGCAATAACAATCCTGTTCAAAATGAAAGAAATGTCTAACAGGTAGACAGAAGGAGAAAGGGATTGTGTTCAGGGGGTAGATAGAGACAGGAGAGAATAGAGACAGCAACGAGAAAGAGAGGTAAGGGAATAAGAAAATGAACAGGGAATGAAAGTGAGAAAGGTGCAGAGAAAACCCTCGGGTTTCCCCACAGAGAGAGAGACAGACAGGAACTGATAGAGAACAAAAGAGAGATAAAGAGAACTGGGGTAAAGGAGACAAAAGAGACTGTTGTGAGTGATATCAAAACACTCCTCCCAACCACACACACTCAGCAAAGAGTGATGATGATAACACCTATATTTCTTCTCTGCTATTGCAGGTCTGATCTTTAATATGAACTGAGTGAGAGTGTGTATTTGGAGGTGAGCCGTTTCTTTTCCAATCTTTTTCTCCTCCTCTGTTATTTTCGTTTTCCCCCTCAACCAGTCATCTTGAATGTAACAAATGCTGCTGAGGTCAGTTGTCCTCAAAGATAATGTTTCTCCAGCTACCTGAGAGCTCTGCGCAATTTTTCTCCCATCTGTCTCATTAGAGGCTCTTGTTTTTCTTTTTGGCCATTTTGTCTCTCCATCATCTTGCTTTTTTGTCTGTCATACACTTATCATTGGGGGAGAGCTTTTGTGGATTTACAGTATTCACAGGATCTGGTTTCATGCCGACTTTAGCCCAGTTTCGTTCCACATAATTCCATACTTGGGTAGATTTAAAATATGCACCTGATATCATTGTTTCTTTGAATCAAGCAGGCAAGTTTTAAACTTTACAATTGCTGCTCCAGGTAAGAATCATGCCTGGGGTTAGAGTTACGTATTTTCATTTCTTCATAGGTGATTTCCAACTTTGTCATTCATAAGTAGCCAAACAAAGTGTTATTTTTTCAAGCAAGATGCACCAAAACCCATCCTAACCTATGTCTATGTTTGCTTTTTTCCATCAAGTTTGATTTTCTTTACCATGTTTCAACTGGCTGTTTTAAGAAAATATGCCAAAATCAATGTACAGTGCTATCATTCTGTACTATTGTTCTGTGTTAATTTATTATTTTAATAAATTAATTTTAATCATAAAATTGTTATTTAAGGGCATGCATATGTAACACTCAGGGCTGGACTGGGATAATAATTCAGGCCAGGAATCTAATGTCAGTCCATCTCCACATTCACTTCATTCATAACAGACCACTTATACTGTAAGCGTTTTGTTGAAATATTTTTTCTGTTTACTGTTTATGCCAGCAACATATCTTTTAAGTTTATCATCATGAAGCTCTGGCAAACCCCAGGTCTTCCGGGTGAAAGTCCTGCGTTTGACTCATCCATCCACCCGTCCACCTCCGTAGATGGACTCTGATGCTCTTTATACTTCCTCATCTGACTTCCTTTGATCCCATCATAATTACTGAGGCCACTAGAGGTCCCATCCTAATGATAAATGTAACTGCCTCATGGCTCGCTATTACATGGGTTATATACGAATTATAGTGCATTACTTTTCGTAGGTATAACTACTAAGTGAATAAAAACAGCCTCCTCAGCTCTACCTTCTCTTTCACTCATTCTGCATGGCCACTCCATGCACTGACTGAACATTGTGTTGATGTATGTGTGGATGCGACCAATCGCATGTGATGACAGACAGATCATACCATCAGGTTAAAAGCAGGCGGGGGGGCTGACGGTCTAGCTGCCCTGTGTTGTGTCACTCCAAGCCAATGTCTAAATAACCTTTTTAAATCTCAGTTAACAACATTAAAGATGCCATTTTCATTTTATTATCTGCAATATCTTGTATTCAAAAAACTCATGTTTAATGTGTTTTGTTAAATATTTAAAGACCAGCATTTTAGGACAGGATAGGATTTCAGGCAGTTCAGAAGCAATGTTATCCGTGGGCGAGGGTAATTCTGAGCCCAATACATAAGCAGGCCTCCTTCCTCTCTTGATCCATCTTTGGAATAACTTTTAGTTGCCACTATATGAGCTCAACTTGTCTCATGTCCTGATTAACATTGAGACGATGAGGCAGCTGTTTCTGAAACTAAGGGCCATGTGGTTCATGATGTTAAGCTTTGCTAGGTAATGTTGATTGATAATGTTACACGACATTGTTGCTATGATGCTGATTAGTTTATGTTAATGTATGCAAAAATATCTGCTCCATATTGTCCTGAAACCTGTACTACGAAGCCAGACCTATCGCCACACTTCACTTTTGCACTGGCTGCCCGAACTGCTGCCATGTCTGGAGAAATGCCCCACTCCTCCTGACGTGGGCCTCCGCTGGACATGAGTGTTACTGTCGTTGTATTGAGAAATCCCAGAATGTGTGTCTCTCAGCGAACAGAGGTGGCGATCTGCCCAGGTCAGAACAGACACTGCTGCTCCATGCAGAGCTGGGGACCTGACTCCCCCCTGTCTGTTGAGGTAGGCTACCACAGTGGTGTTGTCCTGCCCCACCTGTCAGGGAGGTGTCTGTGAAGACCTGAACATAACGGGGGACTCACCCTAGCACTTCCTCATGGAGATGACTGGGTGAGTCCCAGAACTCCATGTCTCTCAGTGCCCGTGCTGGGATGTGGAGCTTGTGCAGTTTGTCCCGCCTCGGATGTAACCGGACCCGTGCAAACCAACACTGAAGGTTTCTCATGTGCAGCAGTCCCAGTCACACCACCAGATGAGCTGCTGATATCATCCTGAGGAGTGGCATGACACTCACCGCCGGCACCATGGCCAAAGACCTCAAGCAGCGGGCCAGTAGCAATATCATCTCCACCTGCTCCACTGACAGACGTGCTGTCATGGCATGGGAGTCCAGACGCCCGAAGGTAGAGCATCTGTTGGCTTGGTAGCAGGGTGCTCTTGTCCTGGTTGATGGCAAAACCCAGCTATGTGATGTGCTGGATGATCTGTGCTGTGTGGGCCTCCGCCTCCTGTCTTGACGTGGCGAGGATCAGCCAGTCGTCTATGTAACCTCGTCTAATCTGGCTAACAGTGCTAACCTTAGGGTCGACAGAGTGTAGTGGTGTAATTAATGCTCACACCAGGAGAAGGGGACCAAATCCCTAACCGGGTGGAGCTATCATGTCTAGTCTGGTCAGGCATGCTAACATCAGCCTGTGTGTCAGAGGGTGTAGTGGCAGACAAAAGACGCTCAGAGGCAAAGTAAAGCTTACGACCTTTATTGGCAAACTGATTAGCATAAGGATGCTGAGGAATGAGCAGCCCAAGGACACACGCCATGGGCCTGAGTGCGATGGGAGGCAGAGGGTGTGGAGGTGGCAGCTGGGGAGGTCCAGGATGGCACTCGCTAGCAGCTGGTCTCTCACTGGATCCCTCCCAGGGGCAGCGGTGGCGACCGCTCTGCTGCAGGCACTGCTGCTGTGGGCACTGGGACGTGTCTGCTGTGTCTGCTGAAGACAGAGGTATGGAGCCAGCTGCTCTGATGCCTTTTTGGCGGTCATCCTCCTCGTTGTAGTCCACCCAGGACTTTAGTGGGACCGTGTCCACCACTGCCACTGGTGCCGGGCCAGCGGCAGGGTGAGAGGGCCCAATGAAGTGCAGCCGCCGCTTGCCCTCCTCCCTGAGGAGCGAGAGACAGTCGGCGCAGGAGTTGGCCTCCTCCAGGTGAAGGCTCCCGGGCAGAGGAAGCACGACTCGTGTGTGTCCGAGAGGGGCATGGACGCGGTGCAGGTGAGGCACAGCTTGGCGTCAACCATGGTGCTAGAGAGAAAAACCTAGCAAAGAAGATGGTGAGAAGACAAAACCTGTGACGCCAGAGGGTGACAAAAATTTGCGGAAGATCTGTGCACAAGGTTGCTGAATGAAAAAAGGGGTTGTATAGGGGAGACCCCCGATTGGGCAGTGAGTGGAAAGATCTTTTTTCAGGGTGCTGAGGCAGTGCCTCGGGGGTAAACCAATAGCGAAGCCCATTAGAGGGCGAAGCACGTACAAAATAGAACTGGTTACAGCTGCTCGCTGCCCCTCGGCAGACTTCCGGGGAGTTGGCTAATCAGAAGAAAGTGGGCTTTTAGGGAGGGGGGCGTTAAAGAGACAGGAGCTAAAGCGGCTTGTTTCAGACCGAGGATAAACTGAGAGGCTGCATAAAGGGCCAGTATAAGATAAATAAGATTTTTTTTTTATCTGTGAATCATGCAAAGCTACTATAGTGGAATATAGAGTTGAAAATGAGCATAATAGGTCCCCTTTAAACTGTGTTAGTTGTGCTCACCTTTCTTTTGAAAAAAATGTGTCAAAAGCTGTTCTCCCTCAGTTTGCTTTCTTTCTCTTTCCTTTCTTTCTATCTTTTCTTTTTTGGTAGGCCTACCCTGATTTCCCTTTCTTGGGGAAGGACATGACTCACAGTCACATCAGCAGTCATTTGGCTGATTAGCTGTGTTTAGAGATGGATCCTAGTGCAGGGGCAGACTAAACCATTTTACACCATTTGACAGGGGTGAGAAGAACCTCAGAGAGCCCCCACTATTTTTTTTGGATACAAAGTTCAGTCTCTCAACCACTTTATTCAGCCAATTTTGACAAGTGAGTTATGACACTAATTACTTAGAAATTAAATATTTAAAACAAAAACAAACTTTTCATTCCAGGCTTGTCGAGGGCCATCCCCCAATTGGGGCCCTAGGTGTCAGTCCCACTTTTCCCCCAACTACGACGCCCCTGTATGTGTGTCTATATGTGCCTGTGCGTTCGGAAATCCAGAGAAGCCCAATAAAAGAGAGAAATATTCCCAGGAAGTACTAATTTTAAAAACCCAAACACTAAGAGATTAGTGTTTGCTGAGTGCTATAATATTCCTGGAAATTGTGACCACCTCTCTATCTTTCTCTGTTTCTCTATCTTTCCCGTTTGTTCTCTTTTTTTCTCATACCCCTTTTGCCTTCCACTCACTCTCTTTTTGCTGTGTTGCTCAAAAAACTTTTTTATCCACAAAAGAGCAGTCAGCTCTGAACTCTGCCCAGTCAAATATTTGTGCAGTGGATGTGATTATCTGAAGCTATGAGAACCAATTTTTCCTCCTCATTGTTCGGTCTCATTTTCTTTTCATGCCCGTGCTCCATTTCTCTCTCTCTGTCTTTACCCACCATTGCTTGTTCTTATGCATTGCATTCCCCCTCGCTCTCTCATAGACTTGTCTGTATTGGCTCCATTTAAAACATGCTGATTTGATCATAGGTTATGATATTGATGGACCACTGACCTCTCATACACTGACTTCGATTCTCGGAAGCACACACACCCTAATTCACACAGAAAAAGCCATATATACCCTACTACTGCCTGTAGGTGAAAGGTGAAATTGGATTGATTTATCTCCTTTTGTATTTGTGGCTGGTGCATCATTATTACACCAATGTGTGTGTGTTTGTTTGATCTTTGCGCAACTTATTTATGGTGGCAAAAGGAAAGCTATAGAGTCTGGAGACATGAGAAAGCTGGCAAGACTTAGAAAGGAGGAGGGAAGAGGTTGAGTACTAGACAAGATGGATGAACAGAGAAGAGAAACAAAGACAGAAAAACAAAAATAGAGAGAACGACAGAGAGCAAGCGTCACGGAGAGAATCCTCGGGGGAAGATGTAGAGATGAGATTCATATGCCATGGGGGGTCGAAATTAAAGTTTCACAGAACTTAAAGGAAAGCCTATTTATGGGAGCAATTTTCATATTCATGCAATATTTCACACCCCACACACTCACAAACACATAGTCACACACACACACACACACACACACACACATGCCCCCACAGACACAAGTGCTTCTCCTGCTGAGAAGAGGCTATACACTCATCACAAAAACACATTGAGTGAGGACAATTCAGCCGGCACATTGCATAAATTATCAAGTGAAATCTTAAAATACCAAAGATAGCAATTTACAGAAAATATAAACACTAGGAGAGGCCAATTTAATGGGGAAAATGAACTTCTTATTCAATGAGATTCTATATTAGCAAAGGACTGTGGAAGTGTGACTCACCCTTATGCAACCGGACTAATGAAGGCAGAGTCAACCCAGTGTACAACTTGCCTGAAAGTCTGACATCATAAGGGGAAGTAACACCAAAAGTTTTTCATTCCTTCCCCACTGCAGCAGGAAATCCAGCCAGGTCATTAGAGCTGCAGCATGTAGCATTTTCATACTAATGAAGCTTTGGCAAGGTTTATAAGGAAGATCTTTTCCCCGCTCACTTCTCTTTCTGTTGGGGATTCCTGCTATTTTCTTTCTTTTTCACTTGAGTGTACTTCTTCCACTTCTATTTTCCCACGCTGTCAAAATCCTTTTCATTCATTTCTGACATCACCATATTTGGTTAATGATTTTTCTGCCCGCACCCATCGAGCCAATCAGTCCTCAAAGAGTCATTCTGTCTTTTCGACCTACAATTGCACAACCCACCACCTTCTGCCTCAGGATGATTCAGGTGTTTCAACTGAAAGGTTCCATCTTCCATTGTTGGCTTTACTCCATGACCACCAGCGTATAGACTCCAGGGGATTCTACCTACCTTCTGTCTTCATGGGTCAAGGCTTATTGAAGATGCATCACATGAATTGGGTCTAATCGCCAGAGTCCTTCTCTGTTGGTAACCTTAAAGTGGTCATTATGCTTTTTGGCTTTTTCCCTTTCCTTTATTGTGTTATATATCTTTTTTGTGCAAAGTGAAAAAGCCCAAAGTCCACCCCAAAGGGAGTTACCCTCTCCCATGGAAAACATTGCTCCTGAACTGCCTGAAAACAGCTCGATTGTAGTCCAGCCTTTACTTTCGTAACGTATCTATGTCACACGAGTCATAAGGCATGGAATGCAGCATGTGCAGTATGAGAAAAAATATGGTGTTTTTTGAAATTAAACCATTTAAACCTATTCTGGTACAACCTCAAAATAAAATTATGAACCTGAAAATGAGTATAATGACCACTTTAATAAACATTGTTATACATTTGTTACATTGATCTCTCCTTATTTTCCTTTCATGACAAGTACTAATATAGGATATTTGCCACAGTGTGAGTTCTTCCTGTCTGTTCTCCCAGAGGTGTTATTTACCTGCTTGAAGTTATGGAATATTATTATTCTTAAAACCCCAGTGGCAGTTCAACTTAAATACAAAATAAAATATTTTCACACTTACCCCTTGTGTTGCCATCTATACAGATAATTTCTACTTTATGCTCTTAAGTTTTGAGAACAACTTTCTACCAAAGAAAAAATTTGTAATGAAAACTTTTGACAGTGATATCTCTAAATCATCCTTAGTGACCATGGCTTTGTTTTTAGCCATGCCAGTGGTGTGTCTCCAGTGATGGCAATATCAGGGAATGGTTATTCGGCATATCGACAAATACTGGATGGTCTGACATTCAAGGTCATCAGAAGATGACTTTGGCGATCCCCTGACTTCACATCAAGTGCCATCAGCAGAACAAAGTTTTCACTTCTAGTGAATGGATTGGCACAAAATTTGGTATAGATAGTCATGGTGCCTAATGTATCACAGTGACGGTGTATCCTAATAATTTGGTGATACCTGTCAGATTGAAATATCTCTACAACTGTTAATTGGGTTCTCATGATATTTGGTGCAGACATTCATGTTCCCCACAGGATTAATTGTAATAACTTTGGTGATTCCCTAACTTTTCATTATCAGGCAAATTTTAATTTGTCCAACACTTTGGTTTATAATAAAATACCTGCACCAGCCTCAATTGTACTTTGTGTTTAGTATTACATGTAATTAGCAAATATTAACATGCTAACACACTAAACTTTGTTGTAATGAGTGTCAAGCAGGGTAGCAGGAGAAGCGGGAATTGGACCCAAACACAGACACTGAGGCAGAGCAGGTTTAGTTCAGTGATTTAATAAAACAGAAAAGGCTTATACTGATAACAGGCAGGCAGTAATCCAGTAACCAAGTAAGCAGTCCACCAAAGGCAAAAATCATCCAAAAGAGCAACCGAAATCAGAGTCCATCGCAAGAAATAGTACAAATGAAACTGAGAAAATAATCCAAACTCTGTGGGAAACACAGGAACAAAGACCAGGACGCTTGGCAAGAGACAACGACGATCTGACACAGAACAAAGGAAGCACACAGGATAACTAGACACAGGTGAAACTAATTAGGGGAGGGCAAACAATCAAAACTGGAGATGAAAGCAAACAAAGACAAGTAAAACTACACAAGACACATGAGGCCGAACACATTACAAAATAAAACAGTAAATAGCACAAACCCAAATCCATGACAAAACTAAGATGGTAACAATGGTAATCATTACTTTCAAAACATCAACATGTTAACATTTTGAGCATGTTGCCATGCAGACTTGAGTTCAACAGACATAATAAGTGCAGAGATAAAACACACAACAATACAGCCATTCACACACAAGCGCATACAAGCAGCATCACAAACAAACAATCACACACATCTCTAAATATGTTCAAAGTTAAAAGTTTAAATTCATCCACTGAGACTTTCAAGTTAAAACTTAAGCTCATAAACATTTTCAGGGTTAGATACCACAAGTGGTATGTGGAAACATATATTTTTCCTTTAAAAAACATTTAAAAACCAGATACGGTGAGAGAGTGCTGCTTTGACAAACATAATCCACCATTCCAAATAACATGTACAGTGTGTGTTATAGTATTTCCCATTGTGACATCATGCTCCAGTTTCAGACATATCACATGTAACTCCATTCTGCCTAAATCATTGTACATCCCCTGCTCTTCCTTAAGCTTTGTTTTGTCCCTTCTTAACTACCAGAAAGCATAATACTGGACAGTGGTGAAAGCAGCCCCATTACGCCTAATAATTTACGTCATGTTAGGGAAAACGTCACTGCACATGTAGTTTGATATATTACTGCAGATCAAAGCATGAGTGGCCAAGCTTTGTATAACTTGCCACTATTAGACCATAAACCAATGTTTTGATTCACAGAAGGATCTTTGTCCTGTTTTACCTGATGAAGATCTCTCTGTGGATCAAAATGTTGTTTTTATGGCATAATAAAGGTGTCAATGGAGCATTATACAATGTGCAGGCTCACATTCTTTAATCCTCTGTACTATCTGCCTCAGTCACACACACATCTTATTTCTAGGTACTGGTTCTCAGTAGTCATGTAACACAAATAAACTATTTCTGCCTGTATTTTGAGATGGGTTAATTGCTGTAATCAGAAGCCCTTCGGTAAGGAGATTGACAGCCTCTATAACTCTCTACACTGCATTTCTCTGCTTGTGATGGAAATTTCTTTAAGCACAAAACAGGAAGAGGGCACTGTTTTTTTAGTACAGCCAGCTAAAGGTTTCAGACTTTCTGCCAATGATAGATGATGAAATGAGTGAAATGCTAATAGAAAAATCACTTTTAACATTATTGTTGTTTTCTTTAAAGAAAAGGGAGGTGGAACAGAAATCAAGGGGGGTTATGGTAAATGTGGCCTTAGCATTACAATACCACTGGTGTAAGATAGATGCTACCTCTCCACCACGCCTCCTCATTTGTTTACACTGTACGCTGTACATTTAGGACACTGAGGACTAAATGAGGCTTCTGCCCCTTTCATCCTTGCCTAAGCAACCTCTGCAGCCAAAAGGAAATCATAACCAATGGTGCCAATAAAAGTACAGCAGATTCAAAATTAGAAAATCGTGTTCTGCATTGCACAGAGAGACAACATTTTTAGATGTAAAAATGAAATGAATTCAGACCTCAAAATCTAAAACAAAATTAATTTGTGAATCATTACACTCCTACTGTGACGCTGCACTGAAGTGAGTTATCTCCTTAAGTGCTACTGCCTTTTAGTGACGGTGGAGTTGATGCATCATCACACTTAACTGGCTTATTTCTTCTAAATAAGGAGATTCTGTTTTAGGAAGCATATACTATTTAATGGGCCTTTTTTGGCTATTTATTTTTTAAAGAAGGCTCTATCTGGACATTAAACTTTTTGACATCCAAATAAGATTTAACTTGACACATTTGACTAAGGGCTTAATGTCATGGTGGTGAATCCAACTGTGCGCAAACACACACAGCATAGTTATCTGGCAGTATAAGTTAATTATGGCCCAAGTGTCAACAACTGAAGAGCTTAACCGAGTCAATCCTTTAAAGCCGCAGTCTGCATTTTGACTTAAATTCATGCAAATGTGGAAAAAAAAGATTTTGTTTCCTAAATAGTATAACTGGCATATGAAATTTCCAAGCCTTTGGAAGCACTATTTTGATTAGATGTCAGCTGAATGTCTCTTTCCTCATGTTTCAAATTTAAGCAGTGGAGTAATTCTTGTTTCTATTTGACTTGTGAATTGGCACCTCAACATTAAGTCAATTAGAACAAGTTAATCCTGAAGTTTGAATGTCTCAGTGAATTTGCTGGAATGAATATGGCCAAGCAGAAAATCTCTGTATGCTTTAGAGAGACTTCAACCCAGGCTACTTGACCATATTTTCATGATGCCGGTGGTAGATTTTAGAGCTTCTAACTTAAACTTCCTGATGTTCGCCAAGGGCAGGGTTCTGAAACTCTTTGATGCAACACTTTTTCCTACCTAAAACCAAGCCTCATGATATAAACTGAATACGTAAAAGACTAGGCACAGTTTCATGTCTTTCTCGAGATTGTGTAGATTTTTTAGTCATGTTGGCAGCAGGTTTTTGGGATGGAAATATTGGTTGGTTGGTCGGTTCACCACTCTAAGATGGTAAATATGTTAACGCATCTTAGCATGTTGATGTTAGCATTTAGCTCAAAACACCACTGTGTCTATGTACAGTCTCACTGAGCCGCTAGTGTGGCTGTAGACTCTTGGTCTTGTTTACTGCTTAAAACCAAACCTCATGATATAGATTGCAAATATAAAATACAAGGGATGTTATTACTGTCTTTGTGATTGGTAGAAATTTAAATGAAGTTATTATAACTAAGGTTCAGGAACAAGAGTACGCCTCTCTCTCACTAATCCATCACCATTAATCCATTCCTATTAAAATAGGAATAACATAAGAGGAAAACTTCAACTAACAGTGGCGTGTGTAATCAGTAAGATCAGCAGTGTAGGTGGGTGCATGAGTGGAGAAGTGTGTGGGTGAAATGTTGTATGGTGCAACAACACAAGCAAACCTTCAACCAAAATCCAAATATGTGTCTCAGGGAGAAGAGCACACAGCAACTGAGCTCCAAGAGGGTTTTTGAAGGAGCATGGGCGCACAGGGCCCAGGTGCTGCAGTGCCGCTGATGACCCTCTGCCACGCCCACCTACAGTACCTGCAAAGAAAGCAGCAACACAAACCAACAGGCAAACAGGGCGGAGAGGGCCGTCACAATGGTAATTAAGAAGGACTTTAATCTGGCTTCACCTTATTATTTACACAAAAAGAGAAAGTACATTTTACATTTTCTACATGCAATGTTAATCATTGAAAACAGACTGCCTGTATTTTTTATATAGTGAGATAGAAGCTGCATTTTACCACGGCCTCATTGTTTACAGCATTACGCCATCATGTAGTAATTTTTTTTAAAATGCAGCACTCATTATAGCATGTTCAATAATGCAAAACAACTATTAAATGCTTATCAGCACTGCATGCTAATCCATCCCATAATTAAAGCTCAACCTTGCCGTAAACGTGACAACAATACAGTGTTTACTAGCGCACATTGACTGGGTCAATGTTCAAAAGGCACAAGTGATTAAAAACAGCTTCCTGATCTTTAAACACACACACACACAGACATCAAAACACACATACAATATTTACACAGCTGATGAGCAATGCCAGATAGAAAGATAGATAGATGTCACCACATAGGTTTTCTCACACACACACACACACACACACACACACACACACACACTGTTTCCCTCTGGATTAATGAAGCTAGTTGCAGCTCAGGATGTTTTCATATGCAAATCCTGCTGAGTAGTAAGAGCCCTAACAAAGTTCACAGCTGTTCCCGCCTAGATCTGGATGGGTTTGTTTACTACAGAGTGTGTGTGCACGTGTCTGTGTGTGCCCATGTGTGTGAGTGTGTACTGAAAGGCTTTATACCTCTGTCTCTGTTAACAGGTGTTTTGTTAACAACCTACACTATCAAACGCCGTTATGAGCTGTTAGCGGTGTCAGTAATCACATACACACACACACACATACAGAAAATCACACACAGAGTTGGCAGCTTGGTAATTACGCTACAAGCATACACACATACACAGATACGCACACACACAAGGGATGTTTTGGTTTTAAATGGTTGAATAAATAAGATCAGATGTTTGGGGATGTATTTTATATGTTTGAGCATTGCATGTACCTTGCCAAGCCAGATTGACGTACATTGACTCAGACACACAAACACACATAGGTGATTTATCTTACGTACATAAGTAACCGTAGAGTATAATTGTCCTCTAGATAATGAGTCGGGAAGATTAGCATTACAATCCTCAACTCACTTTCTGCTCTCTCAAACAGTTTGAACACCCCTTAATGAGACAGGACTAAAAAGAAAGAGAAAAGAAGTTAACAAACACAAGAGAGAGAGACACTGAGAGGGGTAATTAGCCACCTGCAAGTACAGAAACTCCCATGCACTTACACAGACACACAGAGACACCTGTGCAATCACTGAAGTCAAGAGTCAGTCCTGAATACATTTTTATTCTAATTACTACTGTGTGGAGTTGAATCAGTCCTCAAGAAAAACTACATTTCCTGCATGCCGATGGCCCCGACTGACCAAGAGAGGTAAATGGTTGAATTTTGAAGATGTCATTAATGAGAAAACCTATGTGGTGACATCAGTAAACTGAACCGAACTTTTGGGCTTTGTTTTTAAGTTTTGTCCCTTCTCCAAGAAGTAATCTGACATCAAAATAACAGTAATTCTAAACAGGCTAGTACAGCCTCACATACTGATTTATGCATCAGAGGTTTTAAAATGTCATGTGAACAGTGACAAGGTGTTGGGCCTCACCACTTGTGGAGAACAAAAGACAGTGGCCTAAATGGAAAAGGCAAGGCCTTGACCCAAGGCCTGAACGGTAAACAAAGGCCAGGCAGTAGAACGGCACCAAATCTCCATTAGCCGTAGACGTGATATTTCAGCTTGAATCCAAACACTGGATTTCAATTGGATGAACTGCCAAGCAGGGCGCAGGAGACCCTCACCTCTATAAAACCTGGCACCACACACACTGCTCAACGTCTTTCCATTGTGACCTTGGTCGCTGCAGGAGACACTCAACATTGAACTTTTAACTCGCTGGATGAGCGAAAGTCGGTTTTTTGATTGCTTCACCACTTTTGGATTCCAATTGTTATACTCCAGATAACAATCTTTGCCTGCAGAAGGAAGACACGGATTTACCAGTTCATTCACGGAGAGAAAGACTGCCGCTAAGCCTCTCTCTCTCCACACTAAAAGTCGACTGCTGCTTCCCTCCGCTGCCCCCGAAGGAACGGTTTCGCTGTTGAACCCGCCGACAGCGCGGTTCAGCTCGGACCCCAGTCAGTATCCGAGCCTGAGAGGACACCACCGGACAAATCCGAATGGACTGACGCATTAAATCGCTATCAAGAGCAATCCCAAGTAAGAGGCTTTTTTCTAGGCAGAGATAGATTTTTTAACTGTGTTCATTCATCTAGGCTTCATTGCTGTGACTTGTACTTTGTTTATTGTGGGAAGTAATGGGCCGCCATGTCCTGTTTTGCTGTGTGTTTTCGCGCTTAGCACGTTCCATTGTGTATCGGTACCAAGCTGTTGGACTGTTTAACTGTGTTATTTTAGCCACAGTGGACGCTAATAACTGTAACACGGCTGTTGAATAAAAGTTTGCTGCCGGGTTACTGTGTGATAAAGGGACAGCTACTGTGCTCTGCCACAGCATTTGAGAGATTTCTTGTGCCTTACTCTGTGTGCTTTCTTTCTCCTTCCTCTCCACTAACCCACACACATTTACACGTACATATACACTTACACACACATCTCAAACGACCCAGATAGCATGGTAGCATAATCAGCCAAGCTGCACGCTATCCTGAGGACAAATACAGCATGTCCTCCATTTTAGCTCTGCCCCTTTTGTTGAGTTTCGCGGGTCCACCCGCCATTTTGGCTCTGTGTGTGATGAAGATCCACGTGGTCACGTCCGCCATCTTCCTTGCACCTATTGTCTATCTATTGTCCCCACACACACACACACACACACACACACACACACACACACACACACACACACACACACACACACAGACCTTATATGCTTGCTGATTGTTGTATGTATTAGACGATAGTGGTTGTTGACTGGTTATTGATTAGTGCTAAAATTAAATAAATGCTATTGTATCTTTTAAAGTGCCTGTGGTTATTATGTGTACCTGTTGTAATAACAGCTGGTTGTGACCGTCAGTGCTAAGATTCACCCTTCACTGTCCACCCTTGTAAGACAGTACTTTAAATATCTGCATTTTTAGGTGGACAGCCACCTTCAAGAGTTTGGTCATGTTTGGTTATTGGTCCATGCCCCATAATTATTCATTCATTTTGATAATATCAATAATTTTGTTAATATTAAAATCCTTTTGTCAAAAGGTTTTTTGTTCCGTTAGCAGTCGGTGATTTGTTTTTAACGGGGGGGGGCAAAAGGAGCACCCCACGACTAAGTTGATACTTGTCACTTTGATCATGAAAGTGACACTAGTATATAGGCTACAATATAGCATAGAACTGAGTATTTATAGTATATAGTTTAGAGACTATTACAGATCCAAGACAAAACTGACAGAAGGGCGGGACTCACTTGACTGATGGGGTTAGCTGTGCTAGAACTAGTGCTAGCATGATTCCCCACTGGCACTGATTTCCTTCTTACAGTGTAAGTAACATTAGCCTAGTTGGCAAGGCTACATAAATTAGCCTTGCCAGTATGCTTTATATATATGTATGTATGCTTTGCACATTGAACCGTTCCTTGAAGAGTATCCTGAACCACTCCTCTTGACCTGAGATGCGCAATGTTTGTTGACAAGTCTGTCTCATCCGTGTACCTCATTTGCATATTGAGTTCCAATCACAGTGTGGGCAGAATTGAGATAATGAGAATGCTTATTAATACTAGGTGTAATTGAAAAGGCTGCTCATCAGTCGTCATTATCCAGATAATGTATCCAGACTCTGACTGAATGTTAATACCAGGTGTAAGTGGGGTGTAAGTATCACATTACAGGGTTTACTTCTGGCTCACCTGCACTTTAGATGATTACATACGTCAAATTATGCTCTCATACGAGGTTTAGAAAACACAAAAATAGTCAAATTAATCATTAAACACACATATGCAAACACAAACACATAAAGAGACATATGCACTGATAAACCCATTGTTTGACAAAGCTTACACCATCGCCCACCACTCTCTCTCTCTCACACACACACACCATCACATGCACACACACACAAAAAGGCAAGTTCCATCTGTGTTCATCACCAAAAACATCATGTCTTCTGCATCTAAAGGGGTTGATGGCAACCATTGTTGTAATAGCATAACAGATGACATGCACCATGAGTACCACTGCGTCCTATCTTACTAAATTACCTTATGTCTTAAATGACCCCACACAGATACAGATGAGACCACTGCATACCAGGGGAATGGTGTTCAATACAGTGCGTGAAAATCTTCTGTTGTGATCGCTGTCTAAAGCAATCAGACCCCCTCCCTTTTCCATTCTCCAAGTCCCGACATAGTTACATGCTTGCATTCTCAAATGGATTTTTAATTGGCTGGTTTACACAAATGTGCTTCTGTAGCAAGTTGCACTATGATGCACGTTCCAATCTAGTTTTCCCCATAATTGCCTTCTTTCTAAGTTTGCATTTTATTGAATAGTGATGCTTGATGCAGTGTTTGAGGCAGGATTGTGAGGGGAGGCGGTCAAATGGGCCCCATAGTACTTTCTAGGAGGTCACTAAACTATCCAAAGGGACAATAAACAATACTATGAAAACTATACACCTGGTGAGTGCTATAAAATTGGAAAATCATATGGAAGGCCTTTGTTTCACCAGAGCTATGCCACTAACAAATATGTTTTAGTATTTTGCTCAAAGTCAAGAAATTAAAATTACTAATTATTACATTAAAAAAGGAATTATATTCAGTGGTGGTTGCATATATATATATATATATGACATGTAAAGCTGAAGATATCAGCTATCATATAAAGAGATTCTGTTGGCAGCTTTCAGTCTCTTCTTTAGTAGCTGAGCTAACGTTAGGTAACTTTATAGTTTCACAAACTCAACAAGCTGCTTCTCAGCATTGAATGCAACGGAGATCCCGATACAGAAAATGATCACCCGAATCTGCAGCTCCCCTCAGTTTTACAGAGCTCTATACAGTTTTAGGTCCTTGTTTATCTGTCCAGCCCGCAACTGTACTGTTCTGGTTCTCTCTCACCGCTCTCATAGCGTTTTTGGCCGCAGCAGGCTGTTTTCAGCCCAAAAGCTCTAAAAACTCATCGTACACTACCACCAAACGGCAGCTGGTGAACATAGTGGAGCATTTAGTTGGTAAAGCACCAGATATTTCTCTCAGGAGTTGGTGGAGACCAAAGCAGGATGTGTAAATAAGCAACTGTTTGCTACAATTTCACCACATCAACTTAAAAGGTGATGATATGCCAATGTTGTGTTCACAACTTGTTCCTACTGCCCCCAAGTGGCCAAGAGGTTTAAAACAAGCTTGCAGGTTTAAAAGTATAATTGACAAATTCTGACTATACTACTATACTATCTGCTAGAGTTAGCTTTCGATCAGTACTTGACTGCTATTTAGCCACAACATACGAGGCTGGAAAATGACATACGCAGCCAGCTAAGGCTAGCAGGGACTAGCGGAATATTCATGGGGTGGCAAGAGGGTGGAATGGAGACTTTAAGGAGTGGCAGAAATATATATATATGCTGATTTATCGTAGAAAAGGTTTCAGTCGTAGTCATCTGGACACTGTTTTCAGAATCAAGATGTTTCGGCTCCCATCCAGAAGTCATTCTCAATTGTCCACAATTGAGAATGGGAGTGAATGAGGGACTACACCGTCATATACTGATTTAATCGCAAACAATCAGTGGAATAGACTACATTGCTCTGTTTTTGTGTGGGCAACTTGTCCTTAGGGTCCTTTAAGACAGAAACTCGTTCACCCTAAGGACAAGTTGCCCACACAAAAACAGAGCATTGTAGTCTACTCCATTCAGTGCAGTGAGGAAAACTGCAAAGAACGGTGCACAGGTGAGACCAAACAGCCACTTCACAAAAGACTTTATCAGCACAGACGACACGCTAACTCAGGATTACAGAGCGCCGTGCATTTGCATCTAAAAGCTACAAACCACACATTTGAAGACAGCGAGGTGAAGATTCTAAGTAGTGAGAAGAGTTGGTTTGAACGGGGTGTCAAGGAAGCCATTTTTGTGAAAAAAGAGAACCCCTCTTTGAACAGAAATGGTGGTCTGAGATTCAATCTGCCCAAAGTCTATCACAGTGTATTAACACCTTGGTCACGCCTATCACATGCTAATCAGGTACTTAACAGTGATGAGGTAGGTGCAGCCAGAAAACAATAGGCCTGATTACTGATTACTGGGCCATCTTGGAAACAATTAGGTCAGTTTCAGGTGAAACTAGCTATTAACAGATACTCAGGTAGATTCCTTCCTGAGGGCAGGGCTTATGTAACACAGAGTAGCTTAAATTTCTAGTTCCCGTCCCATTTTTTTCACAATTGAGAATGACTTCCGGATGGGAGCCGAAACGTCTTGATTCTGAAAACAGTGTCCAGATGACTACGACTGAAACCTTTTCTACGATAGAACACTCCTGGACGAATGAGGGACTACACCATCTTAAAGAAGTATCCCAACAAAAGATACAGGCTTGCAGAGAGGAATGCTGTGAGAGAGGACCATATCCCTGTGACTGACATTTGTTGCCTCGCCATGGCAGAAATCTTCATCCATCCACCTCTCCAGAGGAAGCCATTGAGCTTTACATGTTCTTACGTGCTTACATATGTGCCCATATTTAATAATCACAAGTTGTTCTACTGAATCAAATGTGAGTGTGAGCACCCACCCACAGCCGAAACAACAATATAATTGCAGTTTTCGAAGGGTGGAAAATGCTATGGACCATGAATTTCACTGTAAATGGTTGACAGAGGTATTGTGTTCAGGCAATGAATAACAGACAACTCTTTAATAATTGATCTCTCCCCTCTGAGCTTCATATCATCTCCTCTTGTCATTCATCATTATGGGAAAATTATATATCTTAACCAGAGAACTGGGGGCAGTCCTGCAACTGCATATGAATTGTTGCATCACACGTTGTGAGAAATGGCAAATTTGTCCTCATGGTGGAACTATTTAGCATGAGCAAATGTGGTCTGACACACTTTGGGCCCATTGCAAACAGGACAGCCTACATGATGTTGGATGGTCTTGCATAGTCATCACAAATCAAACTGATTATTGTATCTTGTTATCATGGGTGTCTATGGGCTGAAACGTTCAAACATAAAGCACTTTTGGCCACAGTCCAGTGATGTTTACATGTAAATAACTGTGCTACAATAGCTATTTGGCATCAGGCAAAATACCTGCTAATACAGAGCAGTGCAACAATTTTTTCTCCTCTGTGGGGTTAAGTGTTGTAACTATGTAAACATACAGGAAATATGTCTTCCTTCCTTTTTGTGTCTTTCTCATAAAGTTATTTTAATTGTAGCCAAACAATTACATGTATCAAAATGTGATGATGTAGACATGATGTGGGGTGTTGAAATGTGTTAAAATAAAAAGTTTTATTTTGAATTTACCCACGTTTGAACGTTTCACAATACAAGCACCTCATAACTAACAAGGAAATATTTATTTAAAATATTCTGGTGGGAAGCACAGCCTATCTCACAAAGCAGGAGTGCTGAGTAAGATGTATAACAAAAGTTTTTCAGGGTTTTAACATGTGCAGTTATCCAAATTCTGCTCTGTGAGACAGGATCCATGCTTTTCTCTCAGCACTGTTAGACCATATCAATTATTACAGGAAACTACTTTTTGTGGCAGTGGGTAGCTAAAGTTCTCAGCAGTAAAGGCACAATTTTTTGAACACAGCTGTACAAAACAAGAGTGCAAAATGTGCTTTTTATTTGTAAAAAGCAGAACACCTTTGAAGTACCTTCTAATGTATGTTATAGCAGATTTGCAAACACTGCCAGTACTAACAGCTGACATGAGCTTAGGGTCCAATTCAATTATAATTTCTCAGTGAAAATGCAACTTTGTGAGAACATTTATTTTAATGTCCAAAATATTCAACTCCTAAACTGATAATAGAAATGACCCTGTTGATGCGTTCTCAGAGGTAAGTCACACTGATACATATTCACCTTGTTCCATCAGAGACACAGGCAGTGGACAAAATAACAAGAGCACAACTATATGCAACACAACACCACCACAAAATGCAGCTTCAAAAATTGTAAGCTGGAAATAATGTTTCCATATCTAAGAATATTTTATCTTATTTGAATACTTTTTCTTGCTTTGCTTCCCCATCATGGTGAACACATTATGCACTAAAAAGTTTTATTGCAAAGAAAGACAAGAGTAGAGCAGGGGAGTTATGGGGTTTTGTTCTATTCTAATTGTGCTATGTTTAATATTGTCACCAGACCACAGTGGTGAGCCTCCTGCGACCTAAACAATGTTCTTGGTGTCTCTTCAGAGAAGTATTCTGTAAATAGATGTGATATAAATGAAAATATAAAAGCCACTGTGTGAGATTAAAGACAAGCATCGCACATGAGGGGGGACAGCATCACCGTAGGAGACTGATCAAGTATTCTGACTCAAGTTAAGACTTGTTCCCATTCAATTAAAGATAGAGAGGAGCAATATTATAAATATTGAACAGTGTGAAAGCAAATTTGTATATCATATTTGCAGTGAATTTAGCTCATGCTGATCCTCTCAGATATAACCAACCAAATCATATCTTTGAAAAGTGCACAAAAGATTAAAAAGTGAACATTTCAGAGTGAAAAAAAAACAACACAATGGAGTTAAGACAAGCAGGTCTATAGTCACCGGTCCCCAAAGATCTGCTCTGTAGAAAGATAGGCTCGAGGTATGACGTAGAGACACGCAGTTGGAAAATGGATAAATAATTGCGGCTCTCATGAATTAAAGATGACAGAAAACAAAGGCTGTGTGCTGCCATGAGAGTTTCTAGCAGCACTAAAAAGAGTAAATTCTGAATAAAATAAAATCAAATTATGCTATCATTGATAATTACTTACCTCAGTTTCTTTTAACTCTCCCTGAGCCAAATTCAGGTCAGAGCGCATCATTTTATTGTTAGACCTGTATTCCACATACAGTACATTGGAATCATAAATGTATGTTCTTTTTTTGTGTGACATTTTTGAGTTTATTCAATTATCCTTTGAGGGATTTTTATAAGTATTTTGGGTGGAGAAAGCATGTATATTTGATATTTGACCAACGTGAATGTCAGCATGCATAAATATGACCAGATATATTTCCACACTTGATTCACTGACAGAGTTTGCTTTTGTCTCCTTAAAGACATTCACCTAAAAATAAATGACAGATTGAGCTTAAAGATGAAAATAAATGTCCCCCCTGCAATGTGACTAATGGGCAGTGACACAATATGTATAAGTGTGGTAGTGAAACACAAGATTATTTAAATGAAAGAAAATGGCAATGTAATGTCAATATGACTTAATGTGGTGCAATTTAATGATAAAAATACAGAGTAAAGGATGTTATAACTTGATGATCTGTAGGTTCAGGATTTCTGTTCTGATGGTAATTAAAAATTGCTGTTGGGCCTTGCAAAACAAGGGTAAAAATGTGTTTTAACAGGCTCCATTAGTAAGAGGCTTAAGTAATTATGGCTCCAGGGTAAAAGGTTTCCAAAAACCACAGCAGTGATCAGAGATATTCACTAGCTAGACCAATGGCAGGCTCTCAGGAGGAATAAAATGGGTCACACACGGGAACTCTGTCCAGATGATGTCTGTAATTCAATCCCAGATAATTGTCATTATTTGAGATTATTATAGATTTCCTCTCCAAAGTGAAAGTTCCTTTGTGAAAAAAGCTGTTTTTCTGAACTCCTACATTAGTTGTCAGTTATAGGCCTTTTCCACTACAGGAACTTATGGACCCATAATTTAACATGTAACTATTTTTAACATGTAGGTGTTGTCATCTCAGGTTTCCAGCAGTGAGAGAGTACGAGTAAGTAGCTGGGCGGTGTGACAAACACTGCATTTCTGTAGCAGGCTCAAAACCGATCCTGATGAACATTTTGGCTCATCAATGACAATCTCGCGATTTATTGCGATCTGTGAAGGCTCAAAAGAATGAACAACCTAAGCCAGTCTAGCAAAATGATCACCTACTCCCCCTGACCAGGGGACAACATATGTGATAATATGACATATCGCTAAGAATATCTTCTGATCTCTTGTTGTCTTAACGTTAATATTAATCAATTGAACATGCTTAAGGTTACTGGATGTTACATATTCACGTATTATGATGTGCTGAATAGCTAATGAAGCAGGAAATGTGAATATGTATCTACACAACAATTAATTTATCATGGCTGGCAATAAGGGACAATAGTGAAATGCTGAATCACACAGGGAGTGTGTGTATCTGTTAACCCCTCCTCCTCCTCTCACCCCTCTGAAGAGACAGATACCACATGCCTGAGATACAAAAATTGCTGAAATATGTGGACATCTAGTGATGTAGTTTGCTTTTTCATTTACTGTTACATATACATGTGAGTATAATCTATATATGGTGTGTCATCATAATAGCAGATGTCTTAACACATAGGCCTACCATGCATGACCTTTAATTAACACTGTCTGTGTAATTACTTAGGTTATAAGTGGACAATATCCCATTTTATTCATAAAAGTGTGGTGCCTTCCAACAACTGATAAGAGAAGCTTCAACATGGGAGAATTTAACTTAAAACTTTATCAGAAAGAATTAGGATAAGATATGGTGGGAGGGGGTTGAAGTTTCGGGGACACAAACAACCCAGAAGACAGAGGATTTTCAGACCAGTGTAAACTTTTTGACTCTGGCACTCTGATTCTTACGTCTTGTCTCTGCAGCGCTCCAAGACCTCAGGAGTGGATTGGAAATGCGGCAGCGCCTGACTGAATCCTGATGCCCACAGGTCTTAACTGCCCTGCAGAAAGGCATACAGAACATGTTGGAAAAATGCAGATATCTAACAACTCTGAAAGAGAGAAGCCTGCAAAAAGGAACCTGTATTGCTGAGATCCAACAAGACAAAGTTAGAACCAAAGAAACCTTGAACTTTACGCACCAGCCACGAAGTGCAGAGGAGGAGAAATAGAGAGAGACAGAAAGATGGAGCAAAAGAGACTCAAACTTAACTCTTAAAGGAAGAAACTATTAGCGAAATTGCTGATACCAGATTAAACAAGTCGCTACATCCAGTTGCAGCACCGGAGTCCTAACGAGAACCATGACGCACTTTAAACTCAGCCAAAAGCTGGCAGATGCTCAACCCGCGTTGCCATCACAACCGAATTTCATCAGCCTGCTTCTGGAGGCTAAGGGGCCAACAGCACGGCCTGAAACATGGAACGCCGCTGAGTGCCCAGAGAAATGGCACTGGTTCTCCTCTCCTCTTCCCTTTAGGGCAACACCGGCCCTGCTCAGCCACAACCCAGGTGGATACATTTTTATGACATTGGGGTTTCTTATTAAGAAACGTACAGCTCTGGAAAAAATTAAGAGACCACTGCAATTTTTTCTTAAATCAGCATCTCTACAAGTATGGAAGCCATTCCATTCCAATATCTGTTGAATTCCAACACAGGCACACCTCATTCTACTGAATGAGGTGCTGATTAGGTGATCACCTGAACCAAATCTTATTTAATAAGGAAAAGTATAAAAAACACTTCTGTGGTCATCACTATCCTCTTGCAGTGGGACCAGCTAGATGGCAAAAGCAGTGCTAGTAGTACCTCAAAAGTAATTGGAATCAAAAAATAACTATTGACCATGCCAAAAAAGTTGAAAAGGACCGCCAACTCATTCGAATGTCCCTCAACAACCGTAGGATGACATCAAGTGACCTACAAAAAAAAATGGCAAAAGGCAGCTGGGCTGAAGTGCACGGCGAGGACGGTTCGAAACAGGCTCCTAGGGGCAGGGCTGAAGTCGTGCCATGCTAGAAAAAAGCCCTTCATCAATGAGAAGCAAAGAAGAGCCAGGCTGAGGTTTGCAAGAGACCATAAGGATTGGACTGTAGAGGACTGGAGTAAGGTCATCTTCTCTGATGAGTCCAATTTTCAGCTTTGTCCAACACCTGGTCGTCTAATGGTTAGACGGAAGCCTGGAGAGGCCTACAAGCCACAGTGTCTCTCACCCACTGTGAAATTTGGTGGAGGACCGGTGATGATCTGGGGGTGCTTCAGCAAGGCTGGAATCGGGCAGATTTGTCTTTGTGAAGGACGCATGAATCAAACCACGTACAAGGTTGTCCTGGAAGAAAACTTGCTTCCTTCTGCTCTGACAATGTTCCCCAACTCTGAGGACTGGTTTTTCCAGCAGGACAATGCTCCATGCCACACAGCCAGGTCAATCAAGGTGTGGATGGAGGACCACCAGATCAAGACCCTGTCATGGCCAGCCCAATCTCCAGACCTGAACCCCATTGAAAACCTCTGGAATGTAATCAAGAGGAAGATGGATGGTCACAAGCCATCAAACAAATCCGAGCTGCCTGAATTTTTGCACAAGGAGCGGCATAAAGTCACCCAACATCAATGTGAAAGACTGGTGGAGAGCATGCCAAGACACATGAAAGCTGTGATTCAAAATCAGGGTTATTCCACCAAATATTGATTTCTGAACTCTTCCTAAGTTAAAACATTAGTATTGTGTTGTTTAAAAATTAATATGAACTTATTTTCTTTCCATTATTCGAGGTCTGACAACACTGCATCTTTTTTGTTATTTTTCCAGAGCTGTAGATACAAATTAGGATCTCCCATCAACAGGTATGATAGCTAAATTACTTCAGGTGATTAACTGTTCCTAATAATAATCTCCCTTGACACTCCAAAACTTAAACAGTGCAACAGTTTATTTAATTCTAACTATTAAAGTTTGTCCACATAGTGGTTTCCTGTGGTTACACAAGTTAACACTTATTAATTACTCATCGCTGTGTTCATATCATTCATTCATGGTTGTGTTTATCCACTCATTTGTGTGTCTAGTACTATAGTTGTTTGTGTAGTCTAGTAGTTATTGTCCTGTGTGTATTTAGTAGTTAAATGAACATTTATAAAACGTTGGTTATTGTGTGTTTGTGTGTATGAAATATTCCAGTCACTGTCCTGAGACAGGAACTCTGTAGCAACCTCAGATCGAGACTAAAAGGATTATTAATTAAACTGACTATTAATTAAATAATTAATTCATTTCTCCTTGTAAAGGACTGGTGCCCCGTTTTAAATTGAATTTACTGAGTTGAATGCTGTTATTTACATGAACGCTGATTTTATTCTGATAGCCGAAGGTGAGTGTAAACATGCTCTTTCCTCTTACCATACTTACAAGAGACGTTGCTGTTGAGTTTTTCAAATGTATTTTTTGGCGCTTTGAGCACCATAAGCTGGGTGCCATCTAGTCCCATTATAGTCAAAAAAGACAGACATCTCTACGGCCGATTTCTCCTAAACTCGGCAACTCACATCAAAACAATCTAGATGGATAAATAGCACTACAGGTAAGAGGAAAATATGTATTTTTGATTTGGGGGTGACCCGTCCCTTTTAAGGATAGTTTATTTGGCCACAACCACAGTAGCATCCTAACCTTGACCATATCGCTGTTGCCATTTGCTGATATTGTAGAAAGAACTGCAATTTATACATAATATAGGCTGGTTTCAATGTGCATACAGAATATTGAGCCCAGACCCAGGTTTCTACTAATTACTAATACCTGGGGGGGGGGGAATATGGTACTAGAGGGAGGTTACTTGGTATGGTCTTCCCCAGTGCCTTTCGATGTAATATAAAAAATATTGTTAAATTGGCCTGAAGAGTTTTCACAAATAAACTTGTGAAACTTTGATTTACTGCAGACAATAGTTGGATAAAACCTGGCCTCAAATGGTTTTTTCCTCAAGTACTTTCACACACACACACACACACCGTGGTACACTTTATTTCTTCCTTACTAGCTACTTTTACAACATTTTAGACTGCAGAAACCAAACAGGGTCAATAGCCCTCAAAACACATTGTGGCCCTCCTGCCCTGCCCTCTTATTAAAAGCTGACCCAGTGGTTGGCCCTTCAGAGCGTCACAAAACCCGTTCTAATAAGGAGGCCAACACGTCCTGCTCTCAGGTTAGAAGGCCTGGAGGAAGGGTCAGGAAAGGCTAAAGAGCATATGGCATTAGTACACAAGCTATCTCTGCGTCAGCCACAGTCTTCTCTTTCCTCTTTATGTTTCTGAATTGCTCTGTCTTCCCTTTTCCCTGACTTTCCCTACCCTTCCCTCCTTCTCATCTCCCCTTCTTCCCCCCGATCCCTCTCCCCTTCTCCCTCGTCTCTGTCTGACAGTCAGTGAGGTGTGCAAGGTACATTTTGGAGGCCATTTCTACATCCCAGCAGAGGCTCCAAATTGTAGAATTTGCATGTTGGAGAAAGACTAAATAGTCTTTTCTTCAGTAACACCCATCTTGCAAAGTCACCTGCAAACCTTCTGCTTGGCGCGGTCGACGCTCTTTATAGATAGCAAAACAACAGTATGATTTATAACAATTCTGACATTAAACTCTAAATCAAAACCTACACTGTAGGTATTGTATGGTATTTATTCTCCATCATTTTCCTTCATATGCTGGTATTTTTTGTCTGACACAAATTTTTATTTACAATGAACGCAGTTTGGTGGACATAAACTTTTATCTGTCCTTTTATATAAAGAAAGAAAACCCCAGACTTTCAGGGTGAGCGTGTTGTTAGAAAACACTTCCTTTAGGATTAGAAAAAATTAAACCTCATGATAGTAAGCTGGTTAGAGACATGAAAACAGAGAAAACACTGCTTCAACTTAGCCGAGCTATTCACTGTTTCAATGGCGGTGGGATTGATTGCTTAATTTAACCATCACTCATTCGTAGTCAGTTTAATGACTCTTTCTGTGAAATAGCCTACTGGTTAGCAAGGATTATTCATATTGGAACCTAGCAAAGTACAGTGTAGCTGTTGAACAAAATCTCTATTGTCAGTAACTATAACTACTGACCATTGTCAATGGGACAATAGGACGTACTGTAATGATGTATGTACTGTCTATCATGAAACAACTGATTGAAGACTTTTGGTGCAGACTTGAGTGACGTTGGCTTCTGTATTTTTCTACTAAGAATAGTTGAGAAGTTTAAGTGTTCGTGGTCACTTTTCGCGCACCCTGTGTCATGTTAAGACAGATGTGAAAGAAGGTATACAATATGTAGAAAGAGAAGGAGAAAGAGGGAACACCATTTGAGACAGATGGTTCAATGTTCTGTATGGCCGCTGTGGCCTTGGCAAGGAGATAATGTAGTTATGTAATCATAGTTGAAGGCAGGAAATGGGCTTGTAGTGGCTCTCTCATAATTTCATCAAATCAGAACAGGTGAGTAGGCAGATGGAAGGAGATGTAGCGGACAATATTAACAAGACAGAAGAATATTCAAAATGAAAATGACTTGGATTTGTCTAGTACCACCATTACACAAGGAATTTGACCGGGTACTTTTGTACAGACCACACATAAACACACAAATAAAAAGTTGTGTTGTCCTGAAAGTTTGTAAAAGTGGTAGTTTTAGTTTTGTATTTACACATCTGCCTAATATAACATATCTGAAAATAAAAAAATAAAAAAATTAAGTTGGTAGGTGTGAGGACACTTTCACACTACTGTATTAATGTTATGTTGCATGATATCAAAAGTTGAACAAACTAGATATAATAGGTGTGCAAACACAAAAATGTATTCTATTTGGAGAAATAAATTCCACATTACTTGTATATTGAGACTTCATGCATTCTTCACAAAATGTTGTATTACTGTACTCACTGCAAAACATTTTGTTTGACAACAGACAAACATCCGCAAAAGATAAGCAAGACACGCATTAAGCATCCATTCAAAGTTGACAACATAATCAGTTTGACAAATAGCAAAAGATGCAGGAATGACAGAAGTTAATGTGCAGCTTGTTTGAGAGCCTGACTTGCTTGTATCAGGGTTAGTAGGTAAGATTAGTAACATAGTGTGTGTGTGTGTGTGTGTGTGTGTGTGTGTGTGTGTGTGTGTGTGTGTGTGTGTGAGGCAAACAAAAAGAAATTTACTTTGTAAAAATGGATGTTGTAGAAAGACGGTGTTGTCTGAAACATTTAAAATAGCCAGTTACTTGGAGAAAGCCTGGGAGATGAGAAAAATAATTTATCATCAGGATAAATTGAAGGCTTGTAGCATTTATGTTATTTCTTCTGCTACTCGGTGTGCAATTTATTTTTCAATGTTCACATAAATAAGATGTATACATTTGTTATATATTTTGATGTTTGGTAAATAATGGTGTATTGTAATCAAATGTGGGATGGGCCAAATGTTTGGCATAACACGGAAATAAAAACAAACCTGCTTTCTAACTAACTACCTATATGGATGGAAAACAGTAACATGAACATGATTTCTGAAATATACTGTATACTTTAGATATTAGCAATATAAAGAAATACACTGTAGTTTCATTCTCCGGGTGGCACTAATGCCTGGCACACACACACACAACTGACAATGTAAGGGTGATTTATCACAGGTGAAGACAGGAAATAGACCCTCACAGATCAATCATAGACTTATCAAAAAGAGGCAGGCTTCAAGATTTGTCTATGTATCACAAAGTGATACATAGACCGTGCGTGTGTGTGTGTGTGTGTGTGTGGGTGTGAGAATGAAATATCTGAAAATATGTGACTGCGTGTATGTGTACAACCATGCATTTGTGTTTGCCGCTGTGTGTGTTTCACACTACACACAGGAGGTGAGGACCAATTTACTCTCTGTGTTTGTGTGTGTGTGTGTGTGTGTGTGTGTGTGTGTGCGCGCGCGTGCCTGTATGTGTGTGTTGAGTTCTTTATGATCACTCTGATAATCTACAGAAATAATTCTCATGAAGTCTCTTGTGGTTCTAAATGCCACTTGTGTACACACACAAACACACAGCCATTCTGAAATATGAAAACCTTTTCTATATTGTTTTGATCTCTTTATATGCTAATGGAGATGGCTCCATGTGTCTGTATGTAATATTTATTAATCATACTATTTCATTAGTAGGGTGTTATTTTTTGTTATACAACTAGGATAGTTATTCTTGACATTTCCCACTTTTTAACCATCAATATAACATAATATTTCAATGTTTTGCAGATGAAGAATCTTGCATATTTATTTCTTGCAACAAATAAGAACGTAACTTAGGCAGTGACCAGCAGAAGTGGTACTAAGTGAAGAGCTGTTTGGGAGCCGGAAGAGCCGGCTCTCGGAAAGGAACGGAGCCATAAGATCCGGCTCCCTTCAAAGAACCGTTGCATTTAAAAAAAAAATTATATTATATGTTAAAGCTTTATAAAAGCTTTATTTTGCAGGAATAAACCATGCATTTTAGAACAAAGTAAAGGGAAAACAGAGACAATGTTCTCTGAGAATTATTTATGTTTATGCTGCTGTGTTGGGTTTTAAGCAGTTGTTGATTTGAGTTGTTGAGAGGAATTTCCTTGAAATAGACTGCCTAATATAAATCCAAGTAAGTATTAATTCATTATTCATATTGGAGACTTTATTCAGCATGTATGTTGAATTATATACTTGCCTGTAGACAAATGTAATATTTTGTTTAGCTGACAGGCTGTGCACAATTAAAAGATACTGTAGGTTATGCTAGCAATTAATTGGAATTAATTAAAGGTACCCCATGGAGTTGTCTTGTATACAAAAACAGTTATGTTTACATTCAGTGTTTCTGACCAAAATTCAGTGTGTATATTTGAGGCCCAACAAACTGAATGCATTTCCTTCCTCATAAAACATTTGCAAAGCCAATTTGAAAAAAAACAAAACAACAACATTAAAATGTATAGTTTACATTGATGTTTGCAATCTAGCTGTCTTTTTCTTCTCCGTCTTTTTACTGGCCACATACTCGCTATATATATATGGAGGGTTTTAAGGGCCAAAATTATATATATTAAATACATTAATAATTATAGAATTAAATGCTTAAATAAATGAATAAATATATAATTATATATTTAAATGCTTAAATAAATAAATAATATAATTCAATGCTTAATAAATATATAATTATATAATTAAATGTTTAAATGTTTAAAAAAATATGTAATGTAATGCTTAATTGTCACCATAAATAAATAAATCACAAATTAAACTAAACAGTAAATATACGTATGTATTAAATGTTATATGTATTTATTTATACATTTATTTATATATAAAGACATTTGTATATTTATTTATTAATTCGTACATTAAGTTATTTATTTACTTATTCATTTATTCACACATTTATTTATCTATTTGCAATTTTATGTATTTATATATACTTTCATTTATCCATAATGTAACATGCTGTCATTAAATAAATAAAAGTGTCAACTTCATCCATCAACAGTCAGGGGGCGGACTCTGCCCTGCGAACTAGAATCTACTGCATTCGCCTGATTCAAGATGGCAGCACCCGGTGCTGATCTTAAAGAGCAACTTGCAGGTTGGAGACCCCAGTGAATCAATGTGTAGGGAAATTATGTAAAAACTAGATTTTCTAAAAAAACTCACTTTTTTGTCCAAGAGACCAGGAACAGACAAAGATTAGAAAACATGAAGAAATAACAGAAATTTTGTGGTGTAAGGAGACCCAGGGGAGAACTGGGCATCTGGATTAGCGACCAGCATGTATCTATGAGCATTAGCTAACGATATTTAACACTGTGTTCAAATCACAACATTGTAAAGTTTACTATCACTTATATATAACAAAACTAGTATTGGTCGTCTACTAGAATTGGGGGGGATTTCCAGTTACCAAATTGGTAAGTCATCTTAAGTCAAAGTCAACCTAAGGCATTCTGGGTAGACACATTTGGGAGCACTTACCCGAATGTGTCATGTCCAGAGGAAGGGGGTAACTACAAAGCTTTACATGACCTCATTTAGATGACTGTATAACATTTAATGCCATTTAGATCATATATCTACTGAACAAATACTGCACTAATGGTTAGGCCTGCATGCTGCTACAGCAAAATGAATAACAAGCATGCCCTATATAAATATATAGGTAATGCAAATAGGTAAATATATATAGGTATAAATATAAATAATAACCTATTAATATATTCTTATATTTGTTGATTTCAGTTAAGACAATAAGGCACATTCAATACAAACAAAAACTAAGAGTTAAACTAACACCAAAACACAAGATTGGAATTTTTAAAAATGTGTATGTGGATGTACCAAATGTACTGTATGTGTAAAAAGAAAAATATACTAATTGACCCATTTAAAACGGGAAAGCACTCAGAGAGCATACTTCCAACTAAAGCTGTACAATCCTCAATATTGCATTAAGAGAAAGTGTTTTAATTAGCATCTACTGGCTCTACATCAAAGTACACAAGACCATTTCAACTGATTACAATAGGCAAAAGTAAAGAGAGAAAATGTTCAAAATGCTCTCTTGCAATGTTGAGCAAACTTTTGAGAATAAAGCAACAAAAAAACTAGTCAGTCAGTCCTTAGCCCGTGGCCTAATTGTTTAACAGATTTCATTAAATCTCTTATCAGGTTTTTGATACATTGTGAGTATGTCTTTGGCCGAGGATAATATGAATTGTAAGATTGATCTGACTTTGTCTTGATTTCTTCCAAATAACTGGGATCCAAAACATCTGTGCTGGTTTCAAATTAATGTCCTGTGTTAAACTGTGAATGCCGACTGTGAACTGCCTCCTCCTTGATGATCTTATGGCAGAATCTGGAAAGGGGGACAGGTGCAGTGGAGGACAAGACAGCACTTCTCTCTTGTAGAGCCTGTGGTGACCTGGAGTGTCCCTCTGTCAGGCCGGTCATGGCCAATGAATATGCTGGGGAAAGGAAAAAAAATGTTTATACAGTATAATATAACACACCTCACCATCACAGCATTAGCCACTGACAGGACAGAATATTCAAATACAATAAATATTTAGTATTAGTACCAGTTTATTAGGTACACCAAGGTAAAACTACCAAAAGCAATATAGTCCAATACAACATCCCTGCAATAAATTCTATATATAATGTTTTGTCGTTATAATGTCTTGTTCATGTGTTTTTACACTGTCTCTTCGCCTGAACACCCACCAGGCACCTAAGTTACCTAGCTAGCAAGCATTTTCTGTTAGGAAACGGTGGACTCGATGACCTGCACAAACATAATAATTCACCATGATGTAAAATGGTGAAATTAAATGTAAAACTACAGAAAAAAGACAGACTCACAAAATAACAGCCACTCACACTCACTACCACCTACTACTGCACACTGAGCTGAGTTGAAATCTCGCATGTTACAATGGTAGATATGTTGGCTGTATCTGAACAGATGAAATTTTTAATTCCTATGCTTTTTTAGATCAGACCTTCGCTGAACGAATTGGAATAACTGTAAGCTTCACAGTGCAAACTCATAGCTCGATCAAAGAGAGCTCGATCGACTGGTTGAGCCTACTGGGTCTGTAATACTGTTCATTCACCAATCAGAGGCTTTAACCCGCCCCTTAATTTTTGATGGATGAAGTTGACACATTTATTTATTTAACTGCAGCAAGTTACACTATGTAACTATGAACGTATATATAAATAAACAAATTACAAATAGTAAATATATGTTTAAATGAATAAATAAATAAATAAATGCACAAATACATTTTACATTTATATGTTTAATGTTTGATTTAATTTGTGAATTTTTTATTGTAAAAATTAAGCATTCAATTACATAATTATTTGTTCATTTATTTTAGCATTTAATTGTATAATTATTTATGTATTTAATATATTTAGTTTTGGCCGTTAAAACCCTCCATAGCACATTTCTTGATGTGATAGCACCACCTGCTGTTCAGTGGAATAGCGTGAAACTGACCGCTGTAATGTACGTGTGCACAAGATGAAAACAAATCCACTCTTAAAAACATTGCTCAATAGCACTATTAGTGGTCAAAAACTCCTCAGGGTATCTCTTAATTAACATACCAGTACCAAAATATGTAGTGCTTTCCAGAGACTTTCCTATGAATCAGTTCATTTTTAGGAAATTTCAAGAAACTATGGGACCTGCAAAGTAAAGCATTGATTTTTCCATTTTGATGTTATGTGAAACTTCTTAGTGTAAAAAAAATGTGGAATATTCACAGCTAATCATAGCTCAAAATAAAAAATGTAATGCTACTTAATATACCACAACTGTACAAACAAGGACTAGGAGTCATGCGAGCAGCTCTGTGAGGCTGCACTTAAAAACAGCAGTTCTTTGAGTAATACTAATGTCAGGATGCTAACATACTAACAATGACGATACTATCTTAGTTTAGTGTGTTAGCATGCTAACATTTTCTAATTATCACTAAGCACAAAGTACAGCTGAGGTTGATGGGAGTGCAATTAGTTTTGCAGGTATTTGGTCATAAACCCACAAATTTAAGTTATGACATTTCATCCTTAGGGCAACATGAATGTTTGTACCACATTTCATGGCAATCCATCCAATAGTTCACTTCAAACCAGAAGTGTGAACCTCATGTTGGCGCTACAGGAAGAGTAAGGGGATTACCAAAATCATAAGGATTGGCTACATCTTTTGGGAATCATGAATGTCTTTTACTGTATAGTTGTTGAGATATTTCAGTGGTGGACCGACCAACAGACTGACATTTCCATCCTTGGAGCCACGCTGCTAACCTGGAGAAAAACACATTGAATGCTTGGTACCTGATTTCTGCGTCTCTAGCATGCCATCCCTGTATCAAATGTCAGAAATAACAGTTGCAAACCAACAGGAATTCCATCTGCAATTATCCTACGTTTTAGTTCTTATAATATACTTCAATAATTATGAAATACAAATTTCAACAACTTATTTGTGTATTCAAAAGCCTAGTTCTACTAAACCTGACAGTAGAGAGGGTTAGATGACACGTGCCTCAGACCACTGTGCCACCGGGCCACCATGAAACCTAATGGTGACAAAAGCCAATATAGTTCAATCAACTGAATAATACAAGTAATTCGTAAGATATGTGTTTTTTTCTTTTCCAGACACTTGTTGCAGTGTAAGAAAATGGCCACTTTTATCAAATGTTCTTTATTGTCATATGCAGAACAATTACAGTAAAGCAGTTCTTGGTAATTAAATTCTCAGATCTCAGGCTCCCTCCAACAATGCTCATACAAGTATGGATAGAAAAGGAGCACCCCAGTAGCTCATCTTATAGAGCCTGTGGCCCTTTCCTGCATCTCGTCCCCTCTCTCTCCACCTTCCCTGTCTATCTTCAGCTGCTCCACTATCACATAAAGGCAACAAAAAAGAAATCACAAAAAAGTATGTATAGAAAATAAGTCACATAAGTAAAATCTAATTAGGATCTAAAACCTAAAATAGTGCAACAGCTAAAATATAGAAATAAAATAGTATATAAATACTGTGGTAGACAGTTGTACTGTAATGTGAATCTTTAGATACTTGTTGTAAAATGCGTATATACATGTATAAATTCATTTCACATTGAATTTTCCTTGATGTAAAGTTCAATTTAAGTCTCTCTGCTTTCAGAGTTTCACCGTTTTGAATCTAAGAGAGTGATTAAAGGTCTTCTGGCTGCAATGAGTCTTGCCATCACTTGGCCTGTGCTTGCATCATCAGTTATAGGATTAGGGGCGGTGAACAGACCATTTCTAGGAGGCTCAGAGAGAATTGACAAGTGAAATGGTGTAATACAAGCATGGCCTATGTCAAACACTTAGAATTAAAGTTGATGATCGGCAAGGTGTTCAACTGAAGCAATAGTTCATCTTAGAATACAAATCTGCAATTATCTGCAACTCACACCAAAGTTGAAACTCCGGTCAAGTTTGCACAACCGGTAAAAACACAGTGAGACAGCTACTGCAGTTCCACCCCAGCTTCCTATTAAAGTGCATGGGGACTTCTTGTTTACATTTTCAAAACAGACAAAACTCCTGCAGCATGTAGCCAGACAAGTCACTTTCCTTTCTTGCTGCCCTGTTTTTTGCCTTGCTTTGTTCGAACGTGGAAGTCACCCCAGAATAACACTTCTCTCTTCCTAAAATAACAATACAAAATACTGTAAAGGTATTTAGACTTTGACATTGTCTTCAAGTTGCTTAGAGAAATGGATAAATCATTTTTACCACCAGATTAACTAAGGTGATCATTTTATTAAAAGCAGCACTGTACCATCATGTAGGGGAGAGCCATGTATCACGATGTATACCAATATGTCAATTCTCGACTTCTGGAAACATTCTAATTAACAATGAACAATTTGCCATAGATTCTGCATTTCTTTTTTGGTATTCTCAGTTAATTACTTAATCACATGTTAAAACACTAGAACTATTGAGGTGATCACTGCCCACATGCACACAACAGCAGCAGAGAAGCAAATAGTGAATGCATGAAGAAGAGTGTTCATGTACCCAAAGCATTGTCTAACGTGAGATGGTAGTACTGTTACTTAACATATCAATCCAATCATCCTTAAGACAAATAGGTAACATTACAAGTGTGCCTAAATCCATTTATGGCTGATCGTGTGAAGATCAGGCTTTTGCATGTGCACCCTGTTCCAGAACCATGCATATGCATGGCTTTATAAATCTGACAAAGTGAATTTCTGTCTTTGTGCATATTCTGGTCATACAAACTGCAGTGGAGGTTTTGTCTACTGACAAAATTCATTTAATTCTTTTTTTATGCAGGACTTGGGGGCACTTATAGTTCCGGGCCTTTCTAATTCATCACCAAAAAAACACTCAAACAAAACAACCCTGCCACACACACACACACACACACACACACACACACACCATTCTGTATTGTACACATGACCCCCGCCACATGCATACACAAACAGATGTGCATAATCAGACACACACAGTTTTCAAAGAGAATACAATGTTATGCCTTTTCCCTAAACCCTGAGCTCCAGTGTGATTAGAGAGAAGATCAAAGAGAGGCAGTCAGGTTTCTCTACACAAGGCCTGGCTCTAATTCGCCTGAAGGGGAAAAAAACAATTGTATTTATTCTATTCACAGAGGTTCCATTGCTCTCTCATTCTTGGTTGATGTCACTTTAACCACTTCTGTATTTCTGTAGAGGTGTTGCTTCATATGTTTTTTATTTTTCTTCTCATCAAGATCTTGCTCCCGTCTCTCTTTTGCATGTTTGTCACAGAAATAATAAATAGTCCCTTCTCCCTCCCTCTATTTTATACCTGTCTCCCCTTACCTCTATCTTCCTCTTCACACACTCCCCACCCCCCAATGGTAAACAATTCTTTTGTTGCCTGATCCAATTAAACAGCTTAATGTTTCATTCTCCTCTGTGGCAGGCTAACAGCTTTCCCTTTGTGTATTCTGCAAAGCTCAGACAGCTATCATACTTCAGTGGGAGATAGGCATCTCTCCATAAATTGGCCCTGTTTATTAAAATGAATCAGGAATTAAATATCCATTTGTTATCACTATGCTGAGGTTGATTTTAAAATAGACATCATAGCATATCAGCCTTTAATCTTCTTAAAGGTATAGTGACTGTTATGCCAACGCCACAAAACTCTGTCCAAAGGGTTTCTACACTGAATCTCAAACATCATCTCAAATTCTGGACCCTGTACATAGGCATTCTCTGTGGGCTCCTCCCCACATCCACAGCCCTCGTCACGTGGGGGCCCTGTATACTCAGTCCCCTTTCCCTCCCCAGTCCTACACCCCTGGCCGTCTCCTTTCATTGGAAAAAGACAATTGCACAAGCAAAGAATTAGAAAAAGTTGGAGGAAGTTGCAAAGGAAAAGCTCATTTTGGCAGTTATGCTGCTCTACTGCAAGCACGATTACATGATGAAGATAAGTGACCCATGGATGGATGGATCATTTTAAACAGCCCAAAAAAATGGAGGGCCTGGCAGGGCACTGGCACAGGTGTGTCAGCATCGCAATTACTGCTGCATCCACACATACTGCACATGTGTGAAAGTGAAAAAAGTCTAAATACCAAACAAAAAGAAAACCTCTTTTAACTGTCAGGTACAGTTCCTAAATAGCCTGGGTGTAGGCAGTGGTAAAACGGGCTTGAAACTTTCAACCAGAGCGAGAAGCCAAAACTGCTTTTCAGCCTGTTGTTAAGTCACTCATTAAATTATATTTGTGCTGGAAGGCACGTTATTCTCATATCATATTCCCATATGGAAAATCTCTTATTAAGCAAACCACTGGCTATATCAGTTGTGTTTGATATGTTGGTTTATGTCCTAGAACTTATCATCTGAACATATCAGTTTGAAATATAATACACTCATTGAGTAGTTCCAACTCTGGCAAGTTTTGTTCTTACCTATAAGCATTTTGGAACCAGGAAAAGATTGATGAATCCCATAAAAGTTGTTCATTTGCGTGTACACACAAGTCAAGATCAGGGCATATACGCTTCATGAAGAAGGTCGAATGTCATATTCTATAAACTCTGAAAGACCTCTTTTCTCTCACTTTCTCTACAGGGAGGTCAGAGAAATAACAGCCATCCTGGAGCTGGTACAGATTGAGAGTCTTGACCTTGAACCTGAGCCATCCAGCTGGAAGTGAGGACACTAGTCTCCACCAGGACCGACAAAAGTGAAATGCAAAACCTGCACAACATGACGACTAGAACAAAAGGAGATACTTTAATTTTACAATGGCAAAGGATTTAATTTCACTGGATCAGTTTAAAACACCTCAACAAGCGTTAACTGAACTATAGGCTTCATGTTGTTGTGGTCCTGATGTCACTATTTCTATCCTGTAAACCGTTTTTTACTGTAAGCTCTTCAAAAGTCACTCATCATGGGAAACAAATCTAATCAGAATACATGGCAAATGCACTATTTCTCCCATCTACAGTGTCTACTGCTGCTGCTGCTGTAACTAGTGCTCCTGCTTTCTTGAATATTCTGAAGAATAAAGAACATCTTGCTTCTAATTTATAGATATAAAGAGAGAGAAAGAAAAGGACCAGTCCTGAGTTCAGTCAGTTATTTTTCTCAATAATGCATCAAGGCTCAAAGTGATGCTGTAATATGTTACAGTAGCTGATGTAACCTTGAGGCTCAAATGAGTTACAGATGAGCTGACACCAGCTGAAAATATATTAAAAGGAATCTAACATTTCACAGCCAATTTATTCTAGTGGTTTGATGTGAAAATCTCTAACAGAGGTAGATATCTTGATAATGTCATCCACAGACAAATTTTAGTTGCTAAGCTGACAATGAATGTGGAATATGAACTGTCAAAAGCAACCAAGATGATTTTGTAGGGACAAAGGAGGATACTTTCTCTTACATCTATGACAAAATCTTTCTAGTGACCTGGATGTAAACACTCTGCCTTCTGGTCAGGATGCAATCTAAAGTAGTTGAAAGAATTTTGCTGTTTCACTCAAAACTTGGAGGAAGTCAGGTCTTTTTTCGACGACAAAGTCATTGATTTGCAAGTCACAAGGAAGCATCAAGTCCCGAGTAAAGTCCTAAGCGATTCCAAGTGAATCTGAGGGAGAGAGCGACTGAGGCTTTGATATCGGGAGCATTGACGCTTTTGAGGAGGAAGCATTTGTGGAGGGCAAAGATGTCCACCTCAATACGTAAGTAATCACATTTGCAATACTTTAAATCTCTTTTACAACCCCTCTGTTGTGTGTTTTTAGTTTAAACTAAGTATAATGTACAGTATTATAATCATAAAAATCATAAAATCAGATCATCTGTGCTTCACAGAGCGGCATGACCTGCAGAGGGCCAGAGAGATTTGGATTTCAGCCATGCCAGGCAGATGATGTAAATAACTGTAAATTGTTGTAAAGTCACCCAAAGAAACAAAGTCGGTTCGATAGGTTTTTAGACACACACATATCTGCCCCACCATTTTATGCACCAAATTGAAATTCTCTCATTTTGTGGTTGTTAGTACTTGTAAATATGTTTGTCATTACCTCCAATAGATTATAAGTTAAAAAAACAAAACCATTAATTCTTGAAAGATTTTAGCCATTTTAGAGAGGTTTTAGGTAGGTTTGATCACAAAAGGATGCCTAGGTACACTACTTACCAATTGCCCTGTAAAACCTTAATACTTTTACATTCTTCTTCAATTCAAGCCGATAAGTTATTATTAAATAGAGGTACGTAAAATCAGGCAGAAATAGACCCAGAACCGCTACTGCAGAAAGTGGACTAACTAACTACAGCTGACGTTTCATATTTAACCAGTCAAAAGCAACAGTCAGCGCTGCCTGAAAATGAAAAGCCTGCATACAAGCATACATACCTTTCCCTTCTTCTCCTGGAATATTGATTGGACGCTGTCAGATTCAGGATTTCCTCCTTGAGGTGTTAGTAGGCAACGGCTTATTACAATAACTGAGCACATATTCCAAACACATTCAGAAAAATTATCATTACAATTTTAAATACTAAATACTAAGTGACTGAATTTGTAAGTGGTGACAGGTGAAATCAAATTGGAGAATGAGATGATTATGTCACTTAACCGGTGGTGGCTATTTTGTAGTGCATAATTATTTATTCACTAAATATTTTATAAAGCCTAAATGTTGACAGCATAGTCAGCTTTTATTCAGGGACCTAATTACATTCTAATTTCATTGCTATTATACTCTCCTCAGGCAAATTGGTGCAATTTTGTAACCGCTAGATCTTAATGGAAACTGTTGGAGTAACAATATTGTGTTAATGCAACAACAAATAAAAGCTACTGAGCTAAACAATGCAATTGACATGGATATAAAATATTACCAACATATTGTTAGGGCTTCCTTCAAACAGGAATAATTTGTTTCCTCACTTTTCTACCAAAATTTCCCCACTGAGCTCATGTCAATGCATTGCTGTAGACAGACAGCATTAAATATGACAAGAAGTGTCTGCAATTATTAAGTTGTATCTGAGGTAGTCTGCGTGCCTTTTCTGCTGCATAATTGGACTGTGATAAACAAACGCACACAGATGGTGGGCTGCCACCAAGAGAAGATTAATGGGCTGTGTCTATAGATTCACATTTGATTTTCTTTCTGTCTTTCTTTCTTTGTCTTCTGCTCTATCTCTTCCTACCTACTTCCTCTCTCTCTGATGTGCAGAAAGAAGGAGTGAAGCAGTTCTCCATTAACCTTTGCTGAAATTGCAGGGAGTGTCTCACTCACTGGCAACCACATACATACTTATTTACACACACACACACACACACACACACACACACACACACACACACACTCACAAACAAAATGAAGTGGATGTGCACACTGTCTAATCTTGTTGTATCATTAAATAACATCATGGCAAACTCACAGTGCCTGAAGAGGGGTGAGCAGGTCTGAGTGCCCTGGAGTGACAGTGTAGATTGGTTAAAGAGTTGGGAGGCTGTTTGATCAAGTCTGCTGGAGCCTAACTGGAAGGAGAGAAGAAACCTGTAGGACAAAGAGAAGATAATACTGAGAATGAGGGAAGAGAGGCATGGGAGGGGAAAGAGGAAGAATGAAAGGGATATGCCTGAGAAATACAAGAGGAGGTAGGGAGGAAGAGTTTTCATCCACCTGTTTTTATTTTCATTTCAATGTGTGCATAAAAAGTAGATGGTAAAGAGTAGATGGTGAAGAAATAGGTGAAAGATTAGAAGAGGGTGAAGAGATGGAGGAAAGACGATGACCAATGTAGGGGAAAAGGGAGGGTTGAATGATGGAGGAAGGAGAAGAAGAGGTTGAAGGAAAGAAAGAGAGAGTGAAGAAAAGGGGAAAGAGCAAGAAAATGTTGAGAAAGGATTCTAGAAGAGAAAGAGGAAAAGAAAAAGGGAGGAGGTAAAACAGAAGAAGAGAATAAGGAGCAAAGGATGAGAAAAAGTGAAGAGCTAGCAGAGAGGGAGGCCAAGAAACAGAAGGTAAAAAGGGGAAGAGGAAGAGGGAAAAGAGAAAGCAACAGGACAAACACAAGAGTTCTGATAAAAATCTGATGGAGTCAGAAGGGAGGGAAGGAAGTGAAAAATAGGAAGAAGGGAAGGAGAAAGAGTGTGAGAATAAAGTGAACAGGTGGAAGGAAAAGAGGGTAAGGAAAGAATAAGAAAAGGGAAGAATGGGGGTGAAAAGAGGTACAAACGGTGGAGAGACGACTGAAACCACATTGAGGCCAGTTTCGTCACAGGACCCGAGAGAATTGAGATAAAAGCCAGTTAGCGGCTGGCTGCAGATTAAATCTGTCACTGTCACCTTTGTTTTGACTGTCTCAAGTTTGACTGTGACAGGGAAGGGACTGCATCCTGCTTACGAGAGGGTTTCATCATCTCCAACATGGAGTTTGGTTATGATCATCAAACATGTTTTTTATTTCTCTTCACAACCACAGTGACACCAAATATCTCACAGATGTGATATGGTCTCCCTCTGGCACCATCACCAGCCTTTTTGATCGTGACGTGGCTCTGTCCATCACCACTCCTACTTTTGCCTAGTATTTAATCTATATGTTCTAGTGAGTTCTTGGTCTTTATCAGTGATTGTCTTAAAGAAGTTAACCGTGAGCCGGCCCTGGTCCACTTTTTGTTATGGTCTTGAGGTGGGCCATGGCACATGGTTCTTAGTGGTCCTTCCAAACTTGCCCCCTTTAATTGTAAAAGGCATGAGAGGACTAGTGACTAAATGCAAAGCATGCTTATTCACTACAAACAGCCAATGCACCAACAACGCAGACAATAGGTGTAGCTAGCTAACAACACACATTAGGCGTCATGCAAGAACTACTGGTACGAACAGATTTGTAAGTGGCACATACAAGTGGTTTTGTGGTATTTACCAATTTTTCTCATACTTAGAATTTTCTCATTTTGGGGGGAGTTTTTCCTTATCTGAACTGAGGGTCTAAGGACAGAGGGTGTCTTATGCTATACATATAGTATAGGCCCATGAGACAAATTTGTGATATTGGGCTTTATAAATAAAATTGACTTGACTTAATCTGAATGAATTTGGAGTTTTAAAATAATACTGAAATGAACTAAAATAATATAAATAACTAAGATAAACTTAATGTCAAATTAATATTCTGTGCACCATATTATCATCATCATCATCATAGCTTGCCAATTTACTGAGTTCTTTATAGATTTTATGATTTTTATTGGCATATTTCAGGAAAACAACTTTAGCTGTTGGAAGATTCTCTCACTCCGACAGCTGCCTCAGTGTCTTTATGTGGGTCTCTTCCCAGTATCATCCTCTGTTTAGAAGTAATCTAAACTGATGGCCCTAACATTAACCTATCGTATTGTTTAACTATCAAGGACACTTTCGTGTTTTAGTTTTGAGAAATGTTGAGGATATCATTGAAAGAAAACCTTAACATGGGAATTAACAGTGAGGAAAATACTTCCGGGCGGCGGGTCCTCCGTTCTCCAATGGGACTGCTGCTCACAGTGGCTTTATTATAACGCCGCGGTCAGGTTAATATTGGAGTGAAAGGAGCAGTTCCTCTGAGCGTCTAATATTGCTGATGGTTTTACATTGGAGTTAATTGAAAGCCCAGTGCGTCTCATATAGACGATAAAGGGTACCTTGTGCGTCCCTATGAGATGCCAAGGGGCGTGAAAAAACATCGGTATTTGGTGACCTGGGAATGAGAACGGGTTGTTTATTTCTTAGCCTGTAACACACTGATGAAGACACAGAGATGAAACAGTGGTGGTTTTACAGTCTCATTTGCCCTCTCCAATAAGGGCTTCATCTACAGTAAAAACAAGATGCAAATGTGCCTGGAAATGGCTCTCTATGCTCTTAGTAACTCAAAGTAAAGTGTTTGTGTTTTTACTTTTGCCAATATCTCTTTTTTATCCAATGCTGCAGCAGTTAAATATGCCCACAGGAATCATTAGTTTCATCTCAAGCACACAATTTTTGAGTCCACTGCCACAACAATTTGGCTTGCTGAGTATGTGATGTATAATAGTTTCAAAGACTGGTTGATCTAATCCCAGCCAAATCCAATCAAACAATGTTTGCACCTCATTCAACTGACATTCAAATGGGCACCATAGTGCCACAGACAGTAGTTTAGCAACTTTTTATGATGACAAAAAATACTGCAGTAGTTTCAGACACCACAGTTACCCCTTGTGCAATTGTGGAAAACATAACAGCAAAATCAAACCTGTCACTGTGCAGTGAAATTAAGTTTATTTTTCCACTTGCCAAATGCAAGGAGACATATGAACTATAAACAAACAATATAACAGAGCAAATATAAAATTTAAAAATAGAATATTAAAACAATCACAACATAGAGAGATATTTAAAGTACAAGAGGGCAAAATATTAACTATAAAGATACAAATTGTCATCTAACTGAAAAAATTAAACATCTTTTGGATAAAGGTCAAAGCAGTCTTCTGAGACTTAAAGGAGCTGTATGTGACATTCACTACCACTAGATCTCACCCTAGAGCACCAGCATCTCAGACCAAAACAAATGGGCAGTACAGCCCACCAAACTCCTTGAGAAAAACAGTAATTTTACCTTGCAGATCATCGTAAAACACACTTCATTCAAACTTGACAGAAACAAAATAAAACTCAACAAAACCATCTTTGTTAATCTTTCCACTGTTCCAACAATCGCCAACTCTGGTTTGGTTGAAATAAACCCTAAATTCACCACGTTAGATAAGAAAAGAAACAGTTCTCCTCACGGATGAACAGTTTCACAGGGAGGAACTCACATGCACTAACATGTACGCGCGGCCGGACCGGCGGTATAAACAAAGCACAGAGAGGCTTGGATAAGAGAGACGTCATTCTTCTGCTCATTCCAATTTTCTGATCATGCCTCACAATTGTTTGACTCGTACCTCAGGGGAAGAGTACAATGTGTGAGGGACAATGGGGAAAAGTCCACTCTCCATGCCAATAGCATGGGGATACCCCAGGGGTCAGTTCTAGGTCCATTGCTATTTAGCATGTATATCAATGACCTACCTGAGAAATGTCCTGTGGTTGGCTGCCAAATGGATGCCTTTGATACGGTCATTTATACATCTGCCAGAACAACTAGCAAGGCCGCTGAAGCTGGAAGTTTTTATTGGACTTTATTAGTTGTAACCAAGCGGTAACCTCTGGGTCTGAAAAGTGAAGCCAATGCCGAAGTGCTTTAAACCTGCATTCTTTCTAATGGCCAGCAGGGGGCAACTCCACTGGTTGCAAAAAGAAGTCTGATTGTACACAAGTCTATGAGAAAATGACCCTACTTCTCACTTGATTTATTACCTCAGTAAACAGTTTCCTAATCAATTTATGGTCTCAATCACTAGTTTCAAGTCTTCTTCAATACAACATGATGCTCATTTTGTAAATTAATTAGACGATAAAGCGGTATGCTTTAGGGTGGGGCTACCTTTGATTGACAGGTCACTACCACTGCGACCTGTCAATCAGGATAGAGGTGATGCATATCCACTGCACTATGTACATTTAACGAGCCGTGAACTTGTTTTTGGGTGCTCTGTGTTTGACCCTTTCAGAGTGTGTTTTCAGTTCATGAAAGTTAATTGTAACATTTTGGTCACCTAAAAATGTCTTGTTCATTGTAAAGACACTCTAGGAGTCAGCTATTCATTTTTTCCGGTAAGTACATTTTGTTTTAAGTAGTTTTAAACTAGCCAAAATTAGCATCCCAGTTAATATCACAGTTAACGTGAATTACAGATGCACCTTGCTAACCTAACTAGCGCTAGCATTAGTTGATAACTTATGGTCACTTCTGGTCACTGGTTGCAAAAAACCAAGATCGCAACGGCCAAAATGCCAGTCTCGAGGCTTGAAAACAGTAGTCCAATGGGTGACGTCACTGTGACTACGTCCACTTCTTTTATACAGTCTAACCCACAGAAGACAATCCACAAATGTGTACCATGACCCAAATATTTCACTATGCACAAACATGTATTTATTTATTGTGTTGTGTAAAGTCATATATACAAAAATACAAAGTGATTTGCAAAAATGTGGACCTTACTCTGTAAAAATGTATTTTAATTTCACTAATAACTAATAAAGTTCAACAAAAACTTCCATAAACAGCTTACTGAATCCTTACATGCCGTATTGCAATGGATGAATTAATGTAAAAAACTGTTTCAATCTGTTTTTCTATACATAAACGACACGAAAATGAAACATTCATGGTAAAAAATTAAAAATGAGGTCATCATTGAGGTTGACAACGTCAAGTACTTAGGAATCATCTTAGAGTCACATCTAAGTTTTGATAAACAAGTGAATAATATTTGCAGATAAGTTAAATCAAATTTCAACTGCTTCAAACTTATCAGAAAGTATCTGCCATTCAGCACAGCTCATCTCTACATGCATGTCATGATATTCTCACACTTATCATACTGCATCAGTTCCTGGTCAATGAGGTGGCACCACTGTCACTTCTATCTTGGAGAAACAGCTTCGCTAAGCTTCATAAGCTATTCCAACTTAGAGCTTATTTTTAAATGCCTAAATGGTCATGCTCCAATCCTGCTTAATGAATTTGTTTCAAGACACCAGTACTCCAGTAGAATCAGCACATGGGCCTCAATAAATAGTAAATGTTGTTGTTGTTGTCTTACATATTACACACACAAATTACTATAGACCAAAGCCATGATATGTTTTATTCAAGATGATTTCACCATAAAACCAGTATTTACAATATATATAAAAAATCCCATTACCTCTTCTTCTTCTTTTCCTTTCGGCTGTTCCCTTTCAGGGGTCGCCACAGCAAATCATGTGCCTCCATCTAACCCTGTCCTCTGCATCCTCTTCACTCACACCAATTAACTTCATGTCCTCTCTCACTACATCCATAAATCTCCTCTTTGGTCTTCCTCTAGACCTCCTGCCTGGCAGCTCCAACCTCAGCATCCTTCTACCAATATATTCACAGTCTCTCCTCTGAACATGTCGAAACCACCTCAATCTGGCCTCTCTGACTTTATCTCTGAAACATCTAACATGAGCTGTCCCTCTGATGTACTCATTCCTGATCCTGTCCATCCTCGTCACTCCCAAAGAGAACCTCAACATCTTAAGCTCTGCTACCTCCAGCTCTGCCTCTTGTCTTTTCTTCAGTGCCACTGTCTCTAAGCTGCACAACATCGCTGGTCTCACCACCGTCTTGAACACCTTTCCTTTCATCCTTGCTGATACTCTTTTATCACACAACACACCTGACACTTTTCTCCACCCATTCCAACCTGCTTGCACTCGCCTCTTCACCTCTTTTCCACAGTCTCCATTGCTCTGAACCGTTGTCCCTAAGTACTTAAAGTCCTGCACCTTCTTCACCTCTGCTCCTTGTAACCTCACTGTTCCACCTGGGTCCCTCTCATTGACGCACATGTATTCTGTCTTACTGCGGCTAAGCTTCATTCCTCTGTTTTCCAGAACATCGTAGTCCATGGAGATTCCTGTCTAACCTCATCTGTCAGCCTGTCCATCACCAGAGCAAACAAGAAGGGGCTCAGAGCCGATCCTTGATGCAGACCCACCTCCACCTTGAACTCCTCTGTCGCACCTACAGCACACCTCACCACGGTCTTACAGCTCTCATACATGTCCTGCACCACTCTAACATACTTCTCTGCCACTCCAGACTTCCTCATACAATACCACAACTCCTCTCTTGGTACCCTGTCATACTCTTTCTCGAAATCTACGAAGACACAATGCAACTCCCTATGACCTTCTCTGTACTTCTCCATCAGCATCCTCAAAGCAAATACTGCATCTGTTGTACTCTTTCTAGGCATGAAACCATATTGCTGCTCACAAATGCTCACCTCTGCCCTTAGCCTAGCTTCCACTACTCTTTCCCACAACTTCATTGTATGGCTCATCAGCTTTATTCCTCTGTAGTTGCCACAGCTCTGCACATCTCCCTTGTTCTTAAAAATTGGCACCAGTACACTTCTCCTCCATTCCTCGGGCATACTCTCACTCTCCATGATCTTGTTAAACAAACTAGTCAGAAACTCTACTGCCACCTCTTCTCTCACACTTCCATACCTCCACAGGTATGTCATCAGGACCAACTGCCTTTCCACTCTTCATCCTCTTCAACATCCTCCTCACTTCACTCTTGCTAATCTTTACTACTACCTGCTCCACACCAGTCACCTCTTCTACTCTTCGTTCCCTTTCATTTTCCTCATTCATCAACTCTTCAAAGTACTCCTTCCATCTTCCCATCACACTCCTGGCACCTGTCAATACATTTCTATCCGTTTCTTTAATCACCCTAACCTGCTGCACATCCTTCCCATCTCTATCTCTTTGTCTGGCAAACCTGTACAAATCCACCTCTCCCTCTTTAGTGTCCAACCTAGCATACAAGTCCTCATATGCTCTTTGTTTGGCCTTTGCCACCTCTACCTTCACCTTACGCTGCATCTCCCTGTACTCCTGTCTACTCTCTTCAGTCCTCTCAGTGTCCCACTTCTTCTTAACTTACCTCTTTCTCTGTATACACTCCTGAACTTCCTCGTTCCACCACCAAGTCTCCTTGTCCACTTTCCTCTTTCCAGATGACACACTTAGTACCCTTCTACCTGTCTCCCTGATCACATTAGCTGTAGTGGTCCAGTCATCTGGCAGCACTTCCTGACCACCCAGAGTCTGTCTCAGCTCCTCCCTGAAAACTACACAACATTCTTCCTTTTTCAACTTCCACCACTTCATCCTCTGCTCTGCCTTTGTCCTCTTCATCTTCCTCACCACCAGAGTCATTTTACACACTACCATCCTGTGTTGTCTGGCTACACTCTCCCCTACCACTACTTTACAGTCACTGGTCTCTTTCAGATTACAACGTCTACAAGATGTAGTCCACCTGAGTGCTTCTACCTCCGCTCTTATATGTCACCCTATGTTCTTGCCTCTTCTGGAAGAAAGTGTTCACTACAGCCATTTCCATCCTCTTTGCAAAGTCTACCACCATCTGTCCTTCTGCGTTTCTGTCCTGAAGACCAAACCTGCCCATCACATTCTCATCACCTCTGTTCCCTTCACCTACATGCCCATTGAAATCTGCACCAATCACCACTCTCTCACCTCTGGGGATGTTCTGCATCATTTCATCTAACTCACTCCAGAATTTCTCCTTCTCTTCTAACTCACATCCTACCTGTGGGGCATAACCACTCACAACATTGAACATCACCCCTTCAATTTCCAGCTTCAAACTCATCAACCTGTCTGATACTCTTTTCACCTCTAGAACATTCCTCACAAACTCCTCTTTCAGGATAACTCCTACTCCGTTTCTCTTCCTATCTGACCCATGGTAGAACAACTTGAACCCTGCTCCTAAGCTTCTAGCCTTGCTACCTTTCCACCTGGTCTCCTGGACACACAGTATGTCCACCTTCCTTCTCTGCATCATGTCAATCAACTTTCTAGCCTTCCCTGTCATAGTCCCAACATTCAAAGTCCCTATTGTCAGTCCTACATTCTTAGCTTTCTTCTTCTCTCTCTGCCTACAAACACACCTTCCTCCTCTCCTTCTTCATCTTTGACCAACAGTAGTCCAATTTCCACCGGTACCCTGTAGGTCAACAGCACCGGTTGCGGTCGTTGTTAACCCGGGTCCGACCGATCCAGTATGGAAGTCATTTTCACGATTCGCATTTTTAATTTGGCATGTGTTTTACGTCGGATGCCCTTCCTGACACAACCCTCTGCATTTATCCAGACTTGGGACTGGCACAAGAAGACACTGGCTTGTGCCCCCTTGTGGTTGCATTATAAAAAATCCCATTACCAAAAAATCCCATTACCAAACAGATAATAAAAAACAGAAAAACAAATAATGTTTTTTTATCACAGTAGTGGTAGTGGGGAGCAGCAGAGACTGAATGCTGTTGTGGACCATGAAGCTCAGGCTGTCCACACAGTCAGAGCTGCAGCAAACCAGGCAGCTGCTGGACCAGTCTGCAGGCTTCATTCTGAGAAGACAGCTGAAAGCCAAAGAATGACAGCTACTTCAGCTGTGCAGGTGTGCATGATGCAATACAGCTCAAGAACTATCATTTAATCATCTTATTCTGTTTGTACACATGTTAAACTTGTATATAAGCAGTGGAAAATGATCATTTCTGCTCTTCGTTCTTTTTTCAGTCAGGTTGTTTTTGTGAAATTACTATTTGCAAAGTCAGGGATATACTTTCACAATCATAAAAAAACAAACTCTTTCTCTATCTTTTATTGTTCCTAAATGTAGCACTTGAAGCAGTTCAGCATATTTAATTAAGTTGATGTACTTGCATGACTATTTACTATTCTACATTCATTACTACATCATTTACTAAGACCCCACACTGTTCTGCAGTCATTTTGTCTGAGTTAAACAGCCTTACAACCCCTGAAGCTCTTCTCCATGCTTGCACCGGCCAGGGATCGAACCACTGACCTTCTGCTCCACACCAAATACACAGAGGCAGAACCACCTTCATAATAATAAAATATATCCTTTTCCCTACAGCCAATGTTGTTGATCTCAATGACATTTATCAGCGCTTAACTCTCCTCTGTATAAGTTACCACTTTGATCTTAACTTCACCCCACTGTCTTGGAGTATAAATAGCTGCAGCAGCTATACATACATTTATATGCAGCTCTGTGTTCAGCTGTTTGTGTTATGGGCATGTTCAACATTGTTGTCATGCTTCTATGAGTTTCCGACCCTCCCACCTAGCTAGCACCAAGTGATTAAAAGACTACTGTCAGCTGATTGAAGATCATTGTCTCCTGGGTTTGAGTCTTTGTGAGGCAATGAAAGGACCGTTTCCTACTTACGTTAGAGTTTCATCTTCTGCAACATAGAACTTCATGTTTCCCCAGTCTGCCTCCTTAAATCAAAGTTTGTTAGGAATGACAAAGACAGAGAATGAGAGGGACGAAAGAGAGAGTACTTGTAACTGCAGCATGGGTAGTAGAAAATGTATAGCTACATATTCTAGTCTTCAACTTTACTATTTCTCCTCTGTATGAATATATGTATACAGTATGTAGGTATGTCTGTGTATGCTACCAAGTGTTTAGTCATGGATTCCGTGTGTTGGTCTCTCCCTGTCAACTCTGAGCCATTGGTTGGGTGGTTGTGTGATGCTTGTGTTAGTTTTTGTGTCTGTATGTGTATAATACATTTCTCAATTGACTAATGTATAGGATGATGGCTTTGGAAACAGAACTACAACACAAACATAATAGGCACATGTCCAGACCATGGGGGAAGACTGGACAGTAGCTAGCGGTGAGAAGACGATTTGGACAAACATGACAAATGACAGTTGATATGTATACACACAGAAACACACACAAGCTTACACACTCTCAATGCCATATTGTCCTTTTAGCATCTTCAGATTGAAGAGGTAGAACATAAGTTGTGTAGACTGAAGAGCTCTTTCTTGGAACAGGTCAATATTTAATGTTATGTATCCTTATCAACATATCCATGTTTTTTGGCATACCTGGAATGCAACAGAATACAAGAGAAAGTGTAATTTCTATGCTACAGCTCCTAAAATACTTGAAGAAACCGATATATGTTGGAACTGCAATCATGCACTCCTCCCACCAAAAATTGAGTGGCAACTTGGAAAACAGTGGTCACCAAAGAGAAATACTTAATTGTTCATGTTTGGAGATACTGGAGATCTGGCAGAGACATCTCCTTTGGGTCTCTGATGTTTTCAGGGTAAGTGAACCCCTTCAATCCTTCATGGTACCTGCCTTGTAGGTAGAGAGACAACCCATAGTTTGGGTGCTCCCTAACAAACTTAGAAATGTTCCAAGTATGTCTTCATTTTATGTGGATTTGGAACTTTGAGAAGATGCCGGTGACATGAAATACCAAACCTACCCTTGGAGAACATTTTGTCCAGGTCTTTTCCAAATGCCCCTCACAACTCCATTCCAGTATATTTCATATGTAACTGTATCTGCACACACTTGATAGTGAAATTTTAACCTTGTTAACTTGTTAACCAGGTCCAATTAGATTTTTCCTCCGTTTCCCTTTCAGGTTCAGATCGTTACCTTATATCTTCAGGGTAGATTAACGTATTTTGGTGTTGGCAACACAAGCGTTTATTTAGCTTTTAAGTGAGATACAAGGGTCTAAAACGACCTAGATATTACTAGGAAACATTTGAAGTCATTTGTCCCAGAATTGCATATAAAACATTTTCTAAAAGTTACTCATTATGACCCAAGCATCTAGTCTGGTGAGGTGGCAAGTCCTCCCTATTAAACAGCTCTTGAGTAGTTTTTGACCTGGTCTCTTTCTACATTGATCAGACAAGTCTTCCAGTGAACATTGATTGAATTTTATTTGTGGTGGTAATAATAGATGTTGGAACCAGCTTCCTCACATATATCACTGCAAAATCAGTCTCTCTCAGTTGGAGGCGGACGTTCCAGGTTCACATATGTCAAGCCAGTGTCCTCTGCAGACAATGTGGCAGCAGTACACTATAACCTCATCCTTTTCTACAGTGAAGAAGTCAGATGATTGAGTTTTTAATCATTAGTTGTGACATTAACTTGATAAATGTAACAACATAGCATTTGGGGACTTAAGTCACCAGCAGCACAAAAAGCAACATGGTTGTATCATATCACCTGAGGCCTGTACTACAAAGCAAGATTTGGGGTTAGTGAGGTAAGTTCAGGATTAACCATGGGTTTTCAGTCTTACGACGGTGGTTCACTTCTTTCCTGGGGTACATTACCATGGTAACTTATGCTGCACAACTAACCTACTCCGCAGCAGGTTATGTTCGAGATAACAGATCAGTAGTATAAAAGCACTGCCTACTGACCAATTAATTTTCTTGGAAAATGGCATCACCATTTGTAGAAGATTCCATGTATATATATTAATTATTAAGATCTAAGTTCTAATAATATATCCATGAGAAGATCCTGTGGAGCAGTATTACCTATAATCACATAAATGTAATGCTTGATTTGCTATAAACTGAAAACACTTCTTTGGCCACAATTGTGATTGTTCAGTTACAAAAAACATTAAAGTTTCACAAAGACATACTTTTGCTATTGCCATGGACATAAAGTTACATGTATTTGCACATTATGACTGTTTGATCCAGATAAAAGCAGCTGCAGACATATATAAACTGTGTGAAATAATCAGTTTTTGGCTTTTTGCTTTCCTTGATGTTTTTTTATGAGAAATATAGATTCTCGTTAGAGGGACTGACTTATCTGTCAGCTTCAATAGAGACTAAATGAAGCACTAAAGCCTTGTACGTGTTGTACTTAGAAGATATGAAAGTGAGCCCACTTACCACTTTGAGTTATGTTTTATATTTATTTTTCATTTTCTCTCAAGTCCGTTTCACACTGCTCGGGTTGCAGCTGAAAGAATAAGGTTTTAATTGTCATACATGCCATAAGAATACATCTAAGCAACACATTCATTTAATGGAATACACAAATGTAATTATTGTCAGATCTACTCGTGCACTAATGATGGGACAGTGATTTTATAAGCCTTTGAACTTACACATTCACACAGTCACACAATTTTTTGCCCGTTGTCCTTCCTGCATTTGCCACCTGCAACTTTGCTTTTAGCCTGGATTATGTGTTTAACTTCTTTGTATTTCTTTAATATTAAAGTTTGCTCTTCATTTGTAAAATATGTCGCTCTGCTGCCAGTAGACTTGTTTGCGATCGGTCATATGCGGTCATAGTGCGCATGCGCCAACGTGCATGCTGCCTGTTGCCGTAGCTCCGTCTCGTTGTCTTACTTTTGCCGTTGCCGTAGCTCCATCTCGTCGTCTTAATTTTTCCAACTTTTAGCTTTCCTTTTTCTTCCAAACTTCAGTAACTTGTGTGTAAGTATAATTTAAACTACGCTCTTTACGAAAATAAGAGTAGAAAGTGTTTTTCGCCGTGGAACTTCTTCTCCTGCTACTCGGTCAGGGCACTGCTGCAGATCAGCTGTTTGGCTGCATTGTTTACTCAAGGGAACAGCTGAAGCCGAGTGGCATGGCGCCCAGGACAACCAATGTCCCCACTGAGATCTGGAGGAGGACACCCCGAGGATGCAGAGGTGGAACGAAGCGGCGAGGGAAGAGAGAGGGGTCCAGACAAAACAGACTTAAGAACATAAACTGGACATTGATCATTACATCTCTGCAATACTTGACATAATTGTGCAATATTCTGTGTTAATACTCCTGTGCAATATACTCTTTTCAGTTTAAAATTCCCTATTTATTGATATTGATATTTAGTCATACCTCTATTACTGCTGTGCAATATCTTCCGTCTCATTATAATCTTAATAAGCTACACTTAACTTAAAAGTTCATGCACTATTACCTTATACCGTATTATCATCATCAACCAGTAAACCCACTTTGTACTTCACACTTATTTTATTTTATTTTATTTTATACCCACTTGGTACTTAATTTATTTTCTGACCTGTATTATAGTGTATTATATTTTTTGCTTCGTACTTCTATTCCTGTGTGCACTGACGTGATAGTGAGCTGCTGTAACAAAAGAGTTTCCCCTCGGGGATCAATAAAGTATTTATGATTCTGATTCTGATATGCTGCAAACACTGCCCCTTTTATGTGAACGCTCTCATGGCTGGATTGGGGAAACCCTGGATTGACTTACCAAGTTGACCAGTCGTGTGACCGCTTAGTGTAATTGCAGTTGTTAGGGATAGTTTAGCCAGATTATGAAAAGAGATCCTGGGTATGCTGAACTTTCTTCGTAGTACAGGCCTCTGGAGACCTCAACCTCCGCTTTCCATTTCTTCAACTGATGGTCATGGTCTTGACATTTACATGCACTCTAGTCTACCAAACAGATCCCACAACTGTTGAGTGTGTTCAATATTTGTTCGGAACAGCTTTGCCTCCAATTATAAATCAATTAGTCTATTAAATATGTAGGAGGTACCTGCAGGATGCTGACAATTTCAATTCCCCATCAAACTCTACAAAACTCAGCAAAAGATGAAAAGTTCAGAGTTTTGAAGAAAAGCCTGACTGTAAGATACAAAAGCTTTATTCCCAGTGTTGTCAGCAACCCATACAGGTCAAAAGTGTAAAACTAAAGGCTAGAAAAGCTGACTGCTCCTAATGATTAAGAGGTGAGCTGGCTACAATCCTTAGGATTGACTGTTGGTGCTCATCCTGATTTATGAGAGTTATGTGGGGTCAATCACTTTCAACTCACATTCCACTCATCTGCACCTCAGTATCTGCAGTTCAGGTACCACTGAGCAAATCATCTCAACCCAAGTTGTATTGGAATTACAATGGCTCCAGCATCCTGGTGGAACCATTGTGAGATTACACTGATATATCAAGGTAGTCAACTCCCTTCAACTCTGATATGACGTAACTTTTTCAGGATTCTAGTGAACATCAGGGATAAAACAATACACTCAGCATACACTTTGGTATGACCTAAGCTAAAACCTTATTATTTTTATCTGCCAATACTGTAGCTCAAGTATATTTCTTTCAGTTAATCACATTTTTGTGTTGCACTAAATTTGGTGTTTACTGAAAAACATGAAGTCCCCCCCAATAAATTATTTCTAAATAAATTATGGAATTGAAAATATATATTTAATAGAAGCCGACTCCACTTTAATTCGCACATAAACACAACACTTTTTAAAGGTTTTGTTTACAGTATGTCCCCCCTATGGATTCTGCTCAGTGGTCTGAACCGTTGCATATACTAAACGAAGTGGGAATTTGGGAAATTTCATCCTGATACCTTTGCTTGCTATTGGACCACGTCTCCCAGATTCCATCTCTTTAGCATCTCTGTAGCACGTAAATTGCACCTTGAGTGAGTGAGTCTAGTGGCTGGTGACTGATAGGACCATAGGCTAGTCCTGTGACAGATGCCTTGTAAGTAATTTTGTTCAAATAAAGATGTCTACCCATAAATAAAAGGTTTAAAAACGTAGACCAGACTGTGTTTACCGCCTCAAGTGAATTTATTTATCCCCAGCCAGATCCATATTTAGAGGTAGCTAGCTACCTAGTTTAGTTAGCTTGCTAGCTAGCTAATGTTACATTGATCATACCCGTTAAACTTCTTGAGCAAATTCCATGTTTGAGGTCCCTCCCTAAGTTGTGATGAGATCTGCGCCCTTGCCTTGTGCTTTCATAAGTTAAAGAGGATTTATAGTTGCGTGTTGAGGAGTTACAGTGTAGCTACAGAGCCTATACATGAAGCCAAGTGGTAGGCCCCATAGCAAAACCACATATGCCTCCTCCTTGTAGCCGGACTATGTTTCATCACATATAAATCCAGCTTTAAACTACTTCAACACCAGGGAAATTACTTACTCAACTTAATAAAACACTAGTTACATTGGAAGGCATAGTTACTGTCAGGTGGAAATGCACTTTGTCAGCCCTGCCAAGAATTTAAATCACGTAGACACTGATTTATTGTAATTCTGGGAACTTTGTAGGCTCAAAGCGTCAAACTAAATTTCTGGCATCTATACTGATACTAAACAAGACTAAATGTCTATAGCCATGCTGGCAGCTTACGTATAGCGGTAAATGTAACATGCTCAAAATGTCATAGTTAGCCACACCTATCTCCTGACCCTTGTGTGCCCTAGTGTGCTCTCCTTTCCCTGTGTTCCTTGTCTGTCCTCTGTTTGTCACTGTGTGTGTGTACTGGTCTGGCTCCCTGGTCAGCCCTCCTGCTGCTGATCGCCGGCACACCTGACGTGCATCATCCAATCAGTCTCCACAGTATATCTACCAGGCTCTACCACTCTACCAGCGCGATACCGTCGTCACAGCGCCTGCCTCAACCAAAGTTAAGTTGTAGTTATTCGCTATTGTTGTCTCTTTTGTAACTCTGTCTGTCTCTGCCACAGAGCTATTCCCTGCCAGTGATCACAGCCATGGTATCCTCTTCGATCTCTACAAGGCTGCCGGCCTGTTCTGCCTACCACTCTACCTGAGCCAGCTGCCTTTCCTGTCCTACCTGCCTCCACACACGAGCCAGCTGCCTTTCCTGTCCGGCCTGCCTCACCACACGAGTAAGCTGCCTTGCCGGTTCTGTCCATCACGCTACACGAGCCAAGCCAGAACCTACACTCACCGTCTCCGTCCCTGGAGCCTAGCCATTTCTCCTAGGACCAGGCCTACTTCGTCCTCTCTTGCTACAGTGGACTACACCAGATTTGCCGCTCTGGAAGAGCGCATATCCACCTGTGATTGCTTGCAATGTTATAATAAAAACTGTTACTACCACAATCCAAGTACCACTTCCTTGTGTTTTGCAACTGGGTTCTTAGATCGTGCACTACAACACAAAATGATAATACTAGTATGTTTATATTTAGCAGGTATATGTTCAACATCTTAGTTTGGCGTGTTAGCATGCTTATTCTGAATTTGAATCTGTCAGTGCACATAAAGCACCTCACTGTTTTTACCACACCTCGACCTTGTTCTGGTATATGGCATTGAAACTGAACATTTAATAGTGTTTCCACAGAATCCTTCTTTATCAGACCATTATTTAATAACTTTTGGACTACATGCCATTAGGCAAAAACTCCTACACTAGATGTGTTGTAATAAGCCAAGCAGGGTAGCAAGGGAAACAAGGGATTGGACCTAAACACAGACACAGAGGCAGAGCAGGTGCAGTTCAATGACTTTAAGAATTTAAGGCTAACAAGGGTTAACAAGCAGGCAGTAGTCAACACCAGGGAAGCAGTCCATTGAAGGCAAACAAGTCCCAGGGAACAGGCAACAAACAGAATCCAAAAAATCCAGGCAAGGTCCAAGGAAACAGAATATAAATCCAACATAATACATAGGTACCAAGGCCAGGACGCTTCACAAAGTGACAAAGACGATCTGACAAAGAGACAAGGGAAGCACACAGATTAAATACACTGAGGTGAGGGGAGGCAACAAGAGACAGGTGAAACCAATCACGGTGGGGCAAAAAATCCAGAACAGGTGGGAAAAGCAAACAAAGACAGGAAATAAAACTAGAAGACACATGAGGGAAAAGAGCATTTTTTAAAAATACAGGAAATACTATACATAAACCCTCAAACCATGACAAGATGTCTATCTGATAGTGCTGTAGCTAAATTTAAGGAAGTGATTCCATCTGCATTTAATTCAATGCCATGTCTCAATATAACAGAGGACTCCTATGCTAATTTCAGTCCTACCGAAACTCCTTTCCTGTGGAATCAGATTCCAGTTTGGGTTCGGGAGGCAGACACTATCTCCACATTTAAGAGTAGACTGTCCTCTTTAATAAAAATTATAGTTAGGTCTGGCTCTGGTGAGCCCTGAACCATCCCTTAGTTATGCTGCTATAGGCCTAGACTGCTTAGAGACTTCCCATGATGCACCTTTCTCCTCCTCTCCCTCTCCATCTGTATGCATTCTTATCCCATTAATGCATGTTACTAACTCAACATCTGCTTTCTCCCATAGTTTTGTGCTTTCTTGTCTCTCTCCTTTCTGCTTCTGTCGCTTTCAGCAGGTAATTCTGCCTCCACAGCTGTAGAGTCTGGATCTATGATTGCGGGCCACATGGGCCACCCCCATGTTCGTCCTCCACAACTGCCACTACAATTATTATTTATAGTCTTAATACTATTATTATCATTATTATTCATTTTATTATTTTAGTAATATTAATATTACAACTTCCATTACATTATTATTATTTTAAAATTCTATGTTGAATTTACATTGTGCAACTCTCTTTCCACAGAGCTATGCCACTAGCATGGCTAAAAACCCATGTTTTCCTAACCCTGTGTGATTACCCCTTCACAGTGTTTTTAACGTGCTAACTTGCCTTGTTATATCTACAGACAGCCACTGAGTCAGATTCATTTAATTCTTGTGAGGCAATATTAAAAGCATTAAATACAAAAATTTAAATACAGAAATTAATACTTTCTTAGTCTAGAACTGAGAAATAACAAGGCATAGAGAACTCAAATGTATTACTGCTGTCATACTCCACAGTTGTTTTCTATTCATTCATCAGAAAAGACAATAATGACATAAAAATGAAAAGCAGTCAGAAAGATTTGATATCCCCGTTTGCAAAACAAAATGAAGGTTGTTATGGTGACCACTTATCAGGGAGAGAAATAAACAGAAAGAAAAAGACACACACAAACAATTAAATCTGAAATACAGACAGGGAAAGAGATTAAAGAGCCAAGGACACACTGTAAAAGTCAAGATGCTGTCAGAGGAAGTGAGAGAAATTTGAGAAAAGTGCTCTGAGGGCAGTTCTACTCCAGAGGGAATGCTTAACACGCTGGTGGGCAGGTGAGAATTTTGGGGAACCAGAGGGCAAGTGAGCCAAGTTTCGTGAAAAATACTAGACATCACACACAACCCACTGCTACATGCTACAACGAGGGAAGACATCAACCCTTGCTAAAATTTGACTGGCTGTGGGGTGAGGCATTTACAGTTTTCACTTTGAAACGATATCAACAAGTTTTGCATCCCCACCACAGCTGCTCAGACTTCTCATCAGTTTGTTTTACTGGCAGCATTACTGCCTGGGAAGCCTGTTCCCTTTGGTGTAGGGAAAAAGCTTCACATGCTTGTAGGTAGACTGTATTGGCTGAAAAAGGAAGGTACAAATTCATGAGAGAAAGATACACATATACAGCCACATATTCGGACAACATACACACTAGTCAGTAGATTAAATGATTTTGTACAATGCAAAAATACACACGCAAATATGCAGTGCTCACACATACTCTAAGAAACTCTCTCGCTGGTCCCTCTGACATGCATAGGCAGTTTTTCCTCGCACACTCACTGTGCACTAATTACACAACTGTCTCACACACATACACACATTAAAGCTCCTTAGTGACCAAGTCTTTGCTGCATTTTTGTTGCCATGGAAACACTTTCAAAACCTACAGAAAGTAAACTTGTGAGTGAGATGAGAGAAAGTTTATATCGTGACTTGTTCTTTTATTTTATTTCTGTTAGTTTTATATATTTAGTTAGTTTTTGGTCAGTGTCATTGTCATAGACCTTTTTCACAGCATTTTGACATATCACCATAGGGAAAACACAGGTGTCAGGGTCCTGGTATTGTTCATGCTGGCTCGTGGTTTACTGGGACACTTGAATAGAATAGAGCATCATTGATGTTATTAGTCACACCTATGCTTTTCGTCAGGCGATGATCATTATGATTTTATGTTCTGTAGTCCCTGAGCCTGAACCTTTGAAGTCCATCTTAGGCTAACTATTGATAGTTAATTTGTAATACATTATCAGTATGTCAGAACAATACCATGAGGAATGGATTGTGTAAATGACCAAACATTAAAATTAATAATTTATTAATTCATTCATTATTTAATTGATGACCCCCCGCTCCTCCTCATCTATCTAATTGAATTTTCCTCTAAGAATAGTTTTTGAGATGATTAGATAAACATTATGATGAATGAAGATAGTATGAATGAGAACAGATAGTATGCATTTATGTATAGTATATAAAGTGCTACTTTACATCACCAGAAATAATAATTGTACTATTAGAAAAGCTTCAGGTGCTCTTATACCCATCATCACAGTCAGCCATTCTGTTCTGAGCAAGAAACAAAGCCTGTGAGCAGGTTCACACCTACAGTGGTGTGAAAAAGTGTTTGTCCACTTCCTGATTTCTTATCTTTTTTGCATGTTTGTCACACTTAAATGTTTCATATTATATCTTTAAATATTAGTCAAAGATAACACAAGTAAACACAAAATGCAGTTTTTAAATGAAGGTTGTTATTATTAAGGGAAAACAAAATCCAAACCTACATGGCCCTGTGTGAAATAGTGATTGCCCCCTAAACCTAATAACTGGTTGGGCCACCCTTAGCAGCAATAACTGCAATCAAGCATATGCGATAACTTGCAATAAGTCTTTTACAGCGCTGTGGAGGAATTCTGGCCCACTCATCTTTGCAGAATTGTAATTCAGCCACATTGGAGGGTTTTCGAGCATGAACTGCCTTTTTAAGGTCATGCCATCACATCTCAATAGGATTCAGGTCAGGACTTGGACTAGGATGGATGGATTTTAAAATTTAATTAAATGGCTCAGTGTAATGAATCAGGGTTGCTGATACTGACAAACCACTAGTATGTAACAGTAACTACTTACTTTCAATTTATAAATACAGTTTAATAAATTGTATAGTAAGTGCACTATTTGTATAAAGAGGGAAAGAAATTAACACGTTGTCAGACTCACTGTGTAGACAAACACACAGTTTACTTTCTTCCATTTTACATTCATAACAACAGTAACTGCGTACTGAGCTATACATAGTGCAAAAATATGGGAGACCTATACAGAAGTACCGTGCCTAAATGCCAGTGTTGGGCAGTAGCAGCGCTACAAGCAGCAGCGTTACTAATTTAACTACATTTCTCAGTAGCATGGTGGCTTTCTCAGTAGCTGTTTTCTGAATCAAATAGCTTTTCAGTAGCTTAGCTCTTTTATTGATCAAGTAGTGCAGTAACGTCCACACAAACTAACGTTACATTTACCCAAGCATTTTGAGGAAACGTGAACATTTCTGAACTAAAACTGCTAAGGATCGGTAAGTGACGCCACAGTCTACACCGACATATGTGTAGCCGACAGAAGCACATCCGTATGACGGTGACATCACGTACCAATCCTTGGGCTGCCTACGACATCTCTGCTGCAGACATACAGGCAAGCTTGAGTTTAGACATTCAGGTGATTCCCGAATAGCTAACACAACCATTGAATAAGCTAGCCAAGCTAACCACCACAATTCAGTGCGGTCTGCAAACACCAGCCAGCAACTTGCCAACAGCTGATCACTAGCTAGCTACAATTTTTTTCACTTTATGTGATCATTATGTATTCAGAAAATGAATAAAATTAAGCGTGGTTGGTTTTGGATCAGTGAGAGCAGAGAGCACAGCTTATTGACAGTTTTATTGATCAGTGAGATAGCATTGACTTGAAATGAAGTTTAGTGTAAAAAAAAAAGCTTTGATGTAGTAAGCTACTTTTGCCATGTTGCTGTAGCTTAGCTTGCTACATTTCTCTGGGGGGTAGCTTCAGTGTAGTGAAGCTTAATTTAATGTAGAGTATGTAACTGGTAGCTTAGCTCACTACACTTACCAAATAGCTTGCCCAACACTGCTAAATGCATGTGGCTGAGGGCTGAGGGCTGAGGGCTGAAGCTGGTGCTGCTGACATGCTGTTGTCACTACAGTCTGTGTAGACAAGTACACTCTCCGTGGCTTTCAGGCCTCGACTGTTATATAACTGATGGAAGGGTTACATATAGAGAAATGCTTAAAATCCCTCCAGTATTCTGCAGAGACCTTTAATAAAATAAAATTACTAATTAAAAAGATAGTAGTATATTTTAATTAATCCACATGATCTACCTGTATGGTCGTGATAAATACAAGCTAATCCTTAATCATTATGATGTAATTTTAGAATACAAAAACAAAAGCATTTTGTATTAGTATTACAAATTAGTATTGGTATTGGTAAATAACAATAAGCAAGCATATAAAATATGTGTGTGTGTGTGTGTATGCGAGAGATTTATTACAGTTTTGAATCACATTCATTGGGAAGAGTTTTCCAATAATCTGCCGTAATCCCAATATTATGGCCACTTATTCGAAGTAGTGGAGCTGAAGATGGCAGTGGTGGGATTCGAACCCACACCTCCATAGAGACTGGAGTGCCTTAGAACACTCGGCCACACTACCTCTAGTTCCAAAGGGTCATTGGAGCCGTGGTTTTTCCAAAAGAAAAGCCACAAAACGATCAGGTTCTAAACAGTCATTGTTCAGACCGACATCAACAAGGAACAGTGCTGTCATCCAGCGCTATTGAGCGCTAAGTGACACTAGCAGCAGTTTCACACTTGTCTCTGCTTTGACAAGAAGTATTCCTAAATCATGAAAAGTCAAACATTTGCCTTTTGCGTCCAATCTCATTCATATCCTGATAACTGTAGTTTAATCATCTTATCGCTACAGTGTCCACAACAGCAGTAGAAGACATCTCAATGATGAGACTGTTGGCAATGGGTGCCTATTTGTCTGAAAACCTGGAATGGATGGATTAGATGAGAGACGGAACAAATCCCTGCTTGTTGATGATGTGTTCCATTAACAGAGGATGGTTTCTATCCATCGAACTCTGGGTTATGGGCGCAGCACGCGTCCGCTGTGCCACTCTGCCCTCAGGTTCTTTGCCTAGGGCAAAAAGGGGTCCAGATTGACAAACTCTTGCTCGGTAGATCTACTGGGAAGCAATGCGCCAAAGTGGAAGTGTTTCTATCAGAGAGCTTACCTTGTCATAATAAGTTCAATGCTTTCATTCTGATAACACTGAAGTAAGGCCACCCTGCCAGTAAGGGGTCGGCCTTTAACTGCTGTGGTCACCGTTATGTCAAAGCTTTTTCTAAATGAAACATTGCATCCATAATGAAGACTTTAGTCTTTAAATGCAAGGCATGTAAGGAAGGAGAATAGGCAGAATAACTGAAGGCGTTTCATTGAAACCAAGGTGTAATGAAAAGCTGCAACAGCAAAAATGCTTCAGCTATACTCTATATAGGTACAGCACCCACTACAGCAGTAAAAGTATAAGACTTAGTTAAGAAACTTTAGATTAGATTGGATTCAACTTTGTTGTCATTACACATGTACAAGTACAAGGCAAAGAAATGCAGTTTAGGTCTAACCAGAAGTGCAATAAGCAAGTGCAGGATAAAAAGTGCGTGCATAAATGAAGGATAGAGAAGTATTATGAAAATATTTTACAAGTGGGACTATGGACATTATATACAGATGGCATTACTACAAACAGAAGTATACTGATTGATATGTACAATAAAATAAACTTGGAAAAGTGGGTATGGATGGATTAGATGAGAGACGGAACAGAGTGCTGCTTGTTGCAAACTCAATTCCTAGGTAGATCTACGGGGAAGAAAAGCGCCAAAGTGGGTCTTTAACTGCTGGAAGGCAGGGGAGAAAACAGTCTCGGGGCGGGGTGAGAGGAGTCCTTAAGAATGCTGCGGGCTCGACGCAGACAGCGTTTCCTCTGGATGTCCTCAATGGCTGGAAGTGGAGTCCCTGTGATGCGCTGGGCAGTTTTCAACCACCCGCTCCAGTGCCTTGCACTCTGCAGCAGAGCAGTTCCCATACCAGACTGTGACACAGTTTTGGTTAGGATGCTCTCTACTGTGCAGCGATAGAAGTTCACCAGGATAGCTGAGGACAGTTGGTTCTTCTTCAGTGTCCTCAGGAAGAAGAGGCGCTGGTGAGCCTTCTTGACCAGGCAGGAGGTGTTGGTGGTCCAGGAGAGGTTCTCCGAAATTTGGGTCCCCAGGAACTTGAAGCTGGAGACACGCTCAACAGCCATCCCGTTAATGTGGATGGGGTCATGTGTGCCTCCTCTCTCCTTCCTGAAGTCCACGTTGAGCGCCTTTAAGGAGCAAGTGTTAAGGAGCAAGTTATTGTCTGTGCACCATGTGGCCAGGTGCTGGACCTCCTCCCTGTGGGCAGTCTCATCGTTGTTGCTGATGAGACCAATCACTGTAGTATCGACTGCCAACTTGATGATGGCGTTAGATCCATGCGCAGGCCTGCAGTCGAGTGTGAAGAGGGAGTAGAGGAATGGGCTCAGCACACAGCCCTGTGGTATGCCAGTGTTGAGTGTGATGGTGGTGGAGCAGTTGTGGCCTGACCGAACAAGCTGAGGTCTGTTTGTCAGGAAGTCCATAATCCAATTGCAAATGGAGGTGTTAAAGCCCAGGTTTCCAAGTTTGGTGATTAACTTGGAAGGGATGAGAGTGTTGAATGCAGAGCTGAAGTCAACAAACAGCATTCGTGCATAAGTGTTCTTATTGTCCAAGTGTGTGAGTACAGAGTGCAGTGCCATGGAGACTGCATCCTCTGTGCTCAGATTGCTGTGGTAGGCAAACTGGTATGGGTCCAGTGTGGGTGGGAGGAAGTCCTTTAGGTGTGCCAGGACCAGCCGCTCAAAGCATTTGATAACAATGGGTGTGAGTGCTACCTGGCGGTAGTCGTTCAGGCACGTTGGACTAGAGCGTTTCGGCACTGGCACAATGGATGTGGATTTAAAGCATGCTGGCACAGTTGCTTGGGCGAGGGACAGGTTGAAAATATCCGTAAAGACCCCAGCGAACTGCTCTGCGCATGCCTTGAGTACGCGACCGGGGATGCCGTCTGGTCCAGCAGCCTTGCGCGCGTCGATCCGGCTCAGTGCAGTGTAGACATCTGTGGAGGTGAGTGTGATGGTCGGGTGGTCAGCTGAGGGTGTGAGCTTGGTGGCAGTTTCCCTATTGTCTCTCTCGAAGCGAGCATAAAAGTCGTTAAGCTCGTTCAGGAAGGAGACATCTGTGGCTACGGTGGTGGATTGTCTGGGTTTGTAGTTGCTGATGGCCTGGATGCCCTGCCAAGTGCGTCGAGGGTCGGAGTTGGGAAAGCGCTCCTCTAACTTTAGCTTGTAGCAGTGCTTGGCCTTTTTGATGCCCCCTTTCAGATTTGCCCTGGAAGTGCTGTAGGCCTGTGCGTCACCTGATCTGAAGGCAGTGTTGCATGAGGCCTGGGTGCCTAGAAGGGAGTCCCTTGATGGCGCGTTTCCACCCACCTTCCAGAGTGCATCCTTCAACCTGCCTTTGAATGTCTCATGGGTGGTCTGTCTGCTTGGCCTAGTTTAAAGTGATGTGGTGATTAAAGGGTGTGTATTCCAGGACAAGGTTTCCTGAATTGGGCAAGAACCAAGTGGAGAGCTAACAATCCTAGTCTGGTGTGTGACCTTCCCTTAGTTTTAGTTACCTAGGCTTTAGGCAGATTGTTGTAAATTGTGAGGAATACTGTGGGACCCGTTGGGAAGGCCACCTGATTGAGGCAATTTTGTATGATGCGGATAGCGCCACAATTAAAGGATAAGATGGAAAAGTGTACCCGTTAGGTAAGTGCGTGGCCTAAAAACCTTAACCATGACACTCTAGGAGGGCCAAGTTTGTTAACTAAAGATAATCACAACCTGGTAAAAGCATTCTTACTGTCACCGATAGGCGAGAGGGTGGTTGCTTGGGGTGTCAGGAAAACAGTCTGCGGGGAGTCAAAAGCCTTCAAGAATGCGCGCCGTAGAGACAGCGTTCTCTGAGCCTCAATGACGGAGTGGAGTTCACCTTAATGCCTGAGCATTGTTCAACCACGCAGCTACTTGCAGCAAGCAGCTCTCATACCAACTTGCACAGTTTGGTAATGCCTTATTGCAAGAATGATTAGGATATGGACAGTGGTTTTTCAGTGCCTAGAGAAAGAGCTGCTGGTAGACCTCTTGACCAGGCAAGCCAAGTGGGTCCAGAGAGGTCTTCTCAATTTGGTCCCTCAGGAGCTTGAAGCTGAGACGTCAACACATTCCTAAGGGATGGGCAGGGCCTTTTTTGAATCACTTAGGAAGGGAAATGTTAAAAATTATTTTGTGCAATTGGGGTGCCCCCTGGGATCCATTTGTTGCTTACCAAACTGGAGTATCGACTGCCATTGGATGGGAACCACCCAGGCCGGCGATAAGGGGAGAAGGAAGGCTCAACCCCTGTGCCATGTTTGGGGGAAAGACCGACAGGCTAAGGGTTTGTAAAGCCCATAACCAATTGCAATGGAGGTTTAGCCCAGGTCTAGGGTTTAACTGGGGAGAGGTTTGAACAGGCTGAATCCAAGCCACTAAGTTCTTAGAGTTGAGTAAAGCTGCCATGGGAACCTCACCCTTGGCTAATCTGTGGTCAAACTGGTATGGGTCCATGTGGGTAGGAGTCCTTATGTTGCAGGACCAGCCCCAAAGCATTTATTAAACAAGGTGTAGTTGCAAACCTGGGTATGCCAGGCACGTTGGACTGAGTTCCTTGGCACGGAGGTATTTTAACATTGGAATGTTGGCGGGGACGGTTTAAAATTTCCAAAGACCCCGGCAATGTCGCAGCCTTGAGTAAAGCCGATGGCCTCCGCTGGGGGTAAACCCGCCCGGCGATCCCCTCCAGTGGCTGAGCCATTGTATATGTGAGGCGGGGGCAGCTGGGGGTGAGGGGGCTTTTATTGCCTCGGGCCAAAAAGCGTTCCTCTGGAAGGGCATTGTGGAGGTGGGGTTGTTGGGTTTGAGTTTACCTATGCCCTGCAACCGCCGAGGGCAGTTAAACGCCCTTAACTTTGTTTAGATGCTTCCTTTTGTGCCCCTTTAGATTTCCCGGAAGTGCGTGGCCTTCGTCCCTAGAAGGCGTGTTGAGCCTTCAACAGGAGGAGTGTTCAAGGTTCGATTTGGTTTTGGGGACCTTTGAGTTGAACACGTCGGGTTTGGTTATGTGTGCAGGGGTCTTCTTTCCTTGAAGCCACGGTGGCCTAAGGCAAAATACCCAGTTTGTTTGAAACCTGTCCGGTGTGGACTCCCCCTGGGCCATCTTTGTGGTCCTATGAGGCCACACGATTGATGGAATGAATATTGGGGTAGGAACAAAGAAAGGTGATCGATTGAAGAGGGGAGGGATTGGTTTACAGGCCCTGGTTGCCATGAAGTTGGTAGCATGGGGAAAAAGCTGGTTTTGGTGGAAGTAATTCAATAAAATGGTTTTTAACCAAGTCAGGTTGTGGATTCTTAAAATAAAGGTTTGCAAAGCTTTGTTAACAAACACAATCCTCCATTGGTCTTAGTTCATTGGGGGTTAGGGTGCGTGCATGGGTGTTCTGGCGATTCCGGGAGGCAAGTTGCCATTGAAGGAAGCCAAAAATTCCAAGACCAGCCGGTTAAAAGGGGACATGTTTGAGCAACCCGGTAGCGAAAACACTGAAAAATCCAAAACTGGGGTTGTGATTTAAAGGCCATCTGGCATTCCCTTGGCAAGGGTTATTTTTCGAAAACGGAAAATGGGTTGGATGGTTGAGGGCGGAACGGGCGTTGTTCAAACCCTTCCGGTGATCCAAGCAAAGGCCAAAGTGGAAGTTTTTATTGGGTTACCTTGTATTGGGCAAATCTTTTTTCTGAGGAGGAAAGGCGTTAAGTGAGGAAGAACATTCCGTGGCCAACGTTGGAACCTTTTAAGTTTTGAATGCTTGATTCGGGAAAGTTTTTCCAGTTCGGAATGAAGGGCCCTTATTAAGTGTAGCAAAGTGGCTTGGGATTCCCCCCTCCAAAGATGGGCCTTAAAGCGCCTTAGCCCTCGGCCCAACTACCCTGTGCTGTTCACCAGGTTTTCCAAAGAAAACAAAACCGATGGTTTAAAAGTATTGTTCATACCACTCCGGAAAGTGTGCCACCAGGCTTTGAGCGCTATGCCTAGGAGCACATTGCCTGGAGAAATATTCCAAGGCTGTGGTTGGACTCGGTTTGGTAAAATCAAGGCAACCTTGATTGGCCGGGGCCAACCCATTTGAGAGTGATCTTTTGAAGAATTGCCAGTACCAAAAGGGAGGTCTTTTCTGTGGCCGCTGGAAAATGTAAAATTGGAAAAGGGAGAATTAAACTCCTTTCCAGGTGATTACTGGGGCAAGAAAATGGGTCTTTAACTGAGACTTATTGCTTGAGCAAAGTTTCTTCTTTCATTGCAAATGGAGGTGTTAAAGCCCAGGTTTCCAAGTTTGGTGATTAACTTGGAAGGGATGAGAGTGTTGAATGCAGAGCTGAAGTCAACAAACAGCATTCGTGCATAAGTGTTCTTATTGTTCTTGCAGTCATTGGCAAGTCAGTATGTATACCACTGGTCAAGTTTGCCTTTTCTGGAACTGTGTTTGTGCCACCGGGACGGTCTTTGAGAGTCCACATCATTGCCTTCCCTCGTACATCAAACTGATTAAGAGACAGGCTTCTCTCTAATAAGCCTACAGATTTTGCACCGGAGGGTGGAGTTTGCACCTCTTCAATGAACTGATCTCTACTTGTTCCTCTCTACGCAGGCTCTTTGCTCTCGTCACCTGCTCCACCTCTTCTATAAACTCGTCTACAGTGTGAATATTTTTCCCTGGTTCACCACTAAAAGGTACAATTTGTTTTTCTTATGGAATATAAACCAAATACTTTGTTTTAACCTCAACCAGATTAGCAATACTTGACATTACTGCATCATGCTTTCTACTCAGATCCAAAACTTGTGACTGCAGCTGCACCACGGGGTCACCTCCAACATCAAACGAAGAAACAGCTGGGTCATCTTCGTCATGGCTCATTCTTGCCCTAGGAGCAGCCACACCCTCATCCTCTTCTAAATTCTGAATATCTCTTTCAGTGTCTTTATTACAGCAAAATAACACAGTCACCATCAGTTGCGACACTTCTCTGTCCAACAGTCTCAAAGAGAGCAATGTCAGGTGGTCCACGACAAGGACGCAGACACCCCTCTTATCCTAGAACACTAGCCACGGGCCACACACAGCCACTCCAGGAACACCACACGGCAGCCGTCACACTCTCTGGCTCCGGGACTGGACCATTCTACTGTTGTCTAGATACTCACTGTCTCTATCCAAACTTCAACCTCAAAATTAAACAAGGGATCCCACTTCTGACACTAAATTGTGTGGCCTGTTCAAGAATGATGACACCGGACACAGAGCAATTCTTTTGTGAGTCTGTTATTAGCACAGTACATGAACAATTACAGTAGACAGACTCTAGCTCAGTGCCTTCTGCAGATAACTCAACCTAATGAATATCTAAAGACAGTAGTGGCTTTTCTCTAAATAAAGAAAATAAAAATAAATAAAGCCACACATCTTATGCAGTTACCTCACAGTGAAGTCAGTTTGCTGGGAAATATACAGTACATCCATGAACAAAATACATAAACATTCTTAAATGAGCTCAAAATACATTTTCAGAAGAAAGTCATGAACTCACTCTGACTCCAGTGTGCAGCCTGCGCACTAAGACAGATACACACCTGGAACTCAACACAGCATCCTATTTCCCCTCTAAATTAGACAGAAGCATACAAAATTGAGACAGTTTATTGAAATAGTCAGCATACACCACTATGATGATGACTATGATTCTATCCATCAGTGTAGTTTATCATCGCTGCCCCACTGTTCAAAGATGCCCTTGGGGTGGTGGGGATATCCCGTTTTACAAATCTACAAGAATCTGCAGGAATACAAAATTAAGATTCATCTACCTTAGTTGCGGGAACTCTGTGCTCTTGCATAATCTACCCTTGAGCTGCTTAAAGTGACAGCATTACCTCAACAAAAAGAAAACTATTACAGTAATAATTCCACAAGGAAATCATACCCCACTATCTAAACAGCCCAAAAACACTCCCCAGCCATTGTTCACCCGGCTTGCATAGTCAGCACTAGATAATCAAATCCATATTCAAAACAAGTAACTATTTTTTTGCAGGCTAAAACTAGCAATTCATGACATACTATTATTTGTGTAGTTAAGAGAGTTTAGTGAATCCAACTTGGAACACTTGCATGAGCAAACCTCACAGAAAAAGTAATAGAGATTTAGGGTAAGAATATGAAAATGTACTTGCATGATGCCCAGTGTCTGGGAAAAAGACATTCACTCTGTACAAAAGGTCATGGCTGTCCATCTTGTAGATGTTGAGATATGTCACTGGATAAGTTAAAACTTGCTGTGCTGGTAGCACTAGAGAAAAAGTCACCAAATACATTAGGATTCATCCACTGGGCACAATGGATATCACATTAAATGGAAATCCATCCAATAGTTGTTGAGATATTCCAGTGAGGACCAAAGTGGTCGACATACAGACCAACAGACCAAACAATAAAGCCATGCAAAAATAGCTTTTGATGTAAAAAAAGAGACCTCTTTATTCTTCTGATGAATGACAGTCCACACTGTATTGGACTACATAGTGGCTAAAGAGTGAGCTCTATACTTTCCCAGGTCAGCTCAGTTGTATAATTTAATTCCAAACCCCAGCCCATTTGATATTGCACAGCACTCAAAGTTATTCCTCTTCATTCTTTATAGGTTGGATGTGAAAAAAGCTCATGCTTTTCAATATTTCAATTTGTGAGAAGACTCCAACTTTCTGAGGACTGAGAATGAAATGAAGCCATCCGTGACACATTAAACCAAATCCATGTCTGACATAGTGCCTGTAGCTCCCTAAGCATAGCAATTTAGGCATTTGGCTCTGAAAAACCAGTCGAAATAATGTAGCTGCAGCCTCTATTGTGTGACTTCCCAAGAGGCATCATATTGATGCATTCAGCTGGTTGTCAAGTGAAGGGACACAGCACATACAAAACTGAAAAAAAAAAATTGTGCTTTTTACGGATATTGATACATCCACTGTATACTGTAGTGAGGCCAGCAGATGCAAATGGCATTGTTTCATATATAGTAAGTGCTGGAGCATTGCGGTTAGTTGTGCCATTTGTCCAACCATTTTTTAAGAAACTTTTTGTCTCTGCTGGTAAGATCATATCAATCCATGCATACTGCAATATATAGTGTCTTAAAGTCACAAAGAATTTGACAGTTGAATAAAAAATGGCACAGGGATATTGTTGATTCAAGTATCATTTTATTGATATAGCTACAGAATCCTGTCTTATTCCAGACTATGACTTTCTACAAAAGTGCTCAGTTATCCCAGCCCAGTTGAATACTGGTATACAAATACCCAAAGTAATAATCTGCAACTTTGTCATATACATACATATACAATGTTTGTCTGTAGTTGATTCCACACAACTTTACTTTTAACATTTGGTAAATAATGTTAAAGTTAGAGTGTTAAAGTTTATTCTTAACCTTGGGAATCGTAGTTTAACAAAATAATCTTAACTCAAGATCCACTTTTTTTCGAGCTCTCAGCCACATTCCACTGTCTTCATTAGTGAATTAAAGTTGGCTCAGTTGTCATGACCTGAGGATGGAACTTCAGTCACGTGATAATAAGTGGCTGTATATGGCGGAGAGATGGCAACCCATGTCTCTGCTCAAAGATGGCCTTCTAAACACCATCTAAAGACCCAAACTAAAACTTCTTCAGTAAACAATCTGAGGAAAAAGATATCACACTACTTGACAGTCTTTGACAAGTGATTTCTGAATAGTCTACCATAGATGTCTTACTACTAGTTTTACCTTTTCAGCCCTTTGAAAACAAAAAAATCTGAGAAAGGAACACAACTCTTTGGTTGAACAAACTCAAAGACATATGCAACATGTGACAAACCAAGAAGGCTGCCCCAAATGTATGTATTGCTTAACACAAGGGTTGCATAAAATTCATCCTACCTTTGAGGGACTAAAACTACTTTGGCTAGTAGTAGAATTATAGAGCATAATGCTAACAAAAAGTAAGTATTTGAAACAGATTACGCAAGGAGGAGAAATGAATAAAAAACCTAAGTTATAAAAATAATAAATATTTTCTATGGACTTGAAGCTCCATCGATAATTTCAAATAAACTATTATATTGTCGTGTGTTTTTACTGCGGTGAAAAATGTACAGTATTTGTATCACCCTAACAAATAAAGTTTGGCTGGTTTTGAGCCTTGCATTATGGGGAGTGAGGGAGCTTTTTCATCGAAAGCCAGCAGTGAATTTGGAAGAAGAGAACAGAGGAAAGCTGAGGGTACAGTGAATATTGCTTCTAAAGCCTGAAACATGAATCACTTTAAAAAGGCCCACTGAGACACAAAGAAATAGCTTCAACACCAGCATGGACACACACACACACACTCAAAGTATTGGTGGGTGAAATGGCACTATAGAAGAAAAGAATGACTTGAAAAAAAGAGCAGCTAGGTTCTCTTTCCTTGTTTTTTTAGTTCCCTTTTATACCTTCATTGTCTTCTACTCCTCCTCATTCTTTCTTCATCTTCTTTACTATGCCTTTCTCTTCCCCTCTCTTCCTCTGTATCACTTTGTATTTCATACACATTATACATTCCCCCAGATATTACAGAGCAGGATCTAATCGGAGTCATACTTAATAAGTAGTGACGTATTTGGGACCACATCGACACATGGGAGGTGGGTTAGATGAGGGTGAGAGGGGATGAGGGTGCCTCAGGGCCCGCAGACTGCAGGAAGACAGGAAATTGGGGTAATACAAGAAAGGGTAGTAGATAGTGGAGGAGAAATTAAAAAAAGTGATTTATCCTACTAACAAGTATTGTCTGTGTAGCCAAAGCCTGATTTAGCAGAACTATTTTGTGAGTGGGGAGTTGTGTAACTGTATCTCAATCCGCATGTGCATAATCAGATTTGCAAATGTGTAAAGAAATTCAAAATGCTTACTGAGATTTGTGAATGTGTACAGGAATCTGTAAATGTGTAGAGCTGAACCTATAGCTTCACCAGGGTTATTATGGCTGCTGCCAGCAGTTTGGATTGTCAAACAACCCATGGGTAAGTAGCGTTTGCTACTCTGATTAAATACACTTAGGTGAGGGAGACAACGAGACACAGGTGAAAACAAGCAAAGTAACCACAGACAGGAAGCAAAACTACAGCAAACACATGAGGTGGACCATTTACCAAAATAAAACAGGAAATAACCAAACCCAAAACCATGACAATAGGCTGTAGGAATGTGGCATCCTTTGTCAATGTAGTGTAATTTTTAAGTTGCATAACATTAGTCATCACTCATGACACACATTTATATATGTTGTCACTGGAACAGGTGTCATATCAAAGAATGTTTCCTTGACAATATGTGTTTCTACCAGATAATATAGGACTGTTTCCCTTTGCCAGACATTGTCTTTGATAGTTTGACGTTGTCTGACATAATCTATTGATCCTTAGGGGCTTTCATTGTATTTATATTACATATTATATAAATAAGGCCTTTTTTAGTATGGTATTTTTTATGTGTAAGAACTGTTTAGATGCAAATACACTATTCATGATTCAAACTGTTCACGTGTTTCCTAACGTTATATTTGAGTATAGTAGTGCATGTGTCTGTCTTATACTGTACAATAACTTTTTAGAACTTTTTTGTTAGCTAGTATAGTTAGCTGGAGAATAAAATAATTTTAATGTAGTAACACCTTCTTTTACTTGATTAGTTAGTGACCTGTCCTGAACAGTGGCCTCGCATTATGTTTGACAGTGTAACATTCCTCAGTAGGTTTGGGGTCTGTCAAAGTTTCATTAAGCTGTAATGTAAAAAGAAGTGCACTCTTAAACTAATGCCAAATCATTTCTTTTTGACAGGTTCTGCTACACCGCATAATCCTTGAGAGGCTACAATCTCAGCTGCTACATACATGTACAGGTGTATGCATATACAGTACATGCCAATGTAAATAGGTATATGTGTTTTATTTATTTATTTGGTTTTCTGGATTTTCATGAAATACTGTGAATGCTATAATTGACACAAGATGTGCCATGGTTATATTCTTACATTCGTATCGGCTAATATGATGCACAGTTTTATGTATTACTCTATGTGTGACTTACTAATTCGGCCTACAGTTGCCGACTTGTCTATATAGCTTAATTCATACATTTAACCAACATCTTAAATTGGGGTATATAGGAACCCACAATATATTTTTTTCTGTATCTCCTGTATCGATATTTAAGGAAGGGAAAATGAATACAAAAAGAGAGGGGAAATATACTATATAAAATCCAGTTATTATTTTATAGCTTAAAAGAACTAAGAACTCAGATCACTGGGGAGGGGGTCAGAAAGATGGTTAGAAGGGTGGGGGTAAAGTTATAATTAGGAATATAGGAGCTTTAAAGGTCCGGTATGTAGGATTTAGTGGCATCTAGTGGTATAATTCCAGTTTGCAACCATTTGTATACTGCTCGCATCATCCTCCCCTTTCAAGAGTGTAGGAGAAACTACGGTGGCTGCAAAATTCGTGAAAAACGCAAATGGCCCTATCAAGAGCCAGTGTTTGGTTTGTCCGTTCTGGGCTACTGTAGAAACATGGCGGTGTAACATGGCGACTTCCATGGAAGGGGACCCGCTCCCTATTTAGATAAAAACGTATTGTTCTAAGGTAATGAAAACACAACGATACCTTTTTTTCAGGTGATTATACCCAAATTAAAACACACTTATAAATATTATATTCCATTTCTACCAATAGCTCCTCCTAATACACACTGGACCTTTAAATAGAGGTTGAAAATTGATTTATAATTTTCATGTCACTATGTGAATGTAAATGTATGTGCATTTTTAATGAAGTGTTTACCTTAGTGAACAGATGTAGATGTATTATGTAATATCAACACAATAGTTCTGTTTTTCATATGTAATGCCTCTATAATGAATGCAAATGGTGGAAAAAGGAAAACCAATCAAATTTGGTCACAAAAAACCTATGAGAGTCTTAAAAACTACTAATACAGTTGGAAAAATTAAAAAACCTTTATAAAATAACTATAAAAACAACTATAAAAATACAAATTGCTAAAATTCACCCATTACCTTTGAAAGTCGGAAAGTACTGACAGATGGACTAATTTGTTGGTTTAGGTCTTTTCATAGCATTCGTTGACAGTAACAAAAGTATTTTATCCTTTAAAGATTCTAATTTATAAAATTCACCGTCATGGAAATATTTGCCCCAATAAACAAAAGTGACAAGCATCACAGTGATCCATATGCAACATCAAAAAATCAAGAAATAAATATCAAATAGGAAAAACAGGAACGGCACAATATGTCACTTCAGCTATACCGAACAATGGTAAAATCTCTCAAAGTCAGTGTGACGGCTCTGACTGCAGTTAGTGCTCTGTAGTTACACTTACCGTTGCAGACACCAAGTCTCACACAGTCAGCAAAGTGTCTGTCAGTCAGGTGAGGCAGGTCCTCTGCTTTGATTTCATTTTTATCTGTGAAAATGCCATCTTACAGGCATTTTACAGGGAGTCACTGCAGAGTTTGAGCTTTAGTGCACAGGAGGAGTGGAGTGAAAATCTTTCCCTACTTCCAAAAAGTTGTTGTCCCTTGCTATAACTTGCAGTTTCATGCCACTTTGCGGTTCAATAATTTCTATGTAAAATGTTTACTGAAAGCTCCCGTATCAGTGTGATCAGGTTTGAGGGGAATTTGACAAATCACCTGAAATCACCTGAAAAAGACAAAAAAAACAGAATGAGCTTTTCTTGCATTCTGCTCCATCCTCTTCAGCTTTGGGAAGTGCATCAGTCTCCTGTTTCTCTGTTGTGAGATCCACAGACCCACCTTTGCCTTGACTGCACTGACAGTGCTGATCATGTGTGCCATGTTTGGGGCTCAAACTGGTAGAAATCCAAGTCTAGGAGCAGTTCTTTGTGCCCTGCAATACGTGACTCCTCAAAGGAGTTGAATCACTGCACTGCTGCATGCAGGAACAGGTCAACAGCTGCGGCTCTTTTCTCCATAAAGAATAGTTAATGAAGTTCACAGCTTTGCTGTCAAATGTTTTTGAATAAACCACAGAATGATAATTGACTTGCTGCACATAGCAAGAAAACTAAAGAGTGTTGTACAAGTCCTAGAAAATAGACTTCATGGTCATTATCAAAGAAGGCTGTCATGTTTGTTTTCTCTCGCTAAATCTGGCTCTCCTAATGTCATCCTTGCTACATTCCCAGGAAGCACTGACTTGTTAATGAAAAACTTCTACTGCAGATATCTGGGTTGAAAATTAGCATTTAAATGACTATATTTCAGTGTACTACACTGAAATGTTGTTGAAGCAATGGTTATTTCTAACCTAGAAATCTGAACTACTTTACTCACTTTTCAACTAAATTCAATGGAGCCACGGTGGACAGAAAAACAATATTAGTGTTAATATTAATGTTTGACAAAACGTTTTCCGGCTGTGGAAAAAGCTAGTAAGTGTTGGAATTGTCTTGTCAAATTACTATTTCAAAGGTAGTGCCGAAATGAAAGAGGTAGTGATGAAATCAGCTACTGAGGCTGCATGTCAACACATCTCCATGACAACTGAACGTACTTCATCTTCTGAAGAATTGATATGTGATGTGGTTAAAAGCTCTGGGGGTGGGGTGTAATAATAAATACAGGAATAATAATGATAATAATAAGCCTAATAATAATAATAATTGTAGTAGCGGTTGTCAGGCAGGAACATGGGGGCAGTAGAAGGCCCACTCTACAGCTCCAGGAGCAAACAAAACCTGCAAAAAGCAACAGAGGGAGAGAGGAGAGAGACAAGAAAGCACAAAACTACGGGAGAGAGAAGATGCCAAGTTAGTAATATGCATTAATGATATAAGAATGTGTACAAAGGTCAAGAGTGAACTTTCATGCTGAGTATAAATCTGGTTTGTTTTTTAACTTTTTAAATGTGTTTTGGACGCTAACATTTAAGTTCTTATAGGTTAATATTATGAGGCACACATGTCATATTTAAAAAACATAATGTTTATGTTTGTTGAACCAGCGGGACATCCAGAAATGCAGGCTGGTTTAACATTCTGCCTCATTGGACCATTTCCCCCCCCTGTATTCCCCTCGCTACTTTAGGCTATTTTTTATGTTATCCTTTGCTATATTTTCCTGCATTAATGTGATCCCTGCTACTTTTGGCTGTGTTCTTTGTGTTCTTGGCTATGTTTTGCTGCATGACTGTCTAAGAAAATCAAAGCATAGCATTAAAGCTCCTGACCGTAGTGACAAGAGAGGCCTAGTATACTGGCCTCCACGCCGTAAACCATAATGCTGCTTAGAGGATTATTACTGAGGAAAATACTGTACACGCCTTGTAATAAACCTCTGAGACACACACAGAAACACACACTGATCCAATAATAAGTCAGTGAGATCCTAAAAGACCCAAACAGACAGAGAGGGATTGGGAAGTAAGCAGAGAGGAAGTGGGGAGAGAGGAGGTTCATTAGCCATGAAATCTGTGGTAGATTAGTACATAACAAATATGTACATGTCCTGTTATAAAATCCCAGAGAGGGAAGGAGGAAACAGAACCAGATAGATTAGCCATAAACTCTCTAAAGAACTAATGCAGCTCAAAGGTAAACCATCAGGATTTTCACAGGGAGTTGGTTTTATGGAGCTGAACAGGTGTCTGCTTGTGTTTTCAGCTGGGACACAAACACATGAGTGCCATTTTGTGCTTTTGCGGAGGTAATGCTGTGCAGCCAGGCCAACAGGAGTGAAGGCGAGTTTTCAGCCGAAACAAGTCAAGCACAAAATAAAAAATTCTGTTTGAACACGGCCAAGGCCAAGATAACCATAATGTCCTCTAAGTGTTTTTGCTGTAATTTAATAATTTCATGGCATATGACTTTCCAGAGACAACATTTGTGAATGTGTATGTGACTGTGACTGTGTGTGGGACACATTAATTTGTAAAGAGAGCATGCTGATCAAAACTGAGTACTTGTGTGCATGTGAAACTGTGAGTTTCAAGTGTAGAGAGAAGATTCTGTGCACAGAGGCACAGAGGAGGGCGCCTTTTTTTTTTGGCCTGCAAAAATTTAATTCCTTGTGCACTAAGCTGCGATCATTCCCTAGTTGTTTTAACTATAGTGAGGAGCGCATTGAAATGTGGACACTCATAAATCACCATTATCACTGGTAGTGTTCTGTGACATAACTGTAATAACGTTTATTTTTTATATTAGGAGAAAAGTCAAAGCAATGAATTGTGGGATTTAGTGTAAAGGGTCATGCACATGCTCTGTATACCACATTTGTCATTCTATCATGGTAATTTTGGGTCTTTTATTCCCATTTTACACTTAGAATTCAGACACTCAAAAAGAAAAATGGCAGAAAGTAAATATAGTCCACTCTGTAGCATGTAGGGACGGATTTTTGGATGCAGCTAAGGAGGTAATTGAGACTTTGTGGGAGAATAGTTTGTCTAATAGTGGGCCTGTAAACCCAAACTGGCATAAAACCTAAGACACACCTTGCTGTGAGGCTAACTAACCAGCCAGAGTTAGCTAGCCAGCAAGATTGTCTATGATATTTCCTAACTGTATCATTATAAATTTTAAACTTTTAATGTGAACAATTACAAAGATTAAATGATAATTAAGTTGGTGGCAAGCCATCATTTAATTCTAGTACTTATACATGGCCATTAAGTAGATTGATATTTAAGTTCTGGAGCTCTATTTTATGGAAGCATATAGGGGACTATTTTAAAATGATAATCTAAACTTGGAAATGAAAATGTAACTCCACATATGTACGTTTTATTTGAGTAAAAATTCAAATGAAAATGCAATAATCCAATTTTCATTTCCACGTATTCATATGGCCGTTCTATGACCATATTAAAATGAAAATGGAAAAGCTGTTGGACATTTAATTTTCAAAGTCGTACCCCGCTGTACAGCGGACAATATTCAAATGCAATAAGCAAAACAGCGCCCCCAGTCTATTGCATTTACATGTCGACACGCTCTTTTGGGGTCAACATAAAAATGAAAATGGAATCTGTCAGTCCTCTCATCAAGGCGGGTCTTCAGTTAGGATGTCACTTCCTCATTCAGGCGCCTAGTGTGGAATATACTGAATAATGGATTTACAATGCAGGAGTGGTTTGAGAAGTTCCTATGGAAAATACAGTTAGAAATCCATCAGAGAAGAGGCAAAGATACTAATTTCTCTTCCAAAAGGATTCTCAGCATGTGTCGAGTTAAGAAAGTAATATTGAGGGAGAAGTGGGTGCAACAAAAAGGTAAATAGCATAAATCCATCACAAACATCACTGAAGTGAATTGAACATCACTGATTGATGTTCTACCTGTAAAATTGACCCCTTAGCCAATTTCTTCAACATGGAGTGATGTCAGTGAGAGCTCTCAACTATGATGTTGTTGTTTCTGTTACCCATTTCTCTCAGAGCAGTCGACTGCCCAAAGCAAAACACATGCAGTGCTTGTGAGTGCCGAGTTGGTGATGTTGATTCATGGATCTGCTCGATATGATGTCTGCTCATCCAGAAGTATGTGATATCGATTGTTTGTTCCTCCTATACTGGACGACTGGCAAACCTCCCAGATTTGTGATGTGAAAGTGTAAGTTTGTGTTGCTGTCTGCATTATGATGTGGTTTTATTGGTGGAATGAACTAAATGTACTGGAGTGTGAACTGTTTCTAAGTCTGTTTTTGTGTGAGATCTGGTTTAAGAGCACAGGTGAGCGTAATTCAAAGTGAGACTATGTAACTTTTGCTGAGCAGCAACAGCAGCGGCCTCTGCTGCCACAAGTGGTAGTTACAGGATCCTGGCGCATTTAGATTTTAGATTTCGATTTTTTATTTCAAACATGTAAGTTAGGGGATTAGTTCATTTTTAACAGGGGGACGGAGGGTTTCCCAGTTCGTTTTGTTCACCTGCGACTAATGAACAGACTCATGAACCGGAAAAAGTTGCAATTACAAATCCGTCTGCTACTATCAATGAGTCTGGCACAGTAGACTAACATATTCAGCTAAACGACCCCTCTGGCCCTGCACTTTCTCTCTCTGCTACTAGGGAATGGAGAGGGGGGATGGCAGGTTAACAAGGGGGATGCATTTTGGTCATTTTGCTAACAAGGGGGATGGCATCCACCCTCAAATCCTGCTGCATATACTCAATAATAAGTAAGAAAAGAAAACAAGAATAACTAATAAAATGAACAGTACATATACAGCAAATTCTCAATAAACTAAATAAATAAATATGTGAGAAATAGAGTAGCAAGAAGTATACACTTATATGGTCCTACCCCTTTTCTATATATTAAATAATGAACTTAATGATTATTATATATACATATAAATAATTACATTAATGTGTATCATGTGTAACATAAATATTTACTCTAGTATTAATCAAATATAATATAAGGTAATAATAATTACCATAATGTTGTTAATGTTAATCATCGTGCAGGTGCCCAACAGCATCATCATCAACAACGAGCGCCACAGTCCAGAGAGAAACAAGGCCACTTCCTCATCCCTGTACCTCTCAAAAATCATTTTTTTGTAAATATTTTTTAACTGATTTATATTTGTACTTTGCTTGAGCTCTCCATCTAAACCATTCGACAAATTCACCCTACAAATTGAAATACACATACTCTTCAGAGTGGTACGAATATATTTATTATTTTTAAAATTAAATTTTCTTCTGAAGTTATAACCCCCCTCTTTGTCTGAGAAAATTTTTTGTACATTGCCAGAAGTAAATTATTTATTATTTGTGCAGTCTTAAATTCTACCAGATCCATGAACTTCAAAGCCTGTGTCTTTAAAAACAGCTTATTAGTGTGTTCACAAAGTCCTAAATTTAATTAAATTAATTCTATTCTGTTGATGCCTGAGCAGCGGAGGATATTCCAAAGGAGGGAAACAATATTGGAAGGGGAACAGACTTCGACACAAGACTGGGATGGAGACGAAAGGAAATGTCTTCAAGTGAGGTGAAAAGACTAATTTTGTCTTACTGTTGTGACATCGCTTGTCATGCATATGGCTGATCTGATCTAACAACCACTAGCAACAGGTAAGAGTCTCTCCTCGGCAAAAGTGACAACTCAAGCCATGGCAACAGGCAGTTAAGTGAGTTACCCAACACGTGAATATGTTCTAACGTTACAATCCACATAATCTTCACACACCGCAGAAAATACAATCTGATGGCCGCTAGTATGTAACTTAGCTCTGTTGCTAATGAGCTAAATTACAAATGCTAACAAGCAGCTGTAATTCGCAGATGGGCTGAGAAATGAATGAAAGCAATTGGGATGCTATTAGTGGTAACATTATGACAAAAATAAATGTGTAACCTACGCTTCCTCTAAATAAAACAAACTCTAACGTTAGTTTACCTTGTAGCACCCTGATAAAGTTAGGATTTTGAATCAACATAGTAATGCACAGCAGAAGCCAATGGTAGAGGTCACATGACTAGGTTGAGTAAGGCAGCCGCCATCTTCTAGTCTGTCTGGAAACCTAGCTGCTGTTTTACTTCCATCATCTTATTTTGGAGCAAGTGTTGTTCTTGTCTTACCTAGCCATTTAGGCCTACTGACCCTTTGCTGATCTTACTATTTTCTTTGTACTTGTAACGTTCAACGCTTCTGTGGATGGTTGCATTTCCTCCAACATGCTCCACTGCTATGGAGTGTGTCTTTGGTGTCTTTGCTTTTCAACCAGAACTTTTGTTGCATGGGAACACATATATGATGGTACTTCCAGCCAGTACATCTAGAAAGTGGTCGTACCCATGAGAAAGAATGTACTTTTTGTACATTTAAAGGTTACGTAGTTTCACTTTAATATTGCACTAGTGCTGAGACACTAATTTCACACACACTGCACCTAATACTGATTACAATACTTTCATTATCACATCAAAATCCTACAGCAGAGTACAGAATTAAGAATTGCTACCCTCTATCATCCACCTCACCACCACCTCATCCATCTCTTATCCAGTCACCCATTCAGAGGACTCCCGCCCTCTCACTTCATTCCTTATCTCTCCTCATCTATCCATCCATCATTCACTCATACTGTTGTCCACAGGAGAGATATAAAACTTTGTGGCTTCTACTAATTCACCTGATCTCTCCATCCAACTGTCCAGCCATTCTCTCTATCTCATCCCTGAGGATAAGAAGAAAGCAAGAGAATATATTCCTTTCTATCATGGAGGATTTAGGAGACCATCTCAAGTTAATGAGGGGTTTTTAAAGTTAAGAGAAAAACAGAGCGGACGATAATAGAAGAGAGTTATTTAAGGGGAGAACAGTGTGCGTAAGGGCCCTTGTGCATGTGTTGGAGAGTGGGGCTGATGTATTGTTATACACTCTGAGTTTTCAAACTTTGAAATTAGAAGGTGGCCAGATGTCTCACTTGTATTGTGATTCTAAAAGGGATTCAGATTGATCACTGCAGCCACGGAAGTCGTCTTAGTCACATGTTCCATAAACGTCTCCTCTACACCTGACTGAGAGAAGGTTTGCAATTTAACCTCCTCCTTCTCAAGCATGAGCATTAAGGTGTGGTTTCAAGAGATTTCTCTCTATGCGTTCATGTTCATTCAGTGTTGCGAACCTCAGGCTCAGCCGGGGAGTTTGTGAGCTCAGGGCCAGACAGTAGTAAACTTGCTCAGATCACTTCCACAGCATCATATCAGCATTTCCATATAGCCAAATTAAAATGTGTGTCATGTTGCAATTAGCAGTTAAAACCTTGACGTGAGTGTCCTGATGGGAAAACAAAGTAAATTAATAATCAGATAAATTCCACACAAAACGCTAACTGTTACAACCTGTCTTTGTCTCACCAGCCACTATACTCATCACAGTCACTCTGCACTCCCTCACCTGATTGTTAATTCCCAGCACCTGTCACCCTTCACACACCTGCACTTCATCAGCCACTATACTTCCTATAAAACCCAGCTCCTCACTTCAGTCAGTGTCCGGTCTCGTTAGTATTAAGGACAGATTAGTGCTATCTTCCCGTATACACTTCACGGACTCACCACCACTTGTATTCGACCATTCTCCCTATTGGACTTGGTATCCCAGCGCCTGTCTTCTCCAGTATGTGTTTCTCCTACTCCCGGCTCCGGTTGTCCACGACGCATCTAAAGAGTGCTGTCTCCAAATCCTGACTCCCTTCTGTCTTCGGTGTCCGGAGTTCCAGTGTGTTCCCGTCTTCGGTGTGTGGCGCCCTAGTGCCCACACACGCAACCCTCCGTAAGAAAAGGGACTGTATCTATTCATCTCCGAGATACTACTGTGTTGCAATAAACTCTCTTAGTCACCTTACCATTGTCTCCGGTTGTCTGTCCGTAACACTAACATCATGCATGCTAACATGCTGATGTTTAGCAGGTATAATGTTTACCATGTTCACCATCTTAGTTAGCATGCTAACATTTTTTAATTAGAACTAAACACAGTACAGCTGAGACTGATTGGTATGTTCATTTTTCAGGTATTTAGTTATAAACCAAAGTATTGGACAAATTCAAATTTTGACCTGCTTGGTAGCGGCAGAGAGAAGGAAAGTTATTACAGTTCATCCTGGGGACATGAACGTTTGTTTTAAATTTCATGGTAATACATCCCACAGTTGCGGAGGCATTTCACAGAAAACCACAGGAAAATTCAGGGGAACACCAACATCAGTCAAAATGTTAAGGCAAGCCATCCAATGGTTAAGACCAACATTGCCATCCCCAGAAATGCTAGAGTGGCCAAGAATTTACTTCTAGCCTTGATTCAATCGCCATGATTGCCTCAAATATTCACAATTTTGCTGTAACAACAGGGCATTCCTATTCTCATACTACACATAGGTTCAAATTTCTTTCAAGAATATCTTAATACAATACTTGCATGCCCATATAAGTTCAGCTGAAGGAGCTAATATAAAGGTTAAGCCTGAGTTAACCAAGTCAAGTGGTTATCTTCCAAAGTTACAATTTTATGTGTTTAACTTGGGCTGCAGAAGCACTCAGTGTACATATGGACAAGCAATATCTGAACCTACCCTTTAAGTGATATAATTCTATCTTGCTGAACTTAGGTACAGTCTTTATTGTGATGAACCTGGGATGTAATATTAGCAGATCTGCTATGTATGAAATGTAAATATATTAAACACAGAAATAATTTATTGGTATTTATGGCTAATGATACGTGAGATGTTTCTGAAAAAAATATTCTAACTTTGAGTGTTTAATTTTAGCTTTTGCATGTTACCATAATTATACCATATTGATGCTTATTTGAGGTTAATGACGCACTAAAAATCTGGTTTAGATTTATTTTGGTGCTGGCACTTGGTAATGCACGATTATCTACAGAGAAAAATCATTCATCAGGACTACAGAGAGAAAGTGGGAGAGAGAAAGAAGAGGGAGAGATCTCCCATTTGGGCAAGACAACAAAGTCATACAGAGGAATAATTCTGGTCCAGCCAGAGAAAAGAGAAAGGAAATCAGTGCCAATATCTACAGATGGTAATAAATGCCTTTTTTTGTGAGTCAGAGCTATTGATTTACAGTCTGGTCAGTGCAGTTTTCTGTGGCTGCTATGCTAGTGATGCTGTTTTGCTCAGTGCTTTTGCTTAGTGACTGATGATTGGTTTTAACGTTGAACAAAATATTTCTGTTAAAGGCTTTGAATTCAACCGAAGTGTGTTGAGATGATGCTGACAGGCCTCTGTAGATTAAAGAGAAAGTCAATCACTGCTTGCCCCAGCAGCTACAGACAGACATAGATTAGTGTCTTTTTTGTGATCCCCAGCTGAAAATGATCTTTACTCTTAGAGAGTTGCCAGATTGTAAATCACTGTTGTGACAAGAATCTTCCTATGTAAACAAAAGTCAATGCATGCAAAAAATCAGCCAAACAGAATACTTACACAGAAAATCAGCAATGAGGCTCATAAGGTGGATTAACTGTAGTTTTCTTTAGATGATGACTCTTTGGTTTTATGTGGATTTTTTGTAGAACAATAATGAGGAAGCAAGTGGTTTTTAGACGGAGCAAAGGATAATTAATTATGCAAAACAGTGACTGATTTTATTACTTTCAACAAGGATCTTAAAACACTGTGGATGGATTATGTGTCTGAATTTAATATAAACAACAAGTAGAGTGATGGAGTTATTATGGACAATACAATATAGTCAGTGCTACATGTTTATTTGTGCCTGTCTAAACCCCAGGTATTAATATTGGCTTCTGGAGGTGAGAGAGGAAACAGTTGGACTTAAGTGGAAATTAGACAAGAGCTGAATATTAAAATGTTTAAGACCTGGGACAATGGGACCCATCTTGGCGTAGATGAATACATATTCACTCATGGCTGTATAGGTGATAGTAGTAATGTAATGACATTAACAGCATAATAATGACACCATGATTACAGGTGCAGAGTTGAAGGGTGTGGTCTTTGACAAGAACAAATACAAAAGTGCCAAAATATAATAAGAATCAGCAACCAAGTGTACAGTGTGTAACTTAAAACTTAACAAATTAACAATAGACTTATATTAAACAAGTTCCAAAATGTAAAAACTAAAGAAAATATACCAGCTTGTCCTTTAAAGTGAGCCTACTTAACTTTTGCTGAACCGCTAACACGTTATGTGATGATGATACATTTGTTAATGTAGTGTAGCATAAGCACAGAAGAGTCATATATTAGACAAAATAATCTTAAATCAACACCCACTCACTAAGGTTCACCTGAGCTTTCAACCGCAACACTGACAACTGAGCAAATTCCATTCAAATCTCATCTGCTGATGCAGACCATGAGATGCAGTGGAAAAGCTAGTAAGTGGACCCTGAGTTAAGATAATTTGGTCAAACTACCATTTACAAGGTCAATAATGATAAAAAGTGATAAAATAAGCAAACTCAAGATAAATATTAGCTAACTAGCAACCAAAACCTTGAGTGTTGAATTGGACAGGGTATTTTATTGGTTGTAAATTCAACTTTTCTTCTGTAAGAGGAAGATTGTGTTATTCCTTAACTTTCAAAAGTTACATAGTTGTGCTTTAATTTACAAAGCAAACAGACTTCTAGTTCCATTTACATAATTTTCCAACAGTCATGGCAGATAGCTCTAGCCACAAGCCAGATGGAATGTAAATTAGCTTAGGAGATATGAAAGAAGCTAACAGTCTCAGCAAAATAGACCAATAGGCAATAAAAGTCCTCAATAGTAGTTTCTACTTACAATTTGTCAGGGACGCACACAACTCACAACACTTGGATGCAGTGAGGTCCACTTTAAACTCTGTTTTGACACCATGTCTCTTGCAACATTATACATGTACATATATGCCAAATGGAAATGAGAAAAGGGGCTTTACTGGCACCACAGTAAATGTGGTTTGTAAGCCCTATCGAGCAGGCTGCCTATTGGCTTGTTCTGACTGGGATAACTCCATTTTATTAGGATGTCTTTGATGAAATCACCCATTGGTTCTTCCAATGTTTGAAAAGACTGAACACCGGGTATAAGTTGATAAGGCAATGTCAGCACGCCATAACCATTGATCCCCTCCTGAGATCTGCTATTCTTTATTGCTTAAAGATGGTTTGACAGAAAGACAACACAGGTGAGAGAAGCATAAATTAAATTATTCAGCAATGATGTTCATCCCTTTTCTGCGTTTCTGCATTAGCATTTTTATATGGACAACCTTTTCAGGCAGTAGCTTTGAAATTAACAAATGCCTGCAGTGTTTTCCCTATGTACTGTACTTCTCATGGTGTGGTAGAAAAGCCTATGAAAGTGCATTAAGACCACTCACTTTTGGAGTAGGATGGCCACTGCTTTATATTCAAGGAAATATTCCGCTTCAGCGTTTTAAATCACAGATCTTTGACAATGACTAATCTCCTCCCTGGAGTGCCCTTTGCAGCTTCTCGCAGCCTATATGGAGTTTAGCAGAGCAATGCGAGTTGAGTTTTAGAGGAAGTGGAAAAGTTATTTTTCCTTTTCCAACAACTGTAGATGAAAATCTGTCTCACAAGTGAGACTCCAAATTTAAGGACACAGAGCTCAGACCTTTTACTTTCTCTTATGTCCATCTCTCTACAGTGTAAGTATAGACTAGCTTTAAATGCAGCTGTAGAAGTTACCCAAAACTTTTTCTAAGAAAGAAAGTTCTATCCATCCATTTTTGAAACCACTTATTCTATTGAAGGGAGCAGTCAGCTCTAGCCTATGCCATCATGCATTGGGTGACAGCCCATAGCACATAAAGTAGTTTCCATGCTAAGGCCACAACTGACTTAAATTGTTTTACATACACCTGTTATGTTGCAGTGGCATTTTGTGTACATTTCCCAGAAATGCTGTCGCTTTATGTCACAGAGGATTTTTTTACTTGAACAGTATTTGTAAAGTAAAAACACTCTCATGCCATAAAGCAGTCCAACAGATTTCCTATTAAATCTGATCTGATAGTACACAATGTAAAAATGCACTATTGAGGTAGCCACAACTAATATGAATGTGATTTAACATACAGTATATGAATTTATTCATTTTTTAGGAGGGTTATGAGTGGCAGTGGCATCCCAAAGCTGGAGTGTAAAAGTCCCATGTTCTACACTCACAGCTACACTGGGCTACAATGAAGCCATTATTTAGACAGAAAGAACTCTGGACCCTACTCACAAAAAAAGACACAGGGTGAGGAATAAATTGAGACAAAAGGGATGATAAATGTGCCAGGAGCTACAGATGGAAATCAGCGTCTTTGGTTTGAGCCCAGGCTGAAAACCATCCAGCTCCCCTCACTGAAGTTTGCCAGGCATAGCAGTTAGTGCCCCCCATTTAGGAGGAACATTTTACAACTTGGCAGCAAGTCATGACTTTTTTTATACTGGTATTTTATACCAGTTTTCTCCTAATTTGGAGTACCCACATCCTTAAGCACTACAGCCTTCTCATGACTAACTGCACATCTTTTAACCTGATACTTGGAATGTCTGGTCACAAACTCGAGATTACGGCAGGAAACTGGGCAAACTCATCTGAACATATGTCATTAAAAATTCACAAAAAAAGGTCTCGTAATGGCTTAACTGTATATTCTGTGATCTGGAAGGCGATGAATTCCTGACATTCACTCCTCGGTGCTTCTCCATCAGCATTTTCAGAAGAAAGCACTTCCACTTTGTCGCATTGCTTCCCATTGCTTCCCATTGCTTCCATACCCACATACCCACAAGGCAATGGATTTGCGGAAATAGACACTCATTGCCAAAAGTGTCTTAACTGAGATGTGTTTTCCTTTTGCTGCTGTAGTGGACACTGTAGTTATGTAGCGGGCAGCTGCATAATATATGTGATGCAGCAGCCTTTGACTATGCTTTGGTTTCACTTAAACTCATTCCTTACATGCACTGCATTTAAAGACTGTCTTCATTGTAGCTGCACGTTTTTTATAGTTAAAGATTTGAAAGAACCGTGACCACAGCAATTGAAGGCCGACCCCTTTCTGGTAGCGTGGCAGAGTGATTGATTGATAGAGTTTGCCACTCTGGTCCTTCTTTTGCAAGTCCACTTGATTTAGCATTTAGAAGTGTGCTGGGCACAATCTGGTCCTCTTTTTTGCAACTCAAGATACAAAATTTGTTTGAAATCACAGACTGTGGGTGCAAGCCCCAGTAATAGCAACAGAGAGTGGAGTGGCGCAGTGGTAGCATGCTGGGCCCATACCCCAGAGGTCAATGGATCAGAACCATCCTCTGCTGATTGTAAATATTGTCAACCAGCAAGGCTCCATGCCATCTTTATCTTATCCATCCATACCCACATTTCCAAGTTGTTTAGACAAATACAAATCCAGCCACTTAGAATTGCCAGCTGGGCCATGTTGGGGCACAGGCAGATCCGTGGCTGACCCCAGCGGGGTCTTTGCTAGGTACTTGGCTGAAATTAAACTGGTCCTCCGTTTTGCAAGTCCACTTGATTTTGCGTAGACTCCTAAGTCGCTTACACATCAGGAACTCGTTTGAAATCACAGAATCCCTAGTAGTGCTAATTGAGAGCAGAGTGACACAGCAGAAACTCACTCAATGAGGCCAAATGTAAGTAACACACATACTGTAGGTAGAGAAAATCTGATTTTTATACAAGAGGTCAGCATTACCTATGCCATCATTAATATCACTCCCAATTTGAACAATCATTGTAATCACTATACACTCACACTGAAGTTTGTAGGACCTCCTGTTCATGCAGCCAGTGAGCTTGGACAGTTCCATGTCTTTTTCCCCCAGTAACTGCAGGATATGGAGTTACTGCGGTTACTCTTCTGTTGGTTAGCGGGTTATAAACTGCCAATCAAGGCTGTTCATTTTAGTTGCCATTCTGTACAAGACAAAGTCATTATTTTCTTACCTGGAATAATGCTGCGTTACTAGGTAATTTTTGCACTCGTCAACTGTTAAGCTACATAATAATTAGAGTATGCTGGAGAAGCTGATAAATCAAATACTCTTTTTGTTGACTGTGGTTATGTTCAGGAGGTAGAGCGGGTTGTCCACTGATCACAGGGTTTGGCGGTTCGATCCCCACCTCCTGTCCACATGTCGATGTGTCCTTGGACAAGACAATGAACCCGAATTACTCCCGATGGTTGGCCAGCACCCTGCGTGTGAGTGTGTGCGTGAATGGGTGAATGAGCGGTAAAAACCTTGTAAATTGCTTCGGATAAAAGCGCTATATAAATGTACTTTAAGCAACCACAAATGAAGTGGAGTTTCAACTCATATGGAGGTAAACAGATGATACTAACATTTCTAATGTGGGTTGCATCGGTCCTTTAAGTGCATCAGATATGAAATACACAACATTTTCTGGAGGTCTTGGTGTTATGGCAGGGCAGAATAAGTTCAGATTAGCTAGTTTATAACATCTCTGACCCTCTATTGTGCTGTGTATCTCAAACCAGTGCATCAGGGAATTTCATTAAAGGAGTCGAGAAATAGCACTTGTGGTTGATCAGTTTGAGAGAAGCTAAGAAAAAAATTCTGATCTAAAGATTGCTCTGGAGTGGAGGGTAATAGCTATATGCTGCCTATGTTAGGGTCTACCATGTGACACTTTTCGACAAACATTCAATTGTACTTTTTTCAGTGCAGACATTCTGTCGGAAGCCTGAATGTTTTATTTCACCAATTTCATCATTTTTTTTTCTTCCCTCTCTGTTTGAAACTATTAGCTGTTGGCACAGATGTCCTTGTATTTTCTGCTCTGCGAAGACTTGACAGCGTTACTTTGTCTTTGTTATGCTGTGCAGACACAGAGCACAGTGTGGCCAGTATGAGTGCTGAGATGATTCACACAAGGCCAGTCCACATTATAGGGGGCTTTTGATTATAGGAGGATTCCTTGGAAGGTCAGTCGGCGATGATCAGCATGCAGCATGTATTAATGTTTATTTATGCCTCTCCTGATACATCTTAGGGTAAAAGTTTGTGCAATGTTTGCAGTACAACACACAAAGCAGCTTTATATCATGCTTTTACAAGGAGTATCCTTACTGTATGTATTCACATCACAACATTAATCCCATTTTTCATTCATACCGGAAAAGGATGGATGTTAGTGGTGCACATTATTTTCTTTTCTGTCCAAGTTCACTGCTGAAGTTTGTTAGTTCTTGTAAATGTCACACTGATTTTTCATGTCACCTGAAACCAATAACTCCAAATTGGCCTGCTTGAGTGGGAATGAAAATAACTGAACTCTAGTTCCAGACACATAGAGTAGATATAAAAACTGTTCAGATCTTGTTATTGCTTAAAAACTGATGAACAGAAAAACACTATTGAAGTCAAAGTGAAAGCAAATTTGCACACGATGTAAATTAAAAAAATAATAATATTGTGAATCTGTTTGTTTTGTTTGTCTTTGTTGTGTGTTTTATACCTTTAAGAACCAGTCTGAAGCTCAGAGGTTTATGTGTTCAGCTGATTTACCTAGTGGAACAATGTTGTGTGTGTGTGTGTGTGTTAATGATTTCTTTAGAAGACGAAGCTGCAGCTAAATTTCTGGAATCACCTTAAAGAATGTGTTTATGGTGCTTGAATGCGCACTATTGCTTTAGTTTAGTGCCTACTGTATCCACCACTCACTTTGTGTGTACATTTTAACATGAACACACTATCTGTTTGTGTGTGTGTGCTTTTGTGCGTGGGTGCTCAGCGCTGCCTCAGTTCCCCATCACAATGGTGTGTTTGCACATAAATACATATGTATGCTTGTATGTACTGTTTAAGTGTGTGCATGTTTGCGTACCATTTAGTGTATGTCATGGGTCAGCACTTAGTGCGTGATAAATCGTGGCATCCCTTCTAATGTACATTATTTAATCTGAAACACTCTTCGTTCCATGTAAACATCCCTCTATCCTCTTAGCTCTCTTTATTCAACCACAGGTGAAAAGACTGATGAGAGGAGAAAGATATGAGAGCAAAGATATAAGGAAGGAGGACGAAATATAACCTGAGTCATTCAGCTTCACCCATCAAGTAGCCACATGTATGCCTATATGGTCATACAATCTGTGGCTGGGAAAGTGTAAAGTAAGCAAATACATATACTCATAGATGTATGTGTGTATGTGTGCATCTACGCCTCTCTGAGTCTCCCTGGCCCCTGGGAACAGCGCTGGGCTGTGGGGCAATTTCTTGTAGTGGTCAGAGTTAGTATTGGAGGTCACGAATACATTTTTCTCAGCGTCACAAACACTCAAACAAAATGACTATTTGTATTTTCACATTTTGAGATGTGAGCCATCTGATTCAGTAAAAATAAAAAGTGGCCAAATCAGTATTTAAATACTGTAAGTAAGTAAATTATTCTCCAGGTTGGTGTAACTAAAGAGAAACCAGTGATGAATTTTGCTGGGATTTATTTTTGTGGTTGCTATAAATTTTTATTCTCTTTGATCCTATTTTTCATTATTATTATTCTTAGATTTTAGGGTGTATGTGTGGGCATGCGCAAAAGAAAGAGAGAGGGCTTATAAGAGAAAGTGTGTGTATAGTGCATGCTTCTGGTTTATTGAGTATTTGGATTCCCAAATGTCTCAGCAACAACTACTCTGCCTCGGTTCCATATTAAAAAATACATACAGTATGTCCAAATGCTTACTCATACACTACATACATAATATGATTGCAGCAATGATCCCCACCTACTAATTAAAGCAATATTAAAATTATACCAAGCACAATATAATTACATTAAATCCAAACTCTACATATTAATACATGAACAGAACATAAACCTACATAAAAATGTGCGTGCTGACAGATGTTGTGCAGCATTGTTTTCAAAAATAATGGGGCAGTGTTAGCACATGTTTGCAGTTTATTCCCCTCTCTTCTTTTCACACAGATCTCTTGAGTCTTTCTTCACTGCAGACGGTTTACTAAAGGCAAAACACCAAAGAAAAGAAAACATCCCCATACTCCCCACCACTCGGTGCACCCACTGCTCTCCAAAACAAATGCACCTTTTTGGCTCTGTCCAGAGAAAAGCTGGATCCCTCCCCAACTCTTTTCTCTTCTCCCATCCCTGTGGCATCTTTTGGTACATAGCATCACAGACTGCCCGGGTTTGTAAACATGAGTGTAACTTTTTGACATCGCCTCACAGGATTTCTGGGAATTGTAGTAGTTCAAATGATTTTCAAACAGTTACCAGCTGCTGCCATGTGGAGCCGCTAATGTGCTTAGTTGCCAAGTGTAGTTTTAAATTTGAGTTTGAAAAATTGGCAAATTTTGTCATCTCATATTCAGAAAAATCCATGCATCATCAGCATGAATGTAGATGCTACATTATCTGTTCATTTTTTCTGTGAAGGGCGTTTGAGTAGGCGTTTGTGTGTGTGCGTGTGTGTGTGTGTGTGTGTGCCTGAGGCGTCTGCAATTGGCATTCCGGCCTACATGTAGTGATTCTGTCTCGCTGATTGACCCTGTTGTCTAAATGAGGAGCGGTTAATTACCTCCTCACAGCAGATCTGTTCACCATGCAGCCTGCCCACCAAGACCACAAGAACAGAACACAACACGACACCTCTGGTTAACAAATTAGACAGAGAGGTAAAGAGAGGCAGGGAGCCGGAGACGCTGAAACAACTGAACAGTTAGGAAACAAATGAGAGGAAGAAAAGATGGGAGAAGTGGAGATGAATTAAATTAAAGAAGCATCCAGTTCATTAAAGAATTAAAGAAGTGGATTCTGCTAGCTAGCAAATGAAAGTGAGGGAAGGGCATGAGTGGGGAGAGAAAAAGAAGAGGAGGAGGAGCGTAATGGGCAAACAGAGAATAAAAAGAAGAAGAAAGAAAACCACAGGAAGCTATTTGATAAATGAGAGGCCAAAACAAAATAACGAGAAGTTAAAACGAGAGGTTAAATCAAATGAGATGGAGATGCTCATACGAATGGGAGATGGCAAGGGAAATTAGAAAAGAGAGAGGTGGAGAGGAAACTAAGCCGACACCGAAACCGCAGGAAGTTGCTTTAACAAATGGGGCTGTGCCGCAGCCTACCAGCACTGTGCTGCGATACAGCCCATTTTTCATTAACGCTGTGATTTATCAACAGAGTTCTGAGAGGATCGTCGTGGGGGCTTTTGATTAAAGCCATTAGATATTAGACATTAGCCGGGAGATTACTCACACTGCTGGGGTGCGTTTGATTTTTAATGCCAGGGCTTGCCCAGGGGCAGCCTCTGTGCCCTACTGACTGCGCTCTTTGAAGCAACCTTTGACAATGATGGGGTCTTCCGAGTGGCTCAGCGGGTGAAGGAGTGTGCCATAGGTTAAGTACACTGTGCTGAGTTTGACCTTTGTCATGCCTTCCATACTTTTTCTCTTTCTGCTTTTTTCTGTTTTGTCACTCGCTGTCTACTTTCTTCTGCTTTTAATATGCTCAGGTGGCTGCATGGATTATGTTTGTCTATATTTTAAACTTGCTGCACTAATCAATATTTTAATATAAACAATGGATCAAATGACTATGTATAATGTGAAAGGGGTAGCTTGTAATGACGAACCCACGAAGGATTATCATCTGACTATGCAGTTCCAATCAGCTCTAAGGAGCATTTTAGCATCTTGGACAGAAACACAACTCCAAATGAATGATAATGTTGCTCTATGTCTGCGTTGTGTGTAAATAAGCAATTGTTTGCTAACACTTTGAACATAACTTCCTAAGGTGATAATATGTCAATTTTGTGTTTACTGCTTTCTCCACTGCCCCCAAGTGGCCGAAAAAAATCAATTAATGCAGATTTCTGATTTAATATTTCTTAATTCTACATCTGCACTGACTGTGGCGCCTCCTAGTGGTAGTATCCAAAAAGACTGTGTCAGTGCACGCTGACAACAGTTAGAGACTAAAGTATTAGACTGGACCACATTTTGACTGTCTCACTTTTACTAGTAACATTGATGGACTAAAGTGGCTATGTCTGTATGACTAAAATGACCATATGTCTAAAATTAAACAGCAGTCCAGTTAAAGTTGGAGCATTCAACCACAAAAGATAAACTGACAAATTCTTGGGTGACTGAAATGAAAGAGCATCAATCAGTCACGGAGTGAGGTAACCCACCAAGGATGTTCTTACCATCACTGCTCTTTGTGGTTTTCCCAGTTTTTCCTTGTAATGACATTCTCACTTAATCCATTTTCCTTTGTGATGAATGCATCTTTAGACCAGTAGTTAAAAAGATTCCTTCTTATGCAGCCTCTAAATAAATGAATGAGCACATTCACATCTTGTGATTTTTCCTTTTATTATTCCATTGTGTGAGCTCGCCCTTACACAATTCTGCATTTAAATGAAGAAATATAAAAGTAGATATGCAACTCATCAGCTTCCACCTTTGCTGTGCCTCTCTGCATCACTCTCTATGCCACGAGTATGCTTGTAGAAAGCCAATGACAGGTTTAAGGCCTGGATTTTTTGGCCTTACAAGGTGCACTGTCATCAGAATAGTTTGAGCAAATATTGTCAATTATTAATTATTTAAGTGTGCTACTGCTGCAGCAGTGGAAACTGAAACCCCAGAGGATATGAGTGAAACACTTTAGTTGAACGTGAAGGTCAAACTTCATAGGGATATGCTATGCAGTAGAAAGTCTTTGGCGTGAAACATTTTATTTACAAAAATATCTTTTAAGTTTTCTATGTGTTTTTTTTTTACATCTACCTCAGTCCAAATGAGGATCTGACAAGATGTCTGTTTGGGCATTCCAGCTGACTGGCGTTCCCTGGCTCTTGACTTTGAAAAGAAAATTGTTAAGTGTTGGCTATGGTTAGACAGCTGTTTTCTGTTGAGTGAGTAATAATTACTGCACTCAGCAATTTCCTTGACACCAGTTTGTGTAGCATGATGGTACTCACATCAGAACAGTTGCAGTCTATTGGAAATACATATTTAGCTGATGTGTAGGGGTGCTTATTTCATTAGTTAAATTGTGCACCAAATCAAAATATTTCCCCTCCTTTTTTGGGAATTGTCAACAGAGTGGACTAATAAATGTAGACTTCTAAAACTATCTCAGTTTAGCCATCATTTTCTCATTTTCAACTGATATGTTCATAGGATGCAAAATTAATTTAATTGTATGTAAACAGGATTCCTCAAGCATATGTAAACAAGATATTTACTTTATTTATAGTAGATAGTCCAGAGGGGTGCACTACGAAGCAAGTTAGACATAGCCAGGCTTTCTTTGAGTTAGCTGGCTCGATGAAACCTAAAACCCCAATCAGACATGATGGGTATCACAACGGTGGTTATCAACTTTCTTTGTTAACCTATGTTTTCTTCATTAAGCTTTGCGTGCGTTCCTATAAAAAGGGACTTTTGATGAGTCATTTGAGTCTTCTTCCACACAAAATGGACCGTTTGTGTGCTGCCTACTTCAGGCAAGAGGAACAGGCTGATATAATGGAGAGCTATGATTACATTGAAAAGCAACACTGTTGCTGCACATAAGGCAAAAGAGGAATGCTGGCAGAAAATTGCTATCGACTCACTGCACTCTCAGTGTATGCAAGCTCTTAAACTTTACAGTTGATACAACATATTTAAACATTATACTCAAGAAATGCATTTAGGTCTGACACTGTCCCATAATGAAGGATACATAGAAATCCCTTTTTTGGCTAAATCAAAGTGAAATTAATTTTATTAATTTAATATGATCTGTGATAAATCAGTGTTCTATCAACTGCAATACCAGCTGTGTAAAACTGACTTGGCAGCAATTCAGGACCAAGATTAAAAACATCACCAGTGGTATGTAGTTGCTGAGCCTTCATTATTCTTTTAGTGTATGGTTGATATGCTGTGTAAAATGTAAAGTGTTAATATTATCTGAAGCAAACAGGAAAAAAATGATTTTCTGCATCACCAACTGAATGCATGTAGGTTCCTGGCAACATGATTCATACAGTTTGCGCTGCTATAATTACACGGCTTCGTTCGGTGGCATTACCAATGTACGGCTCAGCAAGTTTGCATATATAACATATTCCCTCACCTGAGAATCTATATATCTCAGAGAATAAAAGAATTAATGAAAGGGCGGCACTTTTTACAGCCGATTTAAATCCAAAACTCGGTGTGCAGCATAAGTTACCATGGCAATCTAGCCAGGTTAAAAGAGAGCCACCTTCGTGACATTAAAAACTCTGACTTTAGCTCAGCATATCTTGCTAACCGATTACTCTCACTTTATAGTATACCCCTCTGGCAGACAGGAAGGGTTTGGTGATTTACTGACAAAAATGAAAATACAAAGGCTTACTGGCATGGGTGGCAAGTCCAAACAGAATTAACTGAGGGTCCACAGGAAACAGGAACGGAGCAGGGAAAAAGGTGCAGGCAGGCAGGCAAGTACAGGTTCCAGATAACAGGGTAATAGGGTAATAGAGGCTTGAAAGCAGTGGCACGAAACAACAAAGACAACTGACTGGGGAAAAGGGGCTGGTATATGTTCTAATGACAGGGCTGATGAGGAAAAGAGTTAACAGTTGAGCAGGTGAATGAGAGTCATGTGACTGGGACTGGAGGAAAAGTCTGAGGGCATCTGATGGACAGGTAGAGAATGGCAATGAAGGGGCCTGGGAAAGTGGAAATGTGGCTGGAGGGAGGGACAGAGGCATAATGTGACAGGAAAAAAATCATTAGTGCAGCTTTAATTTCAAGTAATTTAATGCACACTTCAGTTTAAATCCTGCAGCTAATGTCATGCCTGAGAAAGGCAACTGTGGGCAAAAATGTCTCTTTTGTTATGAGTGTATGACACGTACTCAAGAAGAGTACACAATTAAGTGCAGCATTTGTAACATCCTCTGTGGAAATTATTCTTTTGGTAGAGATACAAGTTAGTGATGATCATGCGATACAGTAAGAAGCATTAAAGCGTAAAATTATTGCACACAAGTCAACATGTTGCACAAGGTTAGCTAGTTTAAAGGTTATCTAGATGATGTGGCCTGTGACTGGGACAACTTAGGGGGGGTTGTCTGATATCTTGATGTCATGATTCACAGATGTTATCTTAAAACATATAGTGATCAGTCAGTGACAGACTGAGGCTAGGGGTGTAACACAATGCTACTATCTGTATCTGCTTATGTCACAAACATATCTGTATTCATATCTGTATTCAGATGAAAATATGTAAATATGTAATGGAAAAATACCAGTTGGAATTTCATTGGGCCATATTGTGTGATTTTCTGTGATGAAAAATGAGAAAACTTCTTTAAAAAAAAAGGAGCTTGAGCATGCAATGGGAGGAGGTCCAAATGGAAATACATCTTGTATAAAATGTCTATGAAAAAACAAAAGACAATGTTGTAATAATTGTCAAGCCAGGGAACCATGTAGGACCCAAATGCAGACAGAGTAGGTGCAGTTTATATCTTTTAATGAAAGAAAAAAGGATCACACTGATACTCTGCCTACCTGAGTATCAGTGTGATCCTTTTTTCTTTCATTAAAATGGTGGTAAAAATAAGGAAGGCAGTCCAACAAAAGCAAACAAGTCCAAGGAGGGTAAGCAATAATCCAAAATCGAGGTCCAAGAGAAACAGAATAACAGCAACACACTGGGGAAACAACGGCCGGGACCCTTGACAGGAAGACAATGACGATCTGACAAATAAAAAAGGAAGCACACAGACTTAAATACACTCAGGTGAGAGAGACAACGAGACACAGGTGAAAACAATCAGGGTGGAGCAAACAATCAAACCAAAGACAGACAGGCAACCAAAGACAGAAAGCAAAACTACCAGACACACGAGGCAAGGCGAGTCTTTTAAAATAAAACAGGAAATAAAACACATAAACCCTCAAACCATGACAGAGAATGCTATTGACAAAAATTTGTAAAGCTCTATTGGCCCATTAACATGTATTTTTGAGACGGTCCCTAACTTCAGCTCCTCAGTTTCCCATCTTCTGTCAAGTTACACACAGTGTCAGTCTTCAATATCAGATCATGAGGGGATAAATAACACCTGTGGAACACCGTTCAGCTTTATTCCGCACTGAACAACTAATCTGGTAAAAAAGTATTAAATGTTATTGAGGATGAGCGTGGCTGAATGAGTATTGAACTTAAAACTAAGAACTGCATGTTTTTAGCCGATAGGCTACTTGTTAAGATCTTGGTAAATCTGCATCATGAAAAGTCCTACAGCTTTGGTTACTAGCAGTTCCTGTTCACACTGTATAGGCAACAATCAACCGGATTACCATTGACACTGAAGAAAATGCCTGAATCTGATGATGCTATTCTTGATGGACATCAGAGATCCTGACACCACTGTAAACAGTGATTGTAGCAAGGTGTGTATAATGTGTGTGTTTAGATTCGACTGGGGTTTGAGCGTGAGAAGAAGTGCTGTTATGTTTATGATAGTCGGGAGGCAAGTCGGGGGAGCAGGCGTTTATGTTTTTTGTATGTGTTCAGAGCGAATTATCTGTTCATATACTAACAGTGTATTCGTGTTTGGGTAAGCTGAGACCCTCCATGATATATAAAAAAGAAGGCTGCTATTATCACTATACTACACATGCACTGATCCATGTTAGTACATGTGCCTCCAGTGGACACATTTCATCTCTTAGCAGGCCTCCATACCACCTTTTCATTCTGAGCCTGCACGGATACTCATCCTGCATCCAACAGAGCGGCTTTTATTTTGCTTACTGATCAGACCATAACAGACATCTCATCAGCATGATGAGTGGGTTTGATAACCACTATCTTCTCAAGAGGCGGACAGAGCTGTTGCCATAACGATAACCCTGTAATAAACAGAATGATGATGCTCAAACTCCAGCCAGCACTGTCATGCAAACCTGGCAGGACTATGAGTTGGCCAGTACACTGTGGTTATCAGAGGGGAGACTATTAGTGAACATGTCTCACCCACTTGACTTTTTTCTTTCTCTGAACCCCCAATACTCTTGAATTTCTCGCTCATAACCAGTCAGCGTAATATTGTTTCTTCCTCTAACAAACAGCCTCTTCTGCCTCTCCCTCCTGCTCCCTCTTGCCTGGTCTCTAATTCAATTACTCCTTTGTCTTATCTGGCTCTTCACTGCTCTCTCCAGCTAATCTGATTATAAAGGAGAGCTGGCAATTAAAACACAGATATGAGAGAGATCTATCCTTCATGCTCGCTGCCTTAATGAGATCCAGCTTCATGCCTCTCATGCAGCTAAAGTTCAATTAGGTGACACACTTGAGTGAGGAGGATGGTCTCCTTGTGGAGTGTACAGCATGGCAGCCTTGTCAGGATTCATGCCTGTTTGGATTCTGCACATCGGCAGCTGGCTTATAATATCTTGCAGAAATATTGACTAAAATAACTTTCTGATGTTGTTGTTGCACAAATACGAGAATTGGTAAGAATTTTGTATCAAACGAGATACTTAATTTGCTTGTTTTTAATGCTTGAAGTCCACTGAGAAATAAAAAAAAAGTTTTTGTTTATTGCAAGGCCTTTTGCATTTATGTAATTGAACAATACTGATTTGATCTATGCTGCAACATCAGCATCATGTTTCTGCCACCTAACTATATTGTTGTACCTCGACAATATCCAAAAGTGAGATAACAACACAGGCCTGCCTTTGTGTCTCTGATCTGTTTCTGCATGTGTTGCACTCTGACTCACTGTCTGATTGCAGCTCTTGAACACAGCCTACTAATTTAATTTGGTAATAATAAATAATTGTAGTAATTTGAAAACAGACGACTTTGTTTGATGGCAAAATTCTTTACCCTGCCATTTTGGTTATTAATTTAGAGCAATAAAACTGAGTCATGTTGCCTACTGCTCTGATGAATTAGCCACTGGGCTAACAGTGGATTGAAGGACTTTGTCTAAAGCATGATGACACTCATAAAGACATGAGTGCAAATCTGTGTGGATGTGTGTGTGTGTGTGTGTGTGTGTGTGTAACTGATCCTTTACCTTGTTAAATATATTAAATCAAAAATGATTTACTCATAAAAAGACATGGTTTACCATATGTAAACAGATGTATGTGATGTATTCAGGTGAAGTCACTTCATGCTAATGAAGATGCAGATGTGTGTCTTTGTCAGTATTCAGGCTGTATGCTAGCTTTAAGTGATAGGTTTGGATTTTTTCAAAATCCACAGTCTTCGTTCTGTGCAAAAATGTGTTCTAAGGTTCAGCTGAAGAAATGGGTATCTTCCAAAGATATAGTCTTTAGCCCTTTTCACACGGGACTAGTGTTACCAGACCTCATGTGATTTAGAAATTACGCCCCCGCGTCTGTGTTTCGTGCGGCGCATTGGCACGGGATAAGCAAAGTCTGTATTTTACTGACATTATCCCCCAGATATAATTTAATAATATGTCAGATAGAAAATTGTTCCATACCACATGCTGCCATGTATCCCATCCATCTCATCATCTTTCGAGATTTTGCTCTCTTCCTGCGAAAGGGTCTCCATACTGCTCACGAGATGAGCCTCCTGAATTTACACCCAAAATGCTGTCAAACTTTCATTTATAATTGCCAACACAGCCTCCGTAATTCTTGGCTGGGAAAGAGCTGCGGCAAAAACAAAAAAAAAACCTTGCAAAAACCCCAAAACACGGAGATGCTGATTTGCACAGGACTAATATTATCACATGACCTCTGTGTTTGGCAAAATATGGTAGGAAATTTGCAGTGGAATTTTTACTTTACAAATTACTGATGTGGCAGATTTGCACGGGATTAAGATCACAGACAACCTCAGCAATTATTACAAATGACTAGAGGTCCCCAGGTAATACTAGTCCCTCCCATGGGCAGTGTTTTCTTGCTGAGAGGCTGAGAGATATGTCCTGGTAAACCTACAGGCTTTAAATTGCTAGCAGATACAATGCCATATCTACAAGGATGTTTTCAAAATAGGCCATTTTCATGGAAGACATTTTGACATGAGGCAGTAGGAAAATCACAGGTGATTAATCATGGCTGAATTCCATTTAGTTGCTGGCACACATGAATAGAACAGAGCCATTGTTAATGTTATTAGTAACACCTGTGCTTTTCCTACTATGACAAGTCAAAATATTTGCTGTGAAAGGTCTATCAGCAGCTATGTTTGCTGTTTTTACAGTATTTAGAGGTCTGATATGTTTTTGCTGTCCACTCATCCCTTGATTTATGTCCACAAATAGATTTTGTAGCATCTTGGTAGGTGCTGGGGGCCTATTTAGACCCTGTGGAGTTCATTGCTGCTGTAGCCCGTTGGTTGTTTGCAGCCTCCTGCCTGTCAGAAATAATTTTTTCCCAGCTGATATTTACTCATCTGGCATGGCTGGCTCTGTGCGAGTGCAGAGGTGTGTATTTCTATGTGCATGTTTGTGATATTTACTCATTTGGCTGGCTGTGCCCTTCATATTTATGCGTGAGTGCCATTGGGCGCATGTGCACCCTTGTGTGATATTTGCTCAACCGGTCATGCAGGTCCTTTGTGTGTGTGTGTGTGTGTGTGTGTGAGTTTTCTATGTGGCTGGTTGCCTCTTCCCACGGGTCTATAATCTCAATACGTGCATACCTTTGACATAATACCTTGAATTATTGTATTATACTCACACACACAATTTCCTCACCCTAGGTGTCATTTTGACCAAGGGTGGCCACAAATTCATAATACAGAAGCATGAGACTGCGTTAAAATGCAAAGCACCAGCTGTGACATTTATTGACCATTACTGCACCATTACAAATGGCAGCCTCCTAGTGGTAACTACACCTAGAATATATGGGATGTTTCATTTTGTCCTGTACCGTAGGTCCCATTTAGAATCACAATTTGCAAAAGTTGTTTGGTGGGATTCAGAATCAGAATCAGAAATACTTTATTGATCCCCGAAGGGAAACTCTTTTGTTACAGCAGCTCACTATCACGTCAGTGCACACAGGAATAGAAGTACTAAGCAAATCAAAATATAATACACTATAATACAGGTAAGACATCACTGTGAACTGACTAATGAAACATAACTGCAGCTCAAGATCTTTGAGAATAAGCTAATATTGGTAATTTGTTACATACCTTATGATAGTAAGAAAGAGCACCTCAACAACTGAGCATAAGATTACCACCACGGATGTAGGTATTTAGTTAAATTCAGTTTAGAGTTAAACATTAACTCTAAACCCTTTACAGACCTTTCTACTGAACGTGAATGTGTGTCTGGAAGACTAGATTGTAATTGGATAGGATAGAAATCCATAAAATCCAAACCTCAGTGTATGTTCTCAGGCACACCGAACATCTTCCCACACAACCAGCTAAGAAAGTGGTGAAATAAAAGCCTGGTTGTGCGAATACCTCAGTATTGTGCTCTATGTCTACACACACCGACACGAATACAAGGAACAGTGTGCAGCTTTGATCAGAACATGCTTATTAAAAATGGATTTACGAGATATCCCTGACTGGGGAACAGACAAGGCGAGAGGTTTACTTTTCAATTTTAGAAGATAAAACTATAACAGGATGAAGTATCATTAGGAATCAAAATTAACAGCATCCCAGAATCCCAGAGCTGATAAAAATTTTATTTGGAACATTTTAAATGACATTTGGGACACTTTCTGGATGATTAGACTGAGTTGTACACAAATGATACAAATGAGTAATACATCCAAACCATCAAGCATAGACATTTGGTGAGATGAATTTCATGACACCTTTTTTTCCCCCCTGCCAATCACACAGAGAGAGGAATAAATGTCACCACCCCTCTAGCTTGATTAGAACTTTGATATAACATTAACAAAAGGGCGTCTTGTTGCAGGATGTGGAAAACATTTGTTGAAGTGTGAAAAAGGGTGTCAAAAAGTTTTGGCTAAGTGAAAAAAACAAAAAAAACAATCTGTGAAGCTTGAACATTCGTGCTAGATAAATACATAGATAGATTTTAACTGTAAAGGATGTAGACTGGGTTAGGCAGGCAGAGAGGAGAGAGAGAGCGGGACAGAGCAGTAAGCGATAAAGAGACAGGGAGCTAGAGATCATTGCTCCTTAAGTGTATTCACACCCTAAGTATCAAGCCATCTGCTATGCTAATGCATCCTTCTCATTTACAAGAATAAGTGGTAGACACATGCAGATGTTTAATTCATGCTAAACTAATGACTGCAAATGAGGCTAAACTCCAAAAGAAAACAGTCACCTGTTTACAACATCAAACAGATGCTTAGTACCAGGGATGACGTCTCTGCTTCTGTTTTTTGCTGGCCTTTTTCATTCTTGCCTGTGTGACTCTGCATGGCTGTTCATCGGCCCTTCTCTTTTCTTAAAGTGGCTATAAGTGCTATTTTAATAATAACGTATCAAATGGCAATGTGAAAACAATGTGATAATGTGAAAGTGCTCCCCTCGGCTTTACGGAGCTTTATAGCGAGTTTCAGCTCATTGTTTAGCTGCTCGGCCCAAAACTTTACTTGTTCTGGTTCCCTCTCAGTGCTCTCATAGTGTCGTGCAGGCAGCTGTTTTCACCGAAAAATCAGTGGTGGAATGTAATCAAGTACATTTACTCAAGTACAGTTTTGAGGTACTTGTACTTTACTTGACTATTTCCATTTTATGCTATTTTATACTTCTACTTCACTACATTTCAGAGGCAAATATTGTATTGTATTCACTCTGCATCATGAATGTTTTTACTTTTGGTACTTTAAGTACATTTTGCTGCTTTTGTACTTATACTTCTATAAGTAAAATTGTATTGGTAAAATATTTTTTTCATTATATTATTACTATTAATAATATAACTGGAAATAACTGTTTACTAACAAATTCGCAATATCAACTTCATTTGTCAATTGTTGTGTTCACATTTTTGTTTCCGCTGCCCACAAGTGGCCAAAAGAATCAGTTGCATGCAGGTTTAATGCAAGCACAGCATAAAGCATAGGTTTTTTTAAAGATCATTTAAAATACTAGAAGTATAGCTCATTTCCATCACAGGAATTTTCCCAGGGACCCAGGAACCATATAGTTCCTAGTGCCACAAAAAGGTCCCTGCTCTGGAGGGCAGTTCTTTCTGAGGACCCAGGAACTATCAGGGTGAAGTTTGCAGTGTTGAAACGTCACCCACTGCTACAGCTTCATTCACACAGCAGGCAAGCAATGGGTGCCACTAATATCAATATTAGGACGAGAGTCGGACATTTCTTGCTATTAGTTAAAACTATTTAAATTTTTCTGGCTTCCCAGCTAGTCTAAAAGTTAAAGTTAGCGTAAAAACGAATTCAGCTTGAGCAAAGAAGGGAGAGAGAGAGAGAGGGAGCAGTAATCCAGAGAAGTGAGTGAATGAAAGAAAACGTATTTGCTGTGTTTCATTGCGGTTATGTTCTTTAGCAGAAATAAATGACCATAAAACACTCGGCAGATCGTCATTACTTTTTTTCATACTTTTCGTGTTGTCTTCTTGTGTAGGAAAATTGTGCCTCAAATGCTGCCACCATTTTAAAATCCATGCTTGAACTAAATTGCCTAATCTTCACAGGTCTTCAGAAGCAGTTGGCAATAGGTATGACATATAGCATTGATAGGAAGGACGATGGTGCCCTTTTGTATGCCATAAACTCATTTAAGTAGCAGATTTAAGGTTATGTACCAGACATGTTTTTTGGGCAACAATACATTTACATAAAACACAGCAATAGTTTTTTTTCCCCACTATTTTTTATGTAAATGTACTGTAGAATCACTATTACTTTGCTACAGAAAACACAGTCCAACATGAGTAAAAAAATTAAATAAATAAATTTAAAAAAAAAACTAGCATCAAAGGAGATTGGCTTTTTAATGATGTTTTTCCACCACAACATTCTTGGGTCAGACCTTTCAAAAACGGCATTATGAGGTCATGAAAGTTCAGAAACAAGCGCCATTGGACCTGGATTG